>NC_064931.1:13811917-14114947 GCF_023897955.1 Schistocerca gregaria
ATCTTAACCGAAACCCTAGTAACGAGGCATTGGCTACCTTAAGAGAGTCATAGTTACTCGTCCCAATTGCTCACCCAGTCCAACATTTTTTCTTACTGCGACCTGTCTGCCAGAAGCGATATGTCACTAGTTGTATATCATAAAAGAGTCATCGTTACTCCTCCCAGGGTTATTCGAGATATCTTAATCGAAACCCTAGTAACGAGGCATTGGCTACCTTAAGAGAGTCATAGTTACTCGTCCCAATTGCTCACCCAGTCCAAAATTTTTTCTTACTGCGACCAGTCTGCCAGAAGCGATATGTCACTAGTTGTGTATCATAAAAGAGTGATCGTTACTCCTCCCAGGGGTTATTCGAGATATCTTAATCGAAACCCTAGTAACGAGGCATTGGCTACCTTAAGAGAGTCATAGATACTCGTCCCAATTGGTCACCCAGTCCAACATTTTTTCTTACTGTGTCCAGTCTGCCAGAAGCGGTATGTCACTAGTTGTGTACTATAAAACAGTCATCGTTTCTCCTCCCAGGGGTTATTCGAGATATCTTAATCAAAACCCTAGTAATGAGGCATTGGCTACCTTAAGAGAGTCATAGTTACTCGTCCCAATTGCTCACCGAGTCTGCCATTTTTTCTTACTGTGGCCAGTGTGCCAGAAGCGATATCTCACTAGTTGTGTATCATAAAAGAGTCAACGTTACTCATCCCAGGGGTTATTCGAGATATCTTAATCGAAACCCTAGTAACGAGGCATTGGCTACCTTAAGAGAGTCATAGATACTCGTCCCAATTGCTCACCCAGTCCAACATTTTTTCTTACTGCGACCAGTCTGCCAGAGGCGATATGTCAGTAGTTGTGTATCATAAAAGAGTGATCGTTACTCCTCCCAGGGGTTACTCGAGATATCTTAATCGAAACCCTAGTAACGAGGCATTGGCTACCTTAAGAGAGTCATAGTTACTCGTCCCAATTGCTCACCCAGTCCAACATTTTTTCTTACTGTGGCCAGTCTGCCAGAAGCGATATGTCACTAGTTGTGTATTATAAAAGAGTCCTCGTTTCTCCTCCCAGGGGTTATTCGAGATATCTTAATCGAAACCCTAGTAATGAGGCATTGGCTACCTTAAGAGAGTCATAGTTACTCGTCCCAATTGCTCACCAAGTCTGCCATTTTTTCTTACTGTGGCCAGTGTGCCAGAAGCGATATCTCACTAGTTGTGTATCATAAAAGAGTCAACGTTACTCATCCCAGGGGTTATTCGAGATATCTTAATCGAAACCCTAGTAACGAGGCATTGGCTACCTTAAGAGAGTCATAGTTACTCGTCCCAATTGCTCATCCAGTCCAAAATTTTTTCTTACTGCAGCCAGACTGCCAGAAGCGATATGTCACTAGTTGTGTATCATAAAGGAGTCGTCGTTACTCCACCCAGGGGTTATTCGAGATATCTTAATCGAAACCCTAGTAACGAAGCATTGGCTACCTTAAGAGAGTCATAGTTACTCGTCCCAATTGCTCACCCAGTCCAACATTTTTTCTTACTGCGACCAGTCTGCCAGAAGCGATATGTCACTAGTTGTGTATCATAAAAGAGTGATCGTTACTCCTCCCAGGGGTTATTCGAGATATCTTAATCGGAACCCTAGTAACGAGGCATTGGCTACCTTAAGAGAGTCATAGTTAGTCGTCCCAATTGCTCACCCAGTCTGCCATTTTTTCTTACTGCGGCGAGTCTGCCAGAAGCGATATGTCACTAGTTGTGTATCATAAAAGAGTCATCGTTTCTCCTCCCATGGGTTATTCGAGATATCTTAATCGAAACCCTAGTAACGAGGCATTGGCTACCTTAAGAGAGTCATAGTTACTCGTCCCAATTGCTCACCCAGTCCAACATTTTTTCTTACTGTGGCCAGTCTGCCAGAACCGATATGTCACTAGATGTGTATCATAAAAGAGTGACCGTTTCTCCTCCCAGGGGTTATTCGAGATATCTTAATCGAAACCCTAGTAACGAGACATTGGCTACCTTAAGAGTGTCATAGTTACTCGTCAGAATTGCTCACCCAGTCCAACATTTTTTCTTACTACGACCAGTCTGCCAGAAGCGATATTTCACTAGTTGTGTATCATTAAAGAGTGATCGTTACTCCTCCCAGGGGTTACTCGAGATATCTTAATCGAAACCCTGGTAACGAGGCATTGGCTACCTTAAGAGAGTCATAGTTACTCGTCCCAATAGCTCACCCAGTCCAACATTATTTATTACTGCAGCCAGTCTGCCAGAAGCGATATGTCACTAGTTGTGTATCATAAAAGAGTCATCGTTACTCCTCCCAGGGGTTATTCGAGATATCTTAACCGAAACCCTAGTAACGAGGCATTGGCTACCTTAAGAGAGTCATAGTTACTCGTCCCAATTGCTCACCCAGTCCAACATTTTTTCTTACTGCGACCTGTCTGCCAGAAGCGATATGTCACTAGTTGTATATCATAAAAGAGTCATCGTTACTCCTCCCAGGGTTATTCGAGATATCTTAATCGAAACCCTAGTAACGAGGCATTGGCTACCTTAAGAGAGTCATAGTTACTCGTCCCAATTGCTCACCCAGTCCAAAATTTTTTCTTACTGCGACCAGTCTGCCAGAAGCGATATGTCACTAGTTGTGTATCATAAAAGAGTGATCGTTACTCCTCCCAGGGGTTATTCGAGATATCTTAATCGAAACCCTAGTAACGAGGCATTGGCTACCTTAAGAGAGTCATAGATACTCGTCCCAATTGGTCACCCAGTCCAACATTTTTTCTTACTGTGTCCAGTCTGCCAGAAGCGGTATGTCACTAGTTGTGTACTATAAAACAGTCATCGTTTCTCCTCCCAGGGGTTATTCGAGATATCTTAATCAAAACCCTAGTAATGAGGCATTGGCTACCTTAAGAGAGTCATAGTTACTCGTCCCAATTGCTCACCGAGTCTGCCATTTTTTCTTACTGTGGCCAGTGTGCCAGAAGCGATATCTCACTAGTTGTGTATCATAAAAGAGTCAACGTTACTCATCCCAGGGGTTATTCGAGATATCTTAATCGAAACCCTAGTAACGAGGCATTGGCTACCTTAAGAGAGTCATAGATACTCGTCCCAATTGCTCACCCAGTCCAACATTTTTTCTTACTGCGACCAGTCTGCCAGAGGCGATATGTCACTAGATGTGTATCATAAAAGAGTGATCGTTACTCCTCCCAGGGGTTACTCGAGATATCTTAATCGAAACCCTAGTAACGAGGCATTGGCTACCTTAAGAGAGTCATAGTTACTCGTCCCAATTGCTCACCCAGTCCAACATTTTTTCTTACTGTGGCCAGTCTGCCAGAAGCGATATGTCACTAGTTGTGTATTATAAAAGAGTCCTCGTTTCTCCTCCCAGGGGTTATTCGAGATATCTTAATCGAAACCCTAGTAATGAGGCATTGGCTACCTTAAGAGAGTCATAGTTACTCGTCCCAATTGCTCACCAAGTCTGCCATTTTTTCTTACTGTGGCCAGTGTGCCAGAAGCGATATCTCACTAGTTGTGTATCATAAAAGAGTCAACGTTACTCATCCCAGGGGTTATTCGAGATATCTTAATCGAAACCCTAGTAACGAGGCATTGGCTACCTTAAGAGAGTCATAGTTACTCGTCCCAATTGCTCATCCAGTCCAAAATTTTTTCTTACTGCAGCCAGACTGCCAGAAGCGATATGTCACTAGTTGTGTATCATAAAGGAGTCGTCGTTACTCCACCCAGGGGTTATTCGAGATATCTTAATCGAAACCCTAGTAACGAAGCATTGGCTACCTTAAGAGAGTCATAGTTACTCGTCCCAATTGCTCACCCAGTCCAACATTTTTTCTTACTGCGACCAGTCTGCCAGAAGCGATATGTCACTAGTTGTGTATCATAAAAGAGTGATCGTTACTCCTCCCAGGGGTTATTCGAGATATCTTAATCGGAACCCTAGTAACGAGGCATTGGCTACCTTAAGAGAGTCATAGTTAGTCGTCCCAATTGCTCACCCAGTCTGCCATTTTTTCTTACTGCGGCGAGTCTGCCAGAAGCGATATGTCACTAGTTGTGTATCATAAAAGAGTCATCGTTTCTCCTCCCATGGGTTATTCGAGATATCTTAATCGAAACCCTAGTAACGAGGCATTGGCTACCTTAAGAGAGTCATAGTTACTCGTCCCAATTGCTCACCCAGTCCAACATTTTTTCTTACTGTGGCCAGTCTGCCAGAACCGATATGTCACTAGATGTGTATCATAAAAGAGTGACCGTTTCTCCTCCCAGAGGTTATTCGATATATTTTAATCGAAACCCTAGTAACGAGGCATTGGCTACCTTAAGAGAGTCATAGTTAGTCGTCCCAATTGCTCACCCAGTCCAACATTTTTTCTTACTGCGACCTGTCTGCCAGAAGCGATATGTCACTAGTTGTGTATCATAAAAGAGTCATCGTTACTCCTCCCAGGGATTATTCGAGATATCTTAATCGAAACCCTAGTAACGACGCATTGGCTACCTTAAGAGAGTCATAGATACTCGTCCCAATTGCTCACCCAGTCCAACATTTTTTCTTACTGCGACCAGTCTGCCAGAAGCGATATGTCACTAGATGTGTATCATAAAAGAGTGATCGTTACTCCTCCCAGGGGTTATTCGATATATTTTAATCGAAACCCTAGTAACGAGGCATTGGCTACCTTAAGAGAGTCATAGTTACTCGTCCCAATTGCTCACCCAGTCCAACATTTTTTTTTACTGCGACCTGTCTGCCAGAAGCGATATGTCACTAGTTGTGTATCATAAAAGAGTCATCCTTACTCCTCCCAGGGATTATTCGTGATATCTTAATCGAAACCCTAGTAACGACGCATTGGCTACCTTAAGAGAGTCATAGTTACTCGTTCCAATTGCTCACCCAGTAAAACGTTTTTTCTTACTGCGGCCAGTCTGCCAGAAGCGATATGTCACTAGATGTGTATCATAAAAGAGTGATCGTTACTCCTCCCAGGGGTTACTCGAGATATCTTAATCGAAACCCTAGTAACGAGGCATTGGCTACCTTAAGAGAGTCATAGTTACTCGTCCCAATTGCTCACCCAGTCCAACATTTTTTCTTACTGTGTCCAGTCTGCCAGAAGCGATATGTCACTAGTTGTGTATTACAAAAGAGTCATCGTTTCTCCTCCCAGGGGTTATTCGAGATATCTCAATCGAAACCCTAGTAATGAGGCATTGGCTACCTTAAGAGAGTCATAGTTACTCGTCCCAATTTCTCACCAAGTCTGCCATTTTTTCTTACTGTGGCCAGTGTGCCAGAAGCGATATGTCACTAGTTGTGCATCATAAAAGAGTCAACGTTACTCATCCCAGGGGTTATTCGAGATATCTTAATCGAAACCCTAGTAACGAGGCATTGGCTACCTTAAGAGAGTCATAGTTACTCGTCCCAATTGCTCATCCAGTCCAAAATTTTTTCTTACTGCAGCCAGACTGCCAGAAGTGATATGTCACTAGTTGTGTATCATAAAAGAGTCGTCGTTACTCCTCCCAGGGGTTATTCGAGATATCTTAATCGAAACCCTAGTAACGAGGCATTGGCTACCCTAAGAGAGTCATAGTTACTCGTCCAAATTGCTCACCCAGTCCAACATTTTTTCTTACTGCGACCAGTCTGCCAGAAGCGATATGTCACTAGTTGTGTATCATAAAAGAGTGATCGTTACTCCTCCCAGGGGTTATTCGAGATATCTTTATCGAAACCCTAGTAACGAGGCATTGGCTACCTTAAGAGAGTCATAGTTAGTCGTCCCATGGCTCACCCAGTAAAACGTTTTTTCTCACTGCGGCCAGTCTGCCAGAAGCGATATGTCACTAGTTGTGTTTCATAAAAGAGTAATCGTTACTACTCCCAGGGGTTATTCGAGATATCTTAATCGGAACCCTAGTAACGAGGCATTGGCTACCTTAAGAGAGTCATAGTTACTCGTCCCAATTGCTCACCCAGTCTGCCATTTTTTCTTACTGCGGCCACTCTGCCAGAAGCGATATGTCACTAGTTGTGTATCATAAAAGAGTCATCGTTTCTCCTCCCATGGGTTATTCGAGATATCTTAATCGAAACCCTAGTAACGAGGCATTGGCTACCTTAAGAGAGTCATAGTTACTCGTCCCAATTGCTCACCCAGTCCAACATTTTTTCTTACTGTGGCCAGTCTGCCAGAACCGATATGTCACTAGATGTGTATCATAAAAGAGTGACCGTTTCTCCTCCCAGGGGTTATTCGAGATATCTTAATCGAAACCCCAGTAACGAGACATTGGCTACCTTAAGAGAGTCATAGTTACTCGTCCCAATTGCTCACCCAGTCCAACATTTTTTCTTACTACGACCAGTCTGCCAGAAGCGATATTTCACTAGTTGTGTATCATAAAAGAGTGATCGTTACTCCTCCGAGGGGTTATTCGAGATATCTTAATCGGAACCCTAGTAACGAGGCATTGGCTACCTTAAGAGAGTCATAGTTACTCGTCCCAATTGCTCACCCATTCCAACATTTTTTCTTACTGCGACCTGTCTGCCAGAAGCGATATGTCACTAGTTGTGTATCATAAAAGAGTCATCGTTACTCCTCCCAGGGATTATTCGAGATATCTTAATCGAAACCCTAGTAACGACGCATTGGCTACCTTAAGAGAGTCATAGTTACTCGTTCCAATTGCTCACCCAATAAAACGTTTTTTCTTACTGCGGCCAGTCTGCCAGAAGCGATATTTCACTAGTTGTGTATCATAAAAGAGTGATCGTTACTCCTCCCAGGGGTTATTCGAGATATCTTAATCGAAACCCTAGTAACGAGGCATTGGCTACCTTAAGAGAGTAGTAGTTACTCGTCCCAATTGCTCACCCAGTCCAACATTTTTTCTTACTACGGCCAGTCTGCCAGAAGCGATATGCCACTAGTTGTGTATCATAAAAGAGTGATCGTTTCTCCGCCCAGGGGTTATTCTAGATATCTTAATCGAAACCCTAGTAACGAGGCATTGGCTGCCTTAGGAGAGTGATAGTTACTCGTCCCAATTGCTAACCCAGTCTGCCATTTTTTCTTACTGTGGCCAGTCTGCCAGAAGCGATATGTCACTAGTTGCGTATCATAAAAGTGTAATCGTTACTCCTCCCAGGGGTTATTCGAGATATCTTAATGGAAACCCTAGTAACGAGGCATTGGCTACCTTAAGAGAGTCATAGATACTCGTCCCAATTGCTCACCCAGTCCAACATTTTTTCTCACTGCGGCCAGTCTGCCAGAAGCGATATGTCACTAGTTGTGTATTACAAAAGAGTCATCGTTTCTCCTCCCAGGGGTTATTCGAGATATCTTAATCGAAACCCTAGTAATGAGGCATTGGCTACCTTAAGAGAGTCATAGTTACTCGTCCCTATTTCTCACCAAGTCTGCCATTTTTTCTTACTGTGGCCAGTGTGCCAGAAGCGATATGTCACTAGTTGTGTATCATAAAAGAGTCAACGTTACTCATCCCAGGGGTTATTCGAGATATCTTAATCGAAACCCTAGTAACGAGGCATTGGCTACCTTAAGAGAGTCATAGTTACTCGTCCCAATTGCTCATCCAGTCCAAAATTTTTTCTTACTGCAGCCAGACTGCCAGAAGCGATATGTCACTAGTTGTGTATCATAAAAGAGTCGTCGTTACTCCTCCCAGGGGTTATTCGAGATATCTTAATCGAAACCCTAGTAACGAGGCATTGGCTACATTAAGGGAGTCATAGTTACTCGTCCCAATTGCTCACCCAGTCCAACATTTTTTCTTACTGCGACCAGTCTGCCAGAAGCGATATGTCACTAGTTGTGTATCATAAAAGAGTGATCGTTACTCCTCCCAGGGGTTATTCGAGATATCTTAATCGAAACCCTAGTAACGAGGCATTGGCTACCTTAAGAGAGTCATAGTTAGTCGTGCCATGGCTCACCCAGTAAAACGTTTTTTCTCACTGCGGCCAGTCTGCCAGAAGCGATATGTCACTAGTTGTGTTTCATAAAAGAGTAATCGTTACTCCTCCCAGGGGTTATTCGAGATATCTTAATCGGAACCCTAGTAACGAGGCATTGGCTACCTTAAGAGAGTCATAGTTAGTCGTCCCAATTGCTCACCCAGTCTGCCATTTTTTCTTACTGCGGCCACTCTGCCAGAAGCGATATGTCACTAGTTGTGTATCATAAAAGAGTCATCGTTTCTCCTCCCATGGGTTATTCGAGATATCTTAATCGAAACCCTAGTAACGAGGCATTGGCTACCTTAAGAGAGTCATAGTTACTCGTCCCAATTGCTCACCCAGTCCAACATTTTTTCTTACTGTGGCCAGTCTGCCACAACCGATATGTCACTAGATGTGTATCATAAAAGAGTGACCGTTTCTCCTCCCAGGGGTTATTCAAGATATCTTAATCGAAACACCAGTAACGAGACATTGGCTACCTTAAAAGAGTCATAGTTACTCGTCCCAATTGCTCACCCAGTCCAACATTTTTTCTTACTACGACCAGTCTGCCAGAAGCGATATTTCACTAGTTGTGTATCATAAAAGAGTGATCGTTACTCCTCCGAGGGGTTATTCGAGATATCTGAATCGAAACCCTAGTAACGAGGCATTGGCTACCTTAAGAGAGTCACAGTTACTCGTCCCAATTGCTCACCCAGTCCAACATTTTTTCTTACTGCGACCTGTCTGCCAGAAGCGATATGTCACTAGTTGTGTATCATAAAAGAGTCATCGTTACTCCTCCCAGGGATTATTCGAGATATCTTAATCGAAACCCTAGTAACGACGCATTGGCTACCTTAAGAGAGTCATAGTTACTCGTTCCAATTGCTCACCCAGTAAAACGTTTTTTCTTACTGCGGCCAGTCTGCCAGAAGCGATATTTCACTAATTGTGTATCATAAAAGAGTGATCGTTACTCCTCCCAGGGGTTATTCGAGATATCTTAATCGAAACCCTAGTAACGAGGCATTGGCTACCTTAAGAGAGTAGTAGTTACTCGTCCCAATTGCTCACCCAGTCCAACATTTTTTCTTACTACGGCCAGTCTGCCAGAAGCGATATGCCACTAGTTGTGTATCATAAAAGAGTGATCGTTTCTCCGCCCAGGGGTTATTCTAGATATCTTAATCGAAACCCTAGTAACGAGGCATTGGCTGCCTTAGGAGAGTGATAGTTACTCGTCCCAATTGCTAACCCAGTCTGCCATTTTTTCTTACTGTGGCCAGTCTGCCAGAAGCGATATGTCACTAGTTGCGTATCATAAAAGAGTGATCGTTACTCCTCCCAGGGGTTATTCGAGATATCTTAATCGAAACCCTAGTAACGAGGCATTGGCTACCTTAAGAGAGTCATAGATACTCGTCCCAATTGCTCACCCAGTCCAACATTTTTTCTCACTGCGGCCAGTCTGCCAGAAGCGATATGTCACTAGTTGTGTATTACAAAAGAGTCATCGTTTCTCCCCCCAGGGGTTATTCGAGATATCTTAATTGAAACCCTAGTAATGAGGCATTGGCTACCTTAAGAGAGTCATAGTTACTCGTTCCAATTTCTCACCAAGTCTGCCATTTTTTCTTACTGTGGCCAGTGTGCCAGAAGCGATATGTCACTAGTTGTGTATCATAAAAGAGTCAACGTTACTCATCCCAGGGGTTATTCGAGATATCTTAATCGAAACCCTAGTAACGAGGCATTGGCTACCTTAAGAGAGTCATAGTTACTCGTCCCAATTGCTCATCCAGTCCAAAATTTTTTCTTACTGCAGCCAGACTGCCAGAAGCGATATGTCACTAGTTGTGTATCATAAAAGAGTCGTCGTTACTCCTCCCAGGGGTTATTCGAGATATCTTAATCGAAACCCTAGTAACGAGGCATTGGCTACCTTAAGAGAGTCATAGTTACTCGTCCCAATTGCTCACCCAGTCCAACATTTTTTCTTACTGCGACCAGTCTGCCAGAAGCGATATGTCACTAGTTGTGTATCATAAAAGAGTGATCGTTACTCCTCCCAGGGGTTATTCGAGATATCTTAATCGAAACCCTAGTAACGAGGCATTGGCTACCTTAAGAGAGTCATAGTTAGTCGTCCCATGGCTCACCCAGTAAAACGTTTTTTCTCACTGCGGCCAGTCTGCCAGAAGCGATATGTCACTAGTTGTGTTTCATAAAAGAGTAATCGTTACTCCTCCCAGGGGTTATTCGAGATATCTTAATCGGAACCCTAGTAACGAGGCATTGGCTACCTTAAGACAGTCATAGTTAGTCGTCCCAATTGCTCACCCAGTCTGCCATTTTTTCTTACTGCGGCCGCTCTGCCAGAAGCGATATGTCACTAGTTGTGTATCATAAAAGAGTCATCATTTCTCCTCCCATGGGTTATTCGAGATATCTTAATCGAAACACTAGTAACGAGGCATTGGCTACCTTAAGAGAGTCATAGTTACTCGTCCCAATTGCTCACCCAGTCCAACATTTTTTCTTACTGTGCCCAGTCTGCCAGAACCGATATGTCACTAGATGTGTATCATAAAAGAGTGACCGTTTCTCCTCCCAGGGGTTATTCGAGATATCTTAATCGAAACCCCAGTAACAAGACATTGGCTACCTTAAGAGAGTCATAGTTACTCGTCCCAATTGCTCACCCAGTCCAACATTTTTTCTTACTACGACCAGTCTGCCAGAAGCGATATTTCACTAGTTGTGTATCATAAAAGAGTGATCGTTACTCCTCCGAGGGGTTATTCGAGATATCTTAATCGAAACCCTAGTAACGAGGCATTAGCTACCTTAAGAGAGTCATAGTTACTCGTCCCAATTGCTCACCCAGTCCAACATTTTTTCTTACTGCGACCTGTCTGCCAGAAGCGATATGTCACTAGTTGTGTATCATAAAAGAGTCATCGTTACTCCTCCCAGTGATTATTCGAGATATCTTAATCGAAACCCTAGTAACGACGCATTGGCTACCTTAAGAGAGTCATAGTTACTCGTTCCAATTGCTCACCCAGTAAAACGTTTTTTCTTACTGCAGCCAGTCTGCCAGAAGCGATATTTCACTAGTTGTGTATCATAAAAGAGTGATCGTTACTCCTCCCAGGGGTTATTCGAGATATCTTAATCGAAACCCTAGTAACGAGGCATTGGCTACCTTAAGAGAGTAGTAGTTACTCGTCCCAATTGCTCACCCAGTCCAACATTTTTTCTTACTACGGCCAGTCTGCCAGAAGCGATATGTCACTAGTTGTGTATCATAAAAGAGTGATCGTTTCTCCGCCCAGGGGTTATTCTAGATATCTTAATCGAAACCCTAGTAACGAGGCATTGGCTGCCTTAGGAGAGTGATAGTTACTCGTCCCAATTGCTAACCCAGTCTGCCATTTTTTCTTACTGTGGCCAGTCTGCCAGAAGCGATATGTCACTAGTTGTGTATCATAAAAGTGTAATCGTTACTCCTCCCAGGGGTTATTCGGGATATCTTAATGGAAACCCTAGTAACGAGGCATTGGCTACCTTAAGAGAGTCATAGATACTCGTCCCAATTGCTCACCCAGTCCAACATTTTTTCTTACTGCGACCAGTCTGCCAGAAGCGATATGTCACTAGATGTGTATCATAAAAGAGTGATCTTTACTCCTCCCAGGGGTTATTCGATATATTTTAATCGAAACCCTAGTAACGAGGCATTGGCTACCTTAAGAGAGTCATAGTTAGTCGTCCCAATTGCTCACCCAATAAAACGTTTTTTCTTACTGCGGCCAGTCTGCCAGAAGCGATATGTCACTAGTTGAGTATCATAAAAGAGTGATTGTTACTCCTCCCAAGGGTTATTCGAGATATCTTAATCGAAACCCTACTAACGAGGCATTGGTTACCTTAAGAGAGTCATAGTTTCTCGTCCCAATTGCTCACCCAGTCCAACATTTTTTGTTACTGTGGCCAGTCTGCCAGAACCGATATGTCACTAGTTGTGTATCATAAAAGAGTCATCGTTTCTCCTCCCAGGGGTTATTCGAGATATCTTAATCGAAACACTAGTAACGAGGCATTCGCTACCTTAAGAGAGTCATAGTTACTCGTCTCAATTGCTCACCAAGTCTGCCATTTTTTCTTACTGTGGCCAGTGTGCCAGAAGCTATATCTCACTAGTTGTGTATCATAAAAGAGTCATCGTTACTCCTCCCAGGGGTTATTCGAGATATCTTAATCGAAACCCTAGTAACGAGGCATTGGCTACCTTAAGAGATTCATAGTTACTCGTCCCAATTGCTAACCCAGTCCAACATTTTTCTTACTGCAGCCAGTCTGCCAGAAGCGATATGTCACTAGTTGTGTATCATAAAAGAGTCGTCGTTACTCCTCCCAGGGGTTATTCGAGATATCTTAATTGAAACCCTAGTAACGAGGCATTGGCTACCTTAAGAGAGTCATAGTTACTCGTCCCAATTGCTCACTTAGTCCAACCTTTTTTCTTACTGCGACCAGTCTGCCAGAAGCGATATATCACTAGTTGTGTATCATAAAAGAGTGATCGTTACTCCTCCCAGGGGTTATTCGAGATATCTTAATCGAAACCCTAGTAACGAGGCATTTGCTACCTTAAGAGAGTCATAGTTAGTCGTCCCATGGCTCACCCAGTAAAACGTTTTTGCTCACTGCATCCAGTCTGCCAGAAGCGATATGTCACTAGTTGTGTATCATAAAAGAGTCATCGTTACTCCTCCCAGGGGTTATTAGAGATATCTTAATCGAAACCCTAGTAACGAGGCATTGGCTACCTTAAGAGAGTCATAGTTAGTCGTCCCAATTGCTCACCCAGTCTGCCATTTTTTCTTACTGCGGCCAGTCTGCCAGAAGCGATATGTCACTAGTTGTGTATCATAAAAAAGTGATCGTTTCTCCTCCCAGGGGTTAATCGAGATATCTTAATCGAAACCCTAGTATCGAGGCATTGGCTACCTTAAGAGAGTAGTAGTTACTCGTCCCAAGTCCTCACCCAGTCCAACATTCTTTCTTACTACGGCCAGTCTGCCAGAAGCGATATGTCACTAGTTGTGTATCATAAAAGAGTGATCGTTTCTCCTCCCAGGGGTTACTCGAGATATCTTAATCGAAACCCTAGTAACGAGGCATTGGCTACCATAAGAAAGTCATAGTTACTCGTCCCTATTGCTCACCCAGTCCAACACTTTTTCTTACTGTGGCTAGTCTGCCAGAACCGATATGTCACTAGTTGTGTATCATAAAAGAGTCGTCGTTACTCCTCCCAGGAGTTATTCGAGATATCTTAATCGAAACCCTAGTAACGAGGCATTGGCTACCTTAAGAGAGTCATAGTTAGTCGTCCCAATTGCTCACCCAGTAAAACGTTTTTTCTTACTGCGGCCAGTCTGCCAGAAGCGATATTTCACTAGTTGTGTATCATAAAGGACTGATCGTTACTCCTCCCAGGGGTTATTCGAGATATCTTAATCGAAACCCTAGTAACGAGGCATTGGCTACCTTAAGAGAGTAATAGTTACTCGTCCCAATTGCTCACCCAGTCCAACATTTTTTCTTACTGCGGCCAGTCTGCCAGGAGCGACATGTCACTAGTTGTTTATCATAAAAGAGTCATCGTTTTTCCTCCCAGGGGTTATTCGAGATATCTTAATCGAAACCCTAGTAACGAGGCATTGGCTGCCTAAGGAGAGTCATAGTTACTCGTCCCAATTGCTCACCCAGTCTGCCATTTTTTCTTACTGTGGCCAGTCTGCCAGAAGCGATATGTCACTAGTTTTGTGTCATAAAAGAGTCATCGTTACTCCTCCCAGGGGTTATTCGAGATATCTTAATGGAAACCCTAGTAACGAGGCATTGGCTACCTTAAGAGAGTCATAGATACTCGTCCCAATTGCTCACCCAGTCCAACATTTTTTCTTACTGCGACCAGTCTGCCAGAAGCGATATGTCACTAGATGTGTATCATAAAAGATTGATCGTTACTCCTCCCAGGGGTTATTCGATATATTTTAATCGAAACCCTAGTTACGAGGCATTGGCTACCTTAAGAGAGTCATAGTTAGTCGTCCCATGGCATACCCAGTAAAACGTTTTATCTCACTGCGGCTAGTCTGCCAGAAGCGATATGTCACTAGTTGTGTATCATAAAAGAGTCATCGTTACTCCTCCCAGGGATTATTCGAGATATCTTAATCGAAACCCTAGTAACGAACATTGGCTACCTTAAGAGAGTCATAGTTACTCGTCCCAATTGCTCACCCAGTAAAACGTTTTTTCTTACTGCGGCCAGTCTGCCTGAAGCGATATGTCACTAGATGTGTATCATAAAAGAGTGATCGTTACTCCTCCCAGGGGTTATTCGAGATATCTTAATCGAAACCCTAGTAATGAGGCATTGGCTACCTTAAGAGAGTCATAGTTACTCGTCCCAATTGCTCACCAAGTCTGCCATTTTTTCTTACTGTGGCCAGTGTGCCAGAAGCGATATCTCACTAGTTGTGTATCATAAAAGAGTCAACGTTACTCATTCCAGGGGTTATTCGAGATATCTTAATCGAAACACTAGTAACGAGGCATTGGGCACCTTAAGAGAGTCATAGTTACTCGTCCCAATTGCTCATCCAGTCCAACATTTTTTCTTACTGCAGCCAGTCCGCCTGAAGCGATATGTCACTAGTTGTGTATCATAAAAGAGTCGTCGTTACTCCTCCCAGGGGTTATTCGAGATATCTTAATCGAAACCCTAGTAACGAGGCATTGGCTACCTTAAGAGAGTCATAGTTACTCTTCCCAATTGCTCACCCAGTCCAACATTTTTTCTTACTGCGACCAGTCTGCCAGAAGCGATATTTCACTAGTTGTGTATCATAAAAGAGTGATCGTTACTCCTCCCAGGGGTTATTCGAGATATCTTAATCGAAACCCTAGTAACGAGGCATTGGCTACCTTAAGAGAGTCATAGTTAGTCGTCCCATGGCTCACCCAGTAAAACGTTTTTTCTCACTGCGGCCAGTCTGCCAGAGGCGATATGTCACTAGTTGTGTTTCATAAAAGAGTAATCGTTACTCCTCCCAGGGGTTATTCGAGATATCTTAATCGAAACCCTAGTAACGAGGCATTGGCTACCTTAAGAGAGTCATAGTTAGTCGTCCCAATTGCTCACCCAGTCTGCCATTTTTTCTTACTGCGGCCAGTCTGCCAGAAGCGATATGTCACTAGTTGTGTATCATAAAAGAGTCATCGTTTCTCCTCCCATGGGTTATTCGAGATATCTTAATCGAAACCCTAGTAACGAGGCATTGGCTACCTTAAGAGAGTCATAGTTACTCATCCCAATTGCTCACCCAGTCCAACATTTTTTCTAACTGTGGCCAGTCTGCCAGAACCGATATGTCACTAGATGTGTATCATAAAAGAGTGACCGTTTCTCCTCCCAGGGGTTATTCGAGATATCTTAATCGAAACCCTAGTAACGAGACATTGGCTGTCTTAAGAGAGTCATAGTTACTCGTCCCAATTGCTCACCCAGTCCAACATTTTTTCTTACTACGACCAGTCTCCCAGAAGCGATATTTCATTAGTTGTGTATCATAAAAGAGTGATCTTTACTCCTCCCAGGGGTTACTCGAGATATCTTAATCGAAACCCTAGTAACGAGGCATTGGCTACCTTAAGAGAGTCATAGATACTCGTCCCATTAGCTCACCCAGTCCAACATTATTTCTTACTGCAGCCAGTCTGCCAGAAGCGATATGTCGCTAGTTGTGTATCATAAAAGAGTCATCGTTACTCCTCCGAGGGGTTATTCGTGATATGTTAATCGAAACCCTAGTAACGAGGCATTGGCTACCTTAACAGAGTCATAGTTACTCGTCCCAATTGCTCACCCAGTCCAACATTTTTTCTTACTGCGACCTGTCTTCCAGAAGCGATATGTCAATAGTTGTGTATCATAAAAGAGTCATCGTTACTCCTCCCAGGGATTATTCGAGATATCTTAATCGAAACCCTAGTAACGAACATTGGCTACCTTAAGAGAGTCATAGTTACTCGTCCCAATTGCTCACCCAGTAAAACGTTTTTTCTTACTGCGGCCAGTCTGCCAGAAGCGATATTTCACTAGTTGTGTATCATAAAAGAGTGATCGTTACTCCTCCCAGGGGTTATTCGTGATATCTTAATCGAAACCCTAGTAACGAGGCATTGGCTACCTTAAGAGAGTAGTAGTTACTCGTCCCAATTGCTCACCCAGTCCAACATTTTTTCTTACTACGGCCAGTCTGCCAGAAGCGATATGTCACTAGTTGTGTATCATAAAAGAGTGATCGTTTCTCCTCCCAGGGGTTATTCTAGATATCTTAATCGAAACCCTAGTAACGAGGCATTGGCTGCCTTAGGAGAGTCATAGTTACTCGTCCCAATTGCTCACCCAGTCTGCCATTTTTTCTTACTGTGGCCAGTCTGCCAGAAGCGATATGTCACTAGTTGTGTATCATAAAAGTGTAATCGTTACTCCTCCCAGGGGTTATTCGAGATATCTTAATGGAAACCCTAGTAACGAGGCATTGGCTACCTTAAGAGAGTCATAGTTACTCGTCCCAATTGCTCACCCAATAAAACGTTTTTTCTTACTGCGGCCAGTCTGCCAGATGCGATATGTCACTAGTTGAGTATCATAAAAGAGTGATTGTTACTCCTCCCAGGGGTTATTCGAGATATCTTAATCGAAACCCTAGTAACGAGGCATTGGCTTCCTTAAGAGAGTCATAGTTACTCGTCCCAATTGCTCATCCAGTCCAACATTTTTTCTTACTGCAGCCAGTCTGCCAGAAGCGATATTTCACTAGTTGTGTATCATAAAAGAGTCGTCGTTACTCCTCCCAGGGGTTATTCGAGATATCTTAATCGAAACCCTAGTAACGAGGCATTGGCTACCTTAAGAGGGTCATAGTTACTCGTCCCAATTGCTCACCCAGTCCAACCTTTTATCTTACTACGACCAGTCTGCCAGAAGCGATATGTCACTAGTTGTGTATCATAAAAGAGTGATCGTTACTCCTCCCAGGGGTTATTCGAGATATCTTAATCGAAACCCTAGTAACGAGGCATTTACTACCTTAAGAGAGTCATAGTTAGTCGTCCCATGGCTCACCCAGTAAAACGTTTTTTCTCACTGCAGCCAGTCTGCCAGAAGCGATATGTCACTAGTTGTGTATCATAAAAGAGTCATCGTTACCCCTCCCAGGGGTTATTCGAGATATCTTAATCGAAACCCTAGTAACGAGGCATTGGCTACCTTAAGAGAGTCATAGTTAGTCGTCCCAATTGCTCACCCAGTCTGCCATTTTTTCTTACTGCGGCCAGTCTGCCAGAAGCGATATGTCACTAGTTGTGTATCATAAAAGAGTGATCGTTTCTCCTCCCAGGGGTTATTCGAGATATCTTAATCGAAACCCCAGTAACGAGGCATTGGCTACCTTAAGAGAGTAGTAGTTGCTCGTCACAATTCCTCACCCAGTCCAACATTCTTTCTTACTACGGCCAGTCTGCCAGAAGCGATATGTCACTAGTTGTGTATCATAAAAGAGTGATCGTTTCTCCTCCCAGGGGTTATTCGAGATATCTTAATCGAAACCCTAGTAACGAGGCATTGGCTACCTTAAGAAAGTCATAGTTACTCGCCCCTATTGCTCACCCAGTCCAACATTTTTTCTTACTGTGGTCAGTCTGCCAGAACCGATATGTCACAAGTTGTGTATCATAAAAGAGTGATCGTTACTCCTCCCAGGGGTTATTCGATATATTTTAATCGAAACCCTAGTAACGAGGCATTGGCTACCTTAAGAGAGTCATAGTTAGTCGTCCCAATTGCTCACCCAGTAAAACGTTTTTTCTTACTGCGGCCAGTCTGCCAGAAGCGATTTTTCACTAGTTGTGTATCATAAAGGAGTGATCGTTACTCCTCCCAGGGGTTATTCGAGATATCTTAATCGAAACCCTAGTAACGAGGCATTGGCTACCTTAAGAGAGTAATAGTTACTCGTCCCAATTGCTCACCCAGTCCAACATTTTTTCTTACTGCGGCCAGTCTGCCAGAAGCGACATGTCACTAGTTGTGTATCATAAAAGAGTCATCGTTTATCCTCCCAGGGGTTATTCGAGATATCTTAATCGAAACCCTAGTAACGAGGCATTGGCTGCCTTAGGAGAGTCATAGTTACTCGTCCCAATTGCTCACCCAGTCTGCCATTTCTTCTTACTGTGGCCAGTCTGCCAGAAGCGATATGTCACTAGTTTTGTATCATAAGAGTGTCATCGTTACTCCTCCCAGGGGTTATTCGAGATATCTTAATGGAAACCCTAGTAACGAGGCATTGGCTACCTTAAGAGAGTCATAGTTACTCGTCCCAATTGCTCACCCAGTCCAACATTTTTTCTTACTGCGACCTGTCTGCCAGAAGCGATATGTCACTAGTTGTGTATCATAAAAGAGTCATCGTTTCTCCTCCCATGGGTTATTCGAGATATCTTAATCGAAACCCTAGTAACGATGCATTGGCTACCTTAAGAGAGTCATAGTTACACGTCCCAATAGCTCACCCAGTCCAACATTATTTCTTACTGCAGCCAGTCTGCCAGAAGCGATATGTCACTAGTTGTGTATCATAAAAGTGTAATCGTTACTCCTCCCAGGGGTATTCGAGATATCTTAATGGAAACCCTAGTAACGAGGCATTGGCTACCTTAAGAGAGTCATAGATACTCGTCCCAATTGCTCACCCAGTCCAACATTTTTTCTTACTGCAGCCAGTCTGGCAGAAGCGATATGTCACTAGTTGTGTATCATAAAAGAGTGATTGTTACTCCTCCCAGGGGTTATTCGAGATATCTTAATCGAAACCCTACTAACGAGGCATTGGCTACCTTAAGAGAGTAGTAGTTACTCGTCCCAATTGCTCACCCAGTCTACCATTTTTTCTTACTGCGGCCAGTCTGCCAGAACCGATATGTCACTGGTTGTGTATCATAAAAGAGTCATCGTTATTCCTCCCAGGGGTTATTCGAGATATCTTAATCGAAACCCTAGTAACGAGGCATTGGCTACCTTAAGAGAGTCATAGTTACTCGTCCCAATTGCTCACCCAGTCCAACATTTTTTCTTACTGCAGCCAGTCAGCCAGAAGCGATATGTCACTAGTTGTGTATCATAAAAGAGTCGTCGTTACTCCTCCCAGGGGTTATTCGAGATATCTTAATCGAAACCCTAGTAACGAGGCATTGGCTACCTTCAGAGAGTCATAGTTACTCGTCCCAATTGCTCACCCAGTCCAACATTTTTTCTTACTGCGACCAGTCTGCCAGAAGCGATATGTCACTAGTTGTGTATCATAAAAGAGTGATCGTTACTCCTCCCAGGGGTTATTCGAGATATCTTAATCGAAACCCTAGTAACGAGGCATTGGCTACCTTAAGAGAGTCATAGATACTCGTCCCAATTGCTCACCCAGTCCAACATTTTTTCTTACTGCGACCAGTCTGCCAGAAGCGATATGTCACTAGATGTGTATCATAAAAGAGTGATCGTTACTCCTCCCAGGGGTTACTCGAGATATCTTAATCGAAACCCTAGTAACGAGGCATTGGCTACCTTAAGAGAGTCATAGTTACTCGTCCCAATTGCTCACCCAGTCCAACATTTTTTCTTACTGTGTCCAGTCTGCCAGAAGCGATATGTCACTAGTTGTGTATTATAAAAGAGTCCTCGTTTCTCCTCCCAGGGATTATTTGAGATATCTTAATCGAAACCCTAGTAATGAGGCATTGGCTACCTTAAGAGAGTCATAGTTACTCGTCCCAATTGCTCACCAAGTCTGCCATTTTTTCTTACTGTGGCCAGTGTGCCAGAAGCGATATCTCACTAGTTGTGTATCATAAAAGAGTCAACGTTACTCATCCCAGGGGTTATTCGAGATATCTTAATCGAAACCCTAGTAACGAGGCATTGGCTACCTTAAGAGAGTCATAGTTACTCGTCCCAATTGCTCATCCAGTCCAAAATTTTTTCTTACTGCAGCCAGACTGCCAGAAGCGATATGTCACTAGTTGTGTATCATAAAAGAGTCGTCGTTACTCCACCCAGGGGTTATTCGAGATATCTTAATCGAAACCCTAGTAACGAGGCATTGGCTACCTTAAGAGAGTCATAGTTACTCGTCCCAATTGCTCACCCAGTCCAACATTTTTTCTTACTGCGACCAGTCTGCCAGAAGCGATATGTCACTAGTTGTGTATCATAAAAGAGTGATCGTTACTCCTCCCAGGGGTTATTCGAGATATCTTAATCGGAACCCTAGTAACGAGGCATTGGCTACCTTAAGAGAGTCATAGTTAGTCGTCCCAATTGCTCACCAAGTATGCCATTTTTTCATACTGTGGCCAGTGTGCCAGAAGCTATATCTCACTAGTTGTGTATCATAAAAGAGTCATCGTTACTCCTCCCAGGGGTTATTCGAGATATCTTAATCGAAACCCTAGTAACGAGGCATTGGCTACCTTAAGAGATTCATAGTTACCCGTCCCAATTGCTAACCCAGTCCAACATTTTTTCTTACTGCAGCCAGTCTGCCAGAAGCGATATGTCACTAGTTGAGTATCATAAAAGAGTGATCGTTACTCCTCCCAGGGGTTATTCGAGATATCTTAATCGAAACCCTAGTAACGAGGCATTTGCTACCTTAAGAGAGTCATAGTTAGTCGTCCCATGGCTCACCCAGTAAAACGTTTTTGCTCACTGCATCCAGTCTGCCAGAAGCGATATGTCACTAGTTGTGTATCATAAAAGAGTCATCGTTACTCCTCCCAGGGGTTATTAGAGATATCTTAATCGAAACCCTAGTAACGAGGCATTGGCTACCTTAAGAGAGTCATAGTTAGTCGTCCCAATTGCTCACCCAGTCTGCCATTTTTTCTTACTGCGGCCAGTCTGCCAGAAGCGATATGTCACTAGTTGTGTATCATAAAAAAGTGATCGTTTCTCCTCCCAGGGGTTAATCGAGATATCTTAATCGAAACCCTAGTAACGAGGCATTGGCTACCTTAAGAGAGTAGTAGTTACTCGTCCCAATTCCTCACCCAGTCCAACATTCTTTCTTACTACGGCCAGTCTGCCAGAAGCGATATGTCACTAGTTGTGTATCATAAAAGAGTGATCGTTTCTCCTCCCAGGGGTTACTCGAGATATCTTAATCGAAACCCTAGTAACGAGGCATTGGCTACCTTAAGAAAGTCATAGTTACTCGTCCCTATTGCTCACCCAGTCCAACATTTTTTCTTACTGTGGCCAGTCTGCCAGAACCGATATGTCACTAGTTGTGTATTATAAAAGAGTCGTCGTTACTCCTCCCAGGAGTTATTCGAGATATCTTAATCGAAACCCTAGTAACGAGGCATTGGCTACCTTAAGAGAGTCATAGTTAGTCGTCCCAACTGCTCACCCAGTAAAACGTTTTTTCTTACTGCGGCCAGTCTGCCAGAAGCGATATTTCACTAGTTGTGTATCATAAAGGACTGATCGTTACTCCTCCCAGGGAATATTCGAGATATCTTAATCGAAACCCTAGTAACGAGGCATTGGCTACCTTAAGAGAGTAATAGTTACTCGTCCCAATTGCTCACCCAGTCCAACATTTTTTCTTACTGCGGCCAGTCTGCCAGAAGCGACATGTCACTAGTTGTTTATCATAAAAGAGTCATCGTTTTTCCTCCCAGGGGTTATTCGAGATATCTTAATCGAAACCCTAGTAACGAGGCATTGGCTGCCTAAGGAGAGTCATAGTTACTCGTCCCAATTGCTCACCCAGTCTGCCATTTTTTCTTACTGTGGCCAGTCTGCCAGAAGCGATATGTCACTAGTTTTGTGTCATAAAAGAGTCATCGTTACTCCTCCCAGGGGTTATTCGAGATATCTTAATGGAAACCCTAGTAACGAGGCATTGGCTACCTTAAGAGAGTCATAGATACTCGTCCCAATTGCTCACCCAGTCCAACATTTTTTCTTACTGCGACCAGTCTGCCAGAAGCGATATGTCACTAGATGTGTATCATAAAAGATTGATCGTTACTCCTCCCAGGGGTTATTCGATATATTTTAATCGAAACCCTAGTTACGAGGCATTGGCTACCTTAAGAGAGTCATAGTTAGTCGTCCCATGGCATACCCAGTAAAACGTTTTATCTCACTGCGGCTAGTCTGCCAGAAGCGATATGTCACTAGTTGTGTATCATAAAAGAGTCATCGTTACTCCTCCCAGGGATTATTCGAGATATCTTAATCGAAACCCTAGTAACGAACATTGGCTACCTTAAGAGAGTCATAGTTACTCGTCCCAATTGCTCACCCAGTAAAACGTTTTTTCTTACTGCGGCCAGTCTGCCTGAAGCGATATGTCACTAGATGTGTATCATAAAAGAGTGATCGTTACTCCTCCCAGGGGTTATTCGAGATATCTTAATCGAAACCCTAGTAATGAGGCATTGGCTACCTTAAGAGAGTCATAGTTACTCGTCCCAATTGCTCACCAAGTCTGCCATTTTTTCTTACTGTGGCCAGTGTGCCAGAAGCGATATCTCACTAGTTGTGTATCATAAAAGAGTCAACGTTACTCATTCCAGGGGTTATTCGAGATATCTTAATCGAAACACTAGTAACGAGGCATTGGGCACCTTAAGAGAGTCATAGTTACTCGTCCCAATTGCTCATCCAGTCCAACATTTTTTCTTACTGCAGCCAGTCCGCCTGAAGCGATATGTCACTAGTTGTGTATCATAAAAGAGTCGTCGTTACTCCTCCCAGGGGTTATTCGAGATATCTTAATCGAAACCCTAGTAACGAGGCATTGGCTACCTTAAGAGAGTCATAGTTAGTCGTCCCATGGCTCACCCAGTAAAACGTTTTTTCTCACTGCGGCCAGTCTGCCAGAGGCGATATGTCACTAGTTGTGTTTCATAAAAGAGTAATCGTTACTCCTCCCAGGGGTTATTCGAGATATCTTAATCGAAACCCTAGTAACGAGGCATTGGCTACCTTAAGAGAGTCATAGTTAGTCGTCCCAATTGCTCACCCAGTCTGCCATTTTTTCTTACTGCGGCCAGTCTGCCAGAAGCGATATGTCACTAGTTGTGTATCATAAAAGAGTCATCGTTTCTCCTCCCATGGGTTATTCGAGATATCTTAATCGAAACCCTAGTAACGAGGCATTGGCTACCTTAAGAGAGTCATAGTTACTCATCCCAATTGGTCACCCAGTCCAACATTTTTTCTAACTGTGGCCAGTCTGCCAGAACCGATATGTCACTAGATGTGTATCATAAAAGAGTGACCGTTTCTCCTCCCAGGGGTTATTCGAGATATCTTAATCGAAACCCTAGTAACGAGACATTGCCTATCTTAAGAGAGTCATAGTTACTCGTCCCAATTGCTCACCCAGTCCAACATTTTTTCTTACTACGGCCAGTCTCCCAGAAGCGATATTTCATTAGTTGTGTATCATAAAAGAGTGATCGTTACTCCTCCCAGGGGTTACTCGAGATATCTTAATCGAAACCCTAGTAACGAGGCATTGGCTACCTTAAGAGAGTCATAGATACTCGTCCCAATAGCTCACCCAGTCCAACATTATTTCTTACTGCAGCCAGTCTGCCAGAAGCGATATGTCGCTAGTTGTGTATCATAAAAGAGTCATCGTTACTCCTCCGAGGGGTTATTCGAGATATGTTAATCGAAACCCTAGTAACGAGGCATTGGCTACCTTAACAGAGTCATAGTTACTCGTCCCAATTGCTCACCCAGTCCAACATTTTTTCTTACTGCGACCTGTCTGCCAGAAGCGATATGTCAATAGTTGTGTATCATAAAAGAGTCATCGTTACTCCTCCCAGGGATTATTCGAGATATCTTAATCGAAACCCTAGTAACGAACATTGGCTACCTTAAGAGAGTCATAGTTACTCGTCCCAATTGCTCACCCAGTAAAACGTTTTTTCTTACTGCGGCCAGTCTGCCAGAAGCGATATTTCACTAGTTGTGTATCATAAAAGAGTGATCGTTACCCCTCCCAGGGGTTATTCGTGATATCTTAATCGAAACCCTAGTAACGAGGCATTGGCTACCTTAAGAGAGTAGTAGTTACTCGTCCCAATTGCTCACCCAGTCCAACATTTTTTCTTACTACGGCCAGTCTGCCAGAAGCGATATGTCACTAGTTGTGTATCATAAAAGAGTGATCGTTTCTCCTCCCAGGGGTTATTCTAGATATCTTAATCGAAACCCTAGTAACGAGGCATTGGCTGCCTTAGGAGAGTCATAGTTACTCGTCCCAATTGCTCACCCAGTCTGCCATTTTTTCTTACTGTGGCCAGTCTGCCAGAAGCGATATGTCACTAGTTGTGTATCATAAAAGTGTAATCGTTACTCCTCCCAGGGGTTATTCGAGATATCTTAATGGAAACCCTAGTAACGAGGCATTGGCTACCTTAAGAGAGTCATAGATACTTGTCCCAATTGCTCACCCAGTCCAACATTTTTTCTTACTGCGACCAGTCTGCCAGAAGCGATATGTCACTAGATGAGTATCATAAAAGAGTGATCGTTACTCCTCCCAGGGGTTATTCGATATATTTTAATCGAAACCCTAGTAACGAGGCATTGGCTACCTTAAGAGAGTCATAGTTAGTCGTCCCAATTGCTCACCCAATAAAACGTTTTTTCTTACTGCGGCCAGTCTGCCAGAACCGATATGTCACTAGTTGTGTATCATAAAAGAGTCATCGTTCCTCCTCCCAGGGGTTATTCGAGATATCTTAATCGAAACACTAGTAACGAGGCATTATCTACCTTAAGAGAGTCATAGTTACTCGTCTCAATTGCTCACCAAGTCTGCCATTATTTCTTACTGTGGCCAGTGTGCCAGAAGCTATTTCTCACTAGTTCTGTATCATAAAAGAGTCATCGTTACTCCTCCCAGGGGTTATTCGAGATATCTTAATCGAAACCCTAGTAACGAGGCATTGGCTTCCTTAAGAGAGTCATAGTTACTCGTCCCAATTGCTCACCCAGTCCAACATTTTTTCTTACTGCAGCCAGTCTGCCAGAAGCGATATTTCACTAGTTGTGTATCATAAAAGAGTCGTCGTTACTCCTCCCAGGGGTTATTCGAGATATCTTAATCGAAACCCTAGTAACGAGGCATTGGCTACCTTAAGAGGGTCATAGTTACTCGTCCCAATTGCTTACCCAGTCCAACCTTTTATCTTACTACGACCAGTCTGCCAGAAGCGATATGTCACTAGTTGTGTATCATAAAAGAGTGATCGTTACTCCTCCCAGGGGTTATTCGAGATATCTTAATCGAAACCCTAGTAACGAGGCATTTACTACCTTAAGAGAGTCATAGTTAGTCGTCCCATGGCTCACCCAGTAAAACGTTTTTTCTCAGTGCAGCCAGTCTGCCAGAAGCGATATGTCACTAGTTGTGTATCATAAAAGAGTCATCGTTACCCCTCCCAGGGGTTATTCGAGATATCTTAATCGAAACCCTAGTAACGAGGCATTGGCTACCTTAAGAGAGTCATAGTTAGTCGTCCCAATTGCTCACCCAGTCTGCCATTTTTTCTTACTGCGGCCAGTCTGCCAGAAGCGATATGTCACTAGTTGTGTATCATAAAAGAGTGATCGTTTCTCCTCCCAGGGGTTATTCGAGATATCTTAATCGAAACCCCAGTAACGAGGCATTGGCTACCTTAAGAGAGTAGTAGTTGCTCGTCACAATTCCTCACCCAGTCCAACATTCTTTCTTACTACGGCCAGTCTGCCAGAAGCGATATGTCACTAGTTGTGTATCATAAAAGAGTGATCGTTTCTCCTCCCAGGGGTTATTCGAGATATCTTAATCGAAACCCTAGTAACGAGGCATTGGCTACCTTAAGAAAGTCATAGTTACTCGCCCCTATTGCTCACCCAGTCCAACATTTTTTCTTACTGTGGTCAGTCTGCCAGAACCGATATGTCACAAGTTGTGTATCATAAAAGAGTGATCGTTACTCCTCCCAGGGGTTATTCGATATATTTTAATCGAAACCCTAGTAACGAGGCATTGGCTACCTTAAGAGAGTCATAGTTAGTCGTCCCAATTGCTCACCCAGTAAAACGTTTTTTCTTACTGCGGCCAGTCTGCCAGAAGCGATTTTTCACTAGTTGTGTATCATAAAGGAGTGATCGTTACTCCTCCCAGGGGTTATTCGAGATATCTTAATCGAAACCCTAGTAACGAGGCATTGGCTACCTTAAGAGAGTAATAGTTACTCGTCCCAATTGCTCACCCAGTCCAACATTTTTTCTTACTGCGGCCAGTCTGCCAGAAGCGACATGTCACTAGTTGTGTATCATAAAAGAGTCATCGTTTATCCTCCCAGGGGTTATTCGAGATATCTTAATCGAAACCCTAGTAACGAGGCATTGGCTGCCTTAGGAGAGTCATAGTTACTCGTCCCAATTGCTCACCCAGTCTGCCATTTCTTCTTACTGTGGCCAGTCTGCCAGAAGCGATATGTCACTAGTTTTGTATCATAAAAGAGTCATCGTTACTCCTCCCAGGGGTTATTCGAGATATCTTAATGGAAACCCTAGTAACGAGGCATTGGCTACCTTAAGAGAGTCATAGTTACTCGTCCCAATTGCTCACCCAGTCCAACATTTTTTCTTACTGCGACCTGTCTGCCAGAAGCGATATGTCACTAGTTGTGTATCATAAAAGAGTCATCGTTTCTCCTCCCATGGGTTATTCGAGATATCTTAATCGAAACCCTAGTAACGAGGCATTGGCTACCTTAAGAGAGTCATAGTTACACGTCCCAATAGCTCACCCAGTCCAACATTATTTCTTACTGCAGCCAGTCTGCCAGAAGCGATATGTCACTAGTTGTGTATCATAAAAGTGTAATCGTTACTCCTCCCAGGGGTATTCGAGATATCTTAATGGAAACCCTAGTAACGAGGCATTGGCTACCTTAAGAGAGTCATAGATACTCGTCCCAATTGCTCACCCAGTCCAACATTTTTTCTTACTGCAGCCAGTCTGCCAGAAGCGATATGTCACTAGATGTGTATCATAAAAGAGTGACCGTTTCTCCTCCCAGGGGTTATTCGATATATTTTAATCGAAACCCTAGTAACGAGGCATTGGCTACCTTAAGAGAGTCATAGTTAGTCGTCCCAATTGCTCACCCAGTCCAACATTTTTTCTTACTGCGACCTGTCTGCCAGAAGCGATATGTCACTAGTTGTGTATCATAAAAGAGTCATCGTTACTCCTCCCAGGGATTATTCGAGATATCTTAATCGAAACCCTAGTAACGACGCATTGGCTACCTTCAGAGAGTCATAGATACTCGTCCCAATTGCTCACCCAGTCCAACATTTTTTCTTACTGCGACCAGTCTGCCAGAAGCGATATGTCACTAGATGTGTGTCATAAAAGAGTGATCGTTACTCCTCCCAGGGGTTATTCGATATATTTTAATCGAAACCCTAGTAACGAGGCATTGGCTACCTTAAGAGAGTCATAGTTACTCGTCCCAATTGCTCACCCAGTCCAACATTTTTTCTTACTGCGACCTGTCTGCCAGAAGCGATATGTCACTAGTTGTGTATCATAAAAGAGTCGTCGTTACTCCTCCCAGGGGTTATTCGAGATATCTTAATCGAAACCCTAGTAACGAGGCATTGGCTACCTTAAGAGGGTCATAGTTACTCGTCCCAATTGCTCACCCAACTGCCATTTTTTCTTACTGTGGCCAGTCTGCCAGAAGCAATATGTCACTAGTTGTGTATCATAAAAGAGGCATCGTTACTCCTCCCAGGGGTTATTCGAGATATCTTAATGTAAACCCTAGTAACGAGGCATTGGCTACCTTAAGAGAGTCATAGTTACTCGTCCCAATTGCTCACCCAGTCCAACATTTTTTCTTACTGCGTCGTCTGCCAGAAGCGATATGTCACTAGTTGTGTATCATAAAAGAGTCATCGTTACTCCTCCCAGGGATTATTCGAGATATCTTAATCGAAACCCTAGTAACGAACATTGGCTACCTTAAGAGAGTCATAGTTACTCGTCCCAATTGCTCACCCAGTAAAACGTTTTTTCTTACTGCGGCCAGTCTGCCTGAAGCGATATGTCACTAGATGTGTATCATAAAAGAGTGATCGTTACTCCTCCCAGGGGTTATTCGAGATATCTTAATCGAAACCCTAGTAATGAGGCATTGGCTACCTTAAGAGAGTCATAGTTACTCGTCCCAATTGCTCACCAAGTCTGCCATTTTTTCTTACTGTGGCCAGTGTGCCAGAAGCGATATCTCACTAGTTGTGTATCATAAAAGAGTCAACGTTACTCATTCCAGGGGTTATTCGAGATATCTTAATCGAAACACTAGTAACGAGGCATTGGGCACCTTAAGAGAGTCATAGTTACTCGTCCCAATTGCTCATCCAGTCCAACATTTTTTCTTACTGCAGCCAGTCCGCCTGAAGCGATATGTCACTAGTTGTGTATCATAAAAGAGTCGTCGTTACTCCTCCCAGGGGTTATTCGAGATATCTTAATCGAAACCCTAGTAACGAGGCATTGGCTACCTTAAGAGAGTCATAGTTAGTCGTCCCATGGCTCACCCAGTAAAACGTTTTTTCTCACTGCGGCCAGTCTGCCAGAGGCGATATGTCACTAGTTGTGTTTCATAAAAGAGTAATCGTTACTCCTCCCAGGGGTTATTCGAGATATCTTAATCGAAACCCTAGTAACGAGGCATTGGCTACCTTAAGAGAGTCATAGTTAGTCGTCCCAATTGCTCACCCAGTCTGCCATTTTTTCTTACTGCGGCCAGTCTGCCAGAAGCGATATGTCACTAGTTGTGTATCATAAAAGAGTCATCGTTTCTCCTCCCATGGGTTATTCGAGATATCTTAATCGAAACCCTAGTAACGAGGCATTGGCTACCTTAAGAGAGTCATAGTTACTCATCCCAATTGGTCACCCAGTCCAACATTTTTTCTAACTGTGGCCAGTCTGCCAGAACCGATATGTCACTAGATGTGTATCATAAAAGAGTGACCGTTTCTCCTCCCAGGGGTTATTCGAGATATCTTAATCGAAACCCTAGTAACGAGACATTGCCTATCTTAAGAGAGTCATAGTTACTCGTCCCAATTGCTCACCCAGTCCAACATTTTTTCTTACTACGACCAGTCTCCCAGAAGCGATATTTCATTAGTTGTGTATCATAAAAGAGTGATCGTTACTCCTCCCAGGGGTTACTCGAGATATCTTAATCGAAACCCTAGTAACGAGGCATTGGCTACCTTAAGAGAGTCATAGATACTCGTCCCAATAGCTCACCCAGTCCAACATTATTTCTTACTGCAGCCAGTCTGCCAGAAGCGATATGTCGCTAGTTGTGTATCATAAAAGAGTCATCGTTACTCCTCCGAGGGGTTATTCGAGATATGTTAATCGAAACCCTAGTAACGAGGCATTGGCTACCTTAACAGAGTCATAGTTACTCGTCCCAATTGCTCACCCAGTCCAACATTTTTTCTTACTGCGACCTGTCTGCCAGAAGCGATATGTCAATAGTTGTGTATCATAAAAGAGTCATCGTTACTCCTCCCAGGGATTATTCGAGATATCTTAATCGAAACCCTAGTAACGAACATTGGCTACCTTAAGAGAGTCATAGTTACTCGTCCCAATTGCTCACCCAGTAAAACGTTTTTTCTTACTGCGGCCAGTCTGCCAGAAGCGATATTTCACTAGTTGTGTATCATAAAAGAGTGATCGTTACTCCTCCCAGGGGTTATTCGTGATATCTTAATCGAAACCCTAGTAACGAGGCATTGGCTACCTTAAGAGAGTAGTAGTTACTCGTCCCAATTGCTCACCCAGTCCAACATTTTTTCTTACTACGGCCAGTCTGCCAGAAGCGATATGTCACTAGTTGTGTATCATAAAAGAGTGATCGTTTCTCCTCCCAGGGGTTATTCTAGATATCTTAATCGAAACCCTAGTAACGAGGCATTGGCTGCCTTAGGAGAGTCATAGTTACTCGTCCCAATTGCTCACCCAGTCTGCCATTTTTTCTTACTGTGGCCAGTCTGCCAGAAGCGATATGTCACTAGTTGTGTATCATAAAAGTGTAATCGTTACTCCTCCCAGGGGTTATTCGAGATATCTTAATGGAAACCCTAGTAACGAGGCATTGGCTACCTTAAGAGAGTCATAGATACTTGTCCCAATTGCTCACCCAGTCCAACATTTTTTCTTACTGCGACCAGTCTGCCAGAAGCGATATGTCACTAGATGAGTATCATAAAAGAGTGATCGTTACTCCTCCCAGGGGTTATTCGATATATTTTAATCGAAACCCTAGTAACGAGGCATTGGCTACCTTAAGAGAGTCATAGTTAGTCGTCCCAATTGCTCACCCAATAAAACGTTTTTTCTTACTGCGGCCAGTCTGCCAGAACCGATATGTCACTAGTTGTGTATCATAAAAGAGTCATCGTTCCTCCTCCCAGGGGTTATTCGAGATATCTTAATCGAAACACTAGTAACGAGGCATTATCTACCTTAAGAGAGTCATAGTTACTCGTCTCAATTGCTCACCAAGTCTGCCATTATTTCTTACTGTGGCCAGTGTGCCAGAAGCTATTTCTCACTAGTTCTGTATCATAAAAGAGTCATCGTTACTCCTCCCAGGGGTTATTCGAGATATCTTAATCGAAACCCTAGTAACGAGGCATTGGCTTCCTTAAGAGAGTCATAGTTACTCGTCCCAATTGCTCACCCAGTCCAACATTTTTTCTTACTGCAGCCAGTCTGCCAGAAGCGATATTTCACTAGTTGTGTATCATAAAAGAGTCGTCGTTACTCCTCCCAGGGGTTATTCGAGATATCTTAATCGAAACCCTAGTAACGAGGCATTGGCTACCTTAAGAGGGTCATAGTTACTCGTCCCAATTGCTCACCCAGTCCAACCTTTTATCTTACTACGACCAGTCTGCCAGAAGCGATATGTCACTAGTTGTGTATCATAAAAGAGTGATCGTTACTCCTCCCAGGGGTTATTCGAGATATCTTAATCGAAACCCTAGTAACGAGGCATTTACTACCTTAAGAGAGTCATAGTTAGTCGTCCCATGGCTCACCCAGTAAAACGTTTTTTCTCAGTGCAGCCAGTCTGCCAGAAGCGATATGTCACTAGTTGTGTATCATAAAAGAGTCATCGTTACCCCTCCCAGGGGTTATTCGAGATATCTTAATCGAAACCCTAGTAACGAGGCATTGGCTACCTTAAGAGAGTCATAGTTAGTCGTCCCAATTGCTCACCCAGTCTGCCATTTTTTCTTACTGCGGCCAGTCTGCCAGAAGCGATATGTCACTAGTTGTGTATCATAAAAGAGTGATCGTTTCTCCTCCCAGGGGTTATTCGAGATATCTTAATCGAAACCCCAGTAACGAGGCATTGGCTACCTTAAGAGAGTAGTAGTTGCTCGTCACAATTCCTCACCCAGTCCAACATTCTTTCTTACTACGGCCAGTCTGCCAGAAGCGATATGTCACTAGTTGTGTATCATAAAAGAGTGATCGTTTCTCCTCCCAGGGGTTATTCGAGATATCTTAATCGAAACCCTAGTAACGAGGCATTGGCTACCTTAAGAAAGTCATAGTTACTCGCCCCTATTGCTCACCCAGTCCAACATTTTTTCTTACTGTGGTCAGTCTGCCAGAACCGATATGTCACAAGTTGTGTATCATAAAAGAGTGATCGTTACTCCTCCCAGGGGTTATTCGATATATTTTAATCGAAACCCTAGTAACGAGGCATTGGCTACCTTAAGAGAGTCATAGTTAGTCGTCCCAATTGCTCACCCAGTAAAACGTTTTTTCTTACTGCGGCCAGTCTGCCAGAAGCGATTTTTCACTAGTTGTGTATCATAAAGGAGTGATCGTTACTCCTCCCAGGGGTTATTCGAGATATCTTAATCGAAACCCTAGTAACGAGGCATTGGCTACCTTAAGAGAGTAATAGTTACTCGTCCCAATTGCTCACCCAGTCCAACATTTTTTCTTACTGCGGCCAGTCTGCCAGAAGCGACATGTCACTAGTTGTGTATCATAAAAGAGTCATCGTTTATCCTCCCAGGGGTTATTCGAGATATCTTAATCGAAACCCTAGTAACGAGGCATTGGCTGCCTTAGGAGAGTCATAGTTACTCGTCCCAATTGCTCACCCAGTCTGCCATTTCTTCTTACTGTGGCCAGTCTGCCAGAAGCGATATGTCACTAGTTTTGTATCATAAAAGAGTCATCGTTACTCCTCCCAGGGGTTATTCGAGATATCTTAATGGAAACCCTAGTAACGAGGCATTGGCTACCTTAAGAGAGTCATAGTTACTCGTCCCAATTGCTCACCCAGTCCAACATTTTTTCTTACTGCGACCTGTCTGCCAGAAGCGATATGTCACTAGTTGTGTATCATAAAAGAGTCATCGTTTCTCCTCCCATGGGTTATTCGAGATATCTTAATCGAAACCCTAGTAACGAGGCATTGGCTACCTTAAGAGAGTCATAGTTACACGTCCCAATAGCTCACCCAGTCCAACATTATTTCTTACTGCAGCCAGTCTGCCAGAAGCGATATGTCACTAGTTGTGTATCATAAAAGTGTAATCGTTACTCCTCCCAGGGGTATTCGAGATATCTTAATGGAAACCCTAGTAACGAGGCATTGGCTACCTTAAGAGAGTCATAGATACTCGTCCCAATTGCTCACCCAGTCCAACATTTTTTCTTACTGCAGCCAGTCTGCCAGAAGCGATATGTCACTAGATGTGTATCATAAAAGAGTGACCGTTTCTCCTCCCAGGGGTTATTCGATATATTTTAATCGAAACCCTAGTAACGAGGCATTGGCTACCTTAAGAGAGTCATAGTTAGTCGTCCCAATTGCTCACCCAGTCCAACATTTTTTCTTACTGCGACCTGTCTGCCAGAAGCGATATGTCACTAGTTGTGTATCATAAAAGAGTCATCGTTACTCCTCCCAGGGATTATTCGAGATATCTTAATCGAAACCCTAGTAACGACGCATTGGCTACCTTCAGAGAGTCATAGATACTCGTCCCAATTGCTCACCCAGTCCAACATTTTTTCTTACTGCGACCAGTCTGCCAGAAGCGATATGTCACTAGATGTGTATCATAAAAGAGTGATCGTTACTCCTCCCAGGGGTTATTCGATATATTTTAATCGAAACCCTAAAAACGAGGCATTGGCTACCTTAAGAGAGTCATAGTTACTCGTCCCAATTGCTCACCCAGTCCAACATTTTTTCTTACTGCGACCTGTCTGCCAGAAGCGATATGTCACTAGTTGTGTATCATAAAAGAGTCGTCGTTACTCCTCCCAGGGGTTATTCGAGATATCTTAATCGAAACCCTAGTAACGAGGCATTGGCTACCTTAAGAGGGTCATAGTTACTCGTCCCAATTGCTCACCCAGTCCAACATTTTTTCTTACTGCGACCAGTCTGCCAGAAGCGATATGTCACTAGATGTGTATCATAAAAGAGTGATCGTTACTCCTCCCAGGGGTTACTCGAGATATCTTAATCGAAACCCTAGTAACGAGGCATTGGCTACCTTAAGAGAGTCATAGTTACTCGTCCCAATTGCTCACCCAGTCCAACATTTTTTCTTACTGTGTCCAGTCTGCCAGAAGCGATATGTCACTAGTTGTGTATTATAAAAGAGTCCTCGTTTCTCCTCCCAGGGGTTATTCGAGATATCTTAATCGAAACCCTAGTAATGAGGCATTGGCTACCTTAAGAGAGTCATAGTTACTCGTCCCAATTGCTCACCAAGTCTGCCATTTTTTCTTACTGTGGCCAGTGTGCCAGAAGCGATATCTCACTAGTTGTGTATCATAAAAGAGTCAACGTTACTCATCCCAGGGGTTATTCGAGATATCTTAATCGAAACCCTAGTAACGAGGCATTGGCTACCTTAAGAGAGTCATAGTTACTCGTCCCAATTGCTCATCCAGTCCAAAATTTTTTCTTACTGCAGCCAGACTGCCAGAAGCGATATGTCACTAGTTGTGTATCATAAAAGAGTCGTCGTTACTCCACCCAGGGGTTATTCGAGATATCTTAATTGAAACCCTAGTAACGAGGCATTGGCTACCTTAAGAGAGTCATAGTTACTCGTCCCAATTGCTCACCCAGTCCAACATTTTTTCTTACTGCGACCAGTCTGCCAGAAGCGATATGTCACTAGTTGTGTATCATAAAAGAGTGATCGTTACTCCTCCCAGGGGTTATTCGAGATATCTTAATCGGAACCCTAGTAACGAGGCATTGGCTACCTTAAGAGAGTCATAGTTAGTCGTCCCAATTGCTCACCCAGTCTGCCATTTTTTCTTACTGCGGCCAGTCTGCCAGAAGCGATATGTCACTAGTTGTGTATCATAAAAGAGTCATCGTTTCTCCTCCCATGGGTTATTCGAGATATCTTAATCGAAACCCTAGTAACGAGGCATTGGCTACCTTAAGAGAGTCATAGTTACTCGTCCCAATTGCTCACCCAGTCCAACATTTTTTCTTACTGTGGCCAGTCTGCCAGAACCGATATGTCACTAGATGTGTATCATAAAAGAGTGACCGTTTCTCCTCCCAGGGGTTATTCGAGATATCTTAATCGAAACCCCAGTAACGAGACATTGGCTACCTTAAGAGAGTCATAGTTACTCGTCCCAATTGCTCACCCAGTCCAACATTTTTTCTTACTACGACCAGTCTGCCAGAAGCGATATTTCACTAGTTGTGTATCATAAAAGAGTGATCGTTACTCCTCCGAGGGGTTATTCGAGATATCTTAATCGAAACCCTAGTAACGAGGCATTGGCTACCTTAAGAGTGTCACAGTTACTCGTCCCAATTGCTCACCCTGTCCAACATTTTTTCTTACTGTGTCCAGTCTGCCAGAAGCGATATGTCACTAGTTGTGTATCATAAAAGAGTCATCGTTACTCCTCCCAGGGATTATTCGAGATATCTTAATCGAAACCCTAGTAACGACGCATTGGCTACCTTAAGAGAGTCATAGTTACTCGTTCCAATTGCTCACCCAGTAAAACGTTTTTTCTTACTGCGGCCAGTCTGCCAGAAGCGATATTTCACTAGTTGTGTATCATAAAAGAGTGATCGTTACTCCTCCCAGGGGTTATTCGAGATATCTTAATCGAAACCCTAGTAACGAGGCATTGGCTACCTTAAGAGAGTAGTAGTTACTCGTCCCAATTGCTCACCCAGTCCAACATTTTTTCTTACTACGGCCAGTCTGCCAGAAGCGATATGTCACTAGTTGTGTATCATAAAAGAGTGATCGTTTCTCCGCCCAGGGGTTATTCTAGATAACTTAATCGAAACCCTAGTAACGAGGCATTGGCTGCCTTAGGAGTGTGATAGTTACTCGTCCCAATTGCTCACCCAGTCTGCCATTTTTTCTTACTGTGGCCAGTCTGCCAGAAGCGATATGTCACTGGTTGTGTATCATAAAAGTGTAATCGTTACTCCTCCCAGGGGTTATTCGAGATATCTTAATGGAAACCCTAATAACGAGGCATTGGCTACCTTAAGAGAGTCATAGATACTCGTCCCAATTGCTCACCCAGTCCAACATTTTTTCTTACTGCGACCAGTCTGCCAGAATCGATATGTCACTAGATGTGTATCATAAAAGAGTGATCGTTACTCCTCCCAGGGGTTATTCGATATATTTTAATCGAAACCCTAGTAACGAGGCATTGGCTACCTTAAGAGAGTCATAGTTAGTCGTCCCAATTGCTCACCCAGTCCAACATTTTTTCTTACTGCGACCTGTCTGCCAGAAGCGATATGTCACTAGTTGTGTATCATAAAAGAGTCATCGTTACTCCTCCCAGGGATTATTCGAGATATCTTAATCGAAACCCTAGTAACGACGCATTGGCTACCTTAAGAGAGTCATAGATACTCGTCCCTATTGCTCACCCAGTCCAACATTTTTTCTTACTGCGACCAGTCTGCCAGAAGCGATATGTCACTAGATGTGTATCATAAAAGAGTGATCTTACTCCTCCCAGGGGTTATTCGATATATTTTAATCGAAACCCTAGTAACGAGGCATTGGCTACCTTAAGAGAGTCATAGTTACTCGTCCCAATTGCTCACCCAGTCCAACATTTTTTCTTACTGCGACCTGTCTGCCAGAAGCGATATGTCACTAGTTGTGTATCATAAAAGAGTCATCGTTACTCCTCCCAGGGATTATTCGTGATATCTTTATCGAAACCCTAGTAACGAGGCATTGGCTACCTTAAGAGAGTCATAGTTACTCGTCCCAATTGCTCACCCAGTCCAACATTTTTTCTTACTGTGTCCAGTCTGCCAGAAGCGATATGTCACTAGTTGTGTATTACAAAAGAGTCATCGTTTCTCCTCCCATGGGTTATTCGAGATATCTTAATCGAAACCCTAGTAATGAGGCATTGGCTACCTTAAGAGAGTCATAGTTACTCGTCCCAATTTCTCACCAAGTCTGCCATTTTTTCTTACTGTGGCCAGTGTGCCAGAAGCGATATGTCACTAGTTGTGCATCATAAAAGAGTCAACGTTACTCATCCCAGGGGTTATTCGAGATATCTTAATCGAAACCCTAGTAACGAGGCATTGGCTACCTTAAGAGAGTCATAGTTACTCGTCCCAATTGCTCATCCAGTCCAAAATTTTTTCTTACTGCAGCCAGACTGCCAGAAGTGATATGTCACTAGTTGTGTATCATAAAAGAGTCGTCGTTACTCCTCCCAGGGGTTATTCGAGATATCTTAATCGAAACCCTAGTAACGAGGCATTGGCTACCTTAAGAGAGTCATAGTTACTCGTCCCAATTGCTCACCCAGTCCAACATTTTTTCTTACTGCGACCAGTCTGCCAGAAGCGATATGTCACTAGTTGTGTATCATAAAAGAGTGATCGTTACTCCTCCCAGGGGTTATTCGAGATATCTTAATCGAAACCCTAGTAACGAGGCATTGGCTACCTTAAGAGAGTCATAGTTAGTCGTCCCATGGCTCACCCAGTAAAACGTTTTTTCTCACTGCGGCCAGTCTGCCAGAAGCGATATGTCACTAGTTGTGTTTCATAAAAGAGTAATCGTTACTCCTCCCAGGGGTTATTCGAGATATCTTAATCGGAACCCTAGTAACGAGGCATTGGCTACCTTAAGAGAGTCATAGTTAGTCGTCCCAATTGCTCACCCAGTCTGCCATTTTTTTCTTACTGCGGCCACTCTGCCAGAAGCGATATGTCACTAGTTGTGTATCATAAAAGAGTCATCGTTTCTCCTCCCATGGGTTATTCGAGATATCTTAATCGAAACCCTAGTAACGAGGCATTGGCTACCTTAAGAGAGTCATAGTTACTCGTCCCAATTGCTCACCCAGTCCAACATTTTTTATTACTGTGGCCAGTCTGCCAGAACCGATATGTCACTAGATGTGTATCATAAAAGAGTGACCGTTTCTCCTCCCAGGGGTTATTCGAGATATCTTAATCGAAACCCCAGTAACGAGACATTGGCTACCTTAAGAGAGTCATAGTTACTCGTCCCAATTGCTCACCCAGTCCAACATTTTTTCTTACTACGACCAGTCTGCCAGAAGCGGTATTTCACTAGTTGTGTATCATAAAAGAGTGATCGTTACTCCTCCGAGGGGTTATTCGAGATATCTTAATCGAAACCCTAGTAACGAGGCATTGGCTACCTTAAGAGAGTCATAGTTACTCGTCCCAATTGCTCACCCAGTCCAACATTTTTTCTTACTGCGACCTGTCTGCCAGAAGCGATATGTCACTAGTTGTGTATCATAAAAGAGTCATCGTTACTCCTCCCAGGCATTATTCGAGATATCTTAATCGAAACCCTAGTAACGACGCATTGGCTACCTTAAGAGAGTCATAGTTACTCGTTCCAATTGCTCACCCAATAAAACGTTTTTTCTTACTGCGGCCAGTCTGCCAGAAGCGATATTTCACTAGTTGTGTATCATAAAAGAGTGATCGTTACTCCTCCCAGGGGTTATTCGAGATATCTTAATCGAAACCCTAGTAACGAGGCATTGGCTACCTTAAGAGAGTAGTAGTTACTCGTCCCAATTGCTCACCCAGTCCAACATTTTTTCTTACTACGGCCAGTCTGCCAGAAGCGATATGCCACTAGTTGTGTATCATAAAAGAGTGATCGTTTCTCCGCCCAGGGGTTATTCTAGATATCTTAATCGAAACCCTAGTAACGAGGCATTGGCTGCCTTAGGAGAGTGATAGTTACTCGTCCCAATTGCTAACCCAGTCTGCCATTTTTTCTTACTGTGGCCAGTCTGCCAGAAGCGATATGTCACTAGTTGCGTATCATAAAAGTGTAATCGTTACTCCTCCCAGGGGTTATTCGAGATATCTTAATGGAAACCCTAGTAACGAGGCATTGGCTACCTTAAGAGAGTCATAGATACTCGTCCCAATTGCTCACCCAGTCCAACATTTTTTCTCACTGCGGCCAGTCTGCCAGAAGCGATATGTCACTAGTTGTGTATTACAAAAGAGTCATCGTTTCTCCTCCCAGGGGTTATTCGAGATATCTTAATCGAAACCCTAGTAATGAGGCATTGGCTACCTTAAGAGAGTCATAGTTACTCGTCCCAATTTCTCACCAAGTCTGCCATTTTTTCTTACTGTGGCCAGTGTGCCAGAAGCGATATGTCACTAGTTGTGTATCATAAAAGAGTCAACGTTACTCATCCCAGGGGTTATTCGAGATATCTTAATCGAAACCCTAGTAACGAGGCATTGGCTACCTTAAGAGAGTCATAGTTACTCGTCCCAATTGCTCATCCAGTCCAAAATTTTTTCTTACTGCAGCCAGACTGCCAGAAGCGATATGTCACTAGTTGTGTATCATAAGAGAGTGGTCGCTACTCCTCCCAGGGGTTATTCGAGATATCTTAATGGAAACCCTAGTAACGAGGCATTGGCTACCTTAAGAGAGTCATAGTTACTCGTCCCAATTGCTCACCCAGTCCAACATTTTTTCTTCCTGCGACCAGTCTGCCAGAAGCGATATGTCACTAGTTGTGTATCATAAAAGAGTGATCGTTACTCCTCCCAGGGGTTATTCGAGATATCTTAATCGAAACCCTAGTAACGAGGCATTGGCTACCTTAAGAGAGTCATAGTTAGTCGTCCCATGGCTCACCCAGTAAAACGTTTTTTCTCACTGCGGCCAGTCTGCCAGAAGCGATATGTCACTAGTTGTGTTTCATAAAAGAGTAATCGTTACTCCTCCCAGGGGTTATTCGAGATATCTTAATCGGAACCCTAGTAACGAGGCATTGGCTACCTTAAGAGAGTCATAGTTAGTCGTCCCAATTGCTCACCCAGTCTGCCATTTTTTCTTACTGCGGCCACTCTGCCAGAAGCGATATGTCACTAGTTGTGTATCATAAAAGAGTCATCGTTTCTCCTCCCATGGGTTATTCGAGATATCTTAATCGAAACCCTAGTAACGAGGCATTGGCTACCTTAAGAGAGTCATAGTTACTCGTCCCAATTGCTCACCCAGTCCAACATTTTTTCTTACTGTGGCCAGTCTGCCAGAACCGATATGTCACTAGATGTGTATCATAAAAGAGTGACCGTTTCTCCTCCCAGGGGTTATTCGAGATATCTTAATCGAAACCCCAGTAACGAGACATTGGCTACCTTAAGAGAGTCATAGTTACTCGTCCCAATTGCTCACCCAGTCCAACATTTTTTCTTACTACGACCAGTCTGCCAGAAGCGATATTTCACTAGTTGTGTATCATAAAAGAGTGATCGTTACTCCTCCGAGGGGTTATTCGAGATATCTTAATCGAAACCCTAGTAACGAGGCATTGGCTACCTTAAGAGAGTCATAGTTACTCGTCCCAATTGCTCACCCAGTCCAACATTTTTTCTTACTGCGACATGTCTGCCAGAAGCGATATGTCACTAGTTGTGTATCATAAAAGAGTCATCGTTACTCCTCCCAGGGATTATTCGAGATATCTTAATCGAAACCCTAGTAACGACGCATTGGCTACCTTAAGAGAGTCATAGTTACTCGTTCCAATTGCTCACCCAGTAAAACGTTTTTTCTTACTGCGGCCAGTCTGCCAGAAGCGATATTTCACTAGTTGTGTATCATAAAAGAGTGATCGTTACTCCTCCCAGGGGTTATTCGAGATATCTTAATCGAAACCCTAGTAACGAGGCATTGGCTACCTTAAGAGAGTAGTAGTTACTCGTCCCAATTGCTCACCCAGTCCAACATTTTTTCTTACTACGGCCAGTCTGCCAGAAGCGATATGCCACTAGTTGTGTATCATAAAAGAGTGATCGTTTCTCCGCCCAGGGGTTATTCTAGATATCTTAATCGAAACCCTAGTAACGAGGCATTGGCTGCCTTAGGAGAGTGATAGTTACTCGTCCCAATTGCTAACCCAGTCTGCCATTTTTCCTTACTGTGGCCAGTCTGCCAGAAGCGATATGTCACTAGTTGCGTATCATAAAAGTGTAATCGTTACTCCTCCCAGGGGTTATTCGAGATATCTTAATGGAAACCCTAGTAACGAGGCATTGGCTACCTTAAGAGAGTCATAGATACTCGTCCCAATTGCTCACCCAGTCCAACATTTTTTCTCACTGCGGCCAGTCTGCCAGAAGCGATATGTCACTAGTTGTGTATTACAAAAGAGTCATCGTTTCTCCTCCCAGGGGTTATTCGAGATATCTTAATCGAAACCCTAGTAATGAGGCATTGGCTACCTTAAGAGAGTCATAGTTACTCGTCCCAATTTCTCACCAAGTCTGCCATTTTTTCTTACTGTGGCCAGTGTGCCAGAAGCGATATGTCACTAGTTGTGTATCATAAAAGAGTAAACGTTACTCATCCCAGGGGTTATTCGAGATATCTTAATCGAAACCCTAGTAACGAGGCATTGGCTACCTTAAGAGAGTCATAGTTACTCGTCCCAATTGCTCATCCAGTCCAAAATTTTTTCTTACTGCAGCCAGACTGCCAGAAGCGATATGTCACTAGTTGTGTATCATAAAAGAGTCGTCGTTACTCCTCCCAGGGGTTATTCGAGATATCTTAATCGAAACCCTAGTAACGAGGCATTGGCTACCTTAAGAGAGTCATAGTTACTCGTCCCAATTGCTCACCCAGTCCAACATTTTTTCTTACTGCGACCAGTCTGCCAGAAGCGATATGTCACTAGTTGTGTATCATAAAAGAGTGATCGTTACTCCTCCCAGGGGTTATTCGAGATATCTTAATCGAAACCCTTGTAACGAGGCATTGGCTACCTTAAGAGAGTCATAGTTAGTCGTCCCATGGCTCACCCAGTAAAACGTTTTTTCTCACTGCGGCCAGTCTGCCAGAAGCGATATGTCACTAGTTGTGTTTCATAAAAGAGTAATCGTTACTCCTCCCAGGGGTTATTCGAGATATCTTAATCGGAACCCTAGTAACGAGGCATTGGCTACCTTAAGACAGTCATAGTTAGTCGTCCCAATTGCTCACCCAGTCTGCCATTTTTTCTTACTGCGGCCACTCTGCCAGAAGCGATATGTCACTAGTTGTGTATCATAAAAGAGTCATCGTTTCTCCTCCCATGGGTTATTCGAGATATCTTAATCGAAACCCTAGTAACGAGGCATTGGCTACCTTAAGAGAGTCATAGTTACTCGTCCCAATTGCTCACCCAGTCCAACATTTTTTCTTACTGTGGCCAGTCTGCCAGAACCGATATGTCACTAGATGTGTATCATAAAAGAGTGACCGTTTCTCCTCCCAGGGGTTATTCGAGATATCTTAATCGAAACCCCAGTAACGAGACATTGGCTACCTTAAGAGAGTCATAGTTACTCGTCCCAATTGCTCACCCAGTCCAACATTTTTTCTTACTACGACCAGTCTGCCAGAAGCGATATTTCACTAGTTGTGTATCATAAAAGAGTGATCGTTACTCCTCCGAGGGGTTATTCGAGATATCTTAATCGAAACCCTAGTAACGAGGCATTGGCTACCTTAAGAGAGTCATAGTTACTCGTCCCAATTGCTCACCCAGTCCAACATTTTTTCTTACTGCGACCTGTCTGCAAGAAGCGATATGTCACTAGTTGTGTATCATAAAAGAGTCATCGTTACTCCTCCCAGGGATTATTCGAGATATCTTAATCGAAACCCTAGTAACGACGCATTGGCTACCTTAAGAGAGTCATAGTTACTCGTTCCAATTGCTCACCCAGTAAAACGTTTTTTCTTACTGCGGCCAGTCTGCCAGAAGCGATATTTCACTAGTTGTGTATCATAAAAGAGTGATCGTTACTCCTCCCAGGGGTTATTCGACATATCTTAATCGAAACCCTAGTAACGAGGCATTGGCTACCTTAAGAGAGTAGTAGTTACTCGTCCCAATTGCTCACCCAGTCCAACATTTTTTCTTACTACGGCCAGTCTGCCAGAAGCGATATGTCACTAGTTGTGTATCATAAAAGAGTGATCGTTTCTCCGCACAGGGGTTATTCTAGATATCTTAATCGAAACCCTAGTAACGAGGCATTGGCTGCCTTAGGAGAGTGATAGTTACTCGTCCCAATTGCTAACCCAGTCTGCCATTTTTTCTTACTGTGGCCAGTCTGACAGAAGCGATATGTCACTAGTTGTGTATCATAAAAGTGTAATCGTTACTCCTCCCAGGGGTTATTCGAGATATCTTAATGAAACCCTAGTAACGAGGCATTGGCTACCTTAAGAGAGTCATAGATACTCGTCCCAATTGCTCACCCAGTCCAACATTTTTTCTTACTGCGACCAGTCTGCCAGAAGCGATATGTCACTAGATGTGTATCATAAAAGAGTGATCTTTACTCCTCCCAGGGGTTATTCGATATATTTTAATCGAAACCCTAGTAACGAGGCATTGGCTACCTTAAGAGAGTCATAGTTAGTCGTCCCAATTGCTCACCCAATAAAACGTTTTTTCTTACTGCGGCCAGTCTGCCAGAAGCGATATGTCACTAGTTGAGTATCATAAAAGAGTGATTGTTACTCCTCCCAAGGGTTATTCGAGATATCTTAATCGAAACCCTACTAACGAGGCATTGGCTACCTTAAGAGAGTCATAGTTACTCGTCCCAATTGCTCACCCAGTCCAACATTTTTTGTTACTGTGGCCAGTCTGCCAGAACCGATATGTCACTAGTTGTGTATCATAAAAGGGTCATCGTTTCTCCTCCCAGGGGTTATTCGAGATATCTTAATCGAAACACTAGTAACGAGGCATTCGCTACCTTAAGAGAGTCATAGTTACTCGTCTCAATTGCTCACCAAGTCTGCCATTTTTTCTTACTGTGGCCAGTGTGCCAGAAGCTATATCTCACTAGTTGTGTATCATAAAAGAGTCATCGTTACTCCTCCCAGGGGTTATTCGAGATATCTTAATCGAAACCCTAGTAACGAGGCATTGGCTACCTTAAGAGATTCATAGTTACTCGTCCCAATTGCTCACCCAGTCCAACATTTTTTCTTACTGCAGCCAGTCTGCCAGAAGCGATATGTCACTAGTTGTGTATCATAAAAGAGTCGTCGTTACTCCTCCCAGGGGTTATTCGAGATATCTTAATCGAAACCCTAGTAACGACGCATTGGCTACCTTAAGAGAGTCATAGTTACTCGTCCCAATTGCTCACCCAGTCCAACCTTTTTTCTTACTGCGACCAGTCTGCCAGAAGCGATATGTCACTAGTTGTGTATCATAAAAGAGTGATCGTTACTCCTCCCAGGGGTTATTCGAGATATCTTAATCGAAACCCTAGTAACGAGGCATTTGCTACCTTAAGAGAGTCATAGTTAGTCGTCCCATGGCTCACCCAGTAAAACGTTTTTGCTCACTGCATCCAGTCTGCCAGAAGCGATATGTCACTAGTTGTGTATCATAAAAGAGTCATCGTTACTCCTCCCAGGGGTTATTAGAGATATCTTAATCAAAACCCTAGTAACGAGGCATTGGCTACCTTAAGAGAGTCATAGTTAGTCGTCCCAATTGCTCACCCAGTCTGCCATTTTTTCTTACTGCGGCCATTCTGCCAGAAGCGATATGTCACTAGTTGTGTATCATAAAAAAGTGATCGTTTCTCCTCCCAGGGGTTAATCGAGATATCTTAATCGAAACCCTAGTAACGAGGCATTGGCTACCTTAAGAGAGTAGTAGTTACTCGTCCCAAATCCTCACCCAGTCCAACATTCTTTCTTACTACGGCCAGTCTGCCAGAAGCGATATGTCACTAGTTGTGTATCATAAAAGAGTCGTCGTTACTCCTCCCAGGAGTTATTCGAGATATCTTAATCGAAACCCTAGTAACGAGGCATTGGCTACCTTAAGAGAGTCATAGTTAGTCGTCCCAATTGCTCACCCAGTAAAACGTTTTTTCTTACTGCGGCCAGTCTGCCAGAAGCGATATTTCACTAGTTAGGTATCATAAAGGACTGATCGTTACTCCTCCCAGGGGTTATTCGAGATATCTTAATCGAAACCCTAGTAACGAGGCATTGGCTACCTTAAGAGAGTAATAGTTACTCGTCCCAATTGCTCACCCAGTCCAACATTTTTTCTTACTGCGGCCAGTCTGCCAGAAGCGACATGTCACTAGTTGTTTATCATAAAAGAGTCATCGTTTTTCCTCCCAGGGGTTATTCGAGATATCTTAATCGAAACCCTAGTAACGAGGCATTGGCTGCCTAAGGAGAGTCATAGTTACTCGTCCCAATTGCTCACCCAGTCTGCCATTTTTTCTTACTGTGGCCAGTCCGCCAGAAGCGATATGTCACTAGTTTTGTGTCATAAAAGAGTCATCGTTACTCCTCCCAGGGGTTATTCGAGATATCTTAATGGAAACCCTAGTAACGAGGCATTGGCTACCTTAAGAGAGTCATAGATACTCGTCCCAATTGCTCACCCAGTCCAACATTTTTTTTTACTGCGACCAGTCTGCCAGAAGCGATATGTCACTAGATGTGTATCATAAAAGATTGATCGTTACTCCTCCCAGGGGTTATTCGAGATATCTTAATCGAAACCCTAGTAACGAACATTGGCTACCTTAAGAGAGTCATAGTTACTCGTCCCAATTGCTCACCCAGTAAAACGTTTTTTCTTACTGCGGCCAGTCTGCCTGAAGCGATATGTCACTAGATGTGTATCATAAAAGAGTGATCGTTACTCCTCCCAGGGGTTATTCGAGATATCTTAATCGAAACCCTAGTAATGAGGCATTGGCTACCTTAAGAGAGTCATAGTTACTCGTCCCAATTGCTCACCAAGTCTGCCATTTTTTCTTACTGTGGCCAGTGTGCCAGAAGCGATATCTCACTAGTTGTGTATCATAAAAGAGTCAACGTTACTCATTCCAGGGGTTATTCGAGATATCTTAATCGAAACACTAGTAACGAGGCATTGGGCACCTTAAGAGAGTCATAGTTACTCGTCCCAATTGCTCATCCAGTCCAACATTTTTTCTTACTGCAGCCAGTCCGCCTGAAGCGATATGTCACTAGTTGTGTATCATAAAAGAGTCGTCGTTACTCCTCCCAGGGGTTATTCGAGATATCTTAATCGAAACCCTAGTAACGAGGCATTGGCTACCTTAAGAGAGTCATAGTTAGTCGTCCCAATTGCTCACCCAGTCTGCCATTTTTTCTTACTGTGGCCAGTCTGCCAGAAGCGATATGTCACTAGTTTTGTGTCATAAAAGAGTCATCGTTACTCCTCCCAGGGGTTATTCGAGATATCTTAATGGAAACCCTAGTAACGAGGCATTGGCTACCTTAAGAGAGTCATAGATACTCGTCCCAATTGCTCACCCAGTCCAACATTTTTTCTTACTGCGACCAGTCTGCCAGAAGCGATATGTCACTAGATGTGTATCATAAAAGATTGATCGTTACTCCTCCCAGGGGTTATTCGATATATTTTAATCGAAACCCTAGTTACGAGGCATTGGCTACCTTAAGAGAGTCATAGTTAGTCGTCCCATGGCATACCCAGTAAAACGTTTTATCTCACTGCGGCCAGTCTGCCAGAAGCGATATGTCAATAGTTGTGTATCATAAAAGAGTCATCGTTACTCCTCCCAGGGATTATTCGAGATATCTTAATCGAAACCCTAGTAACGAACATTGGCTACCTTAAGAGAGTCATAGTTACTCGTCCCAATTGCTCACCCAGTAAAACGTTTTTTCTTACTGCGGCCAGTCTGCCATAAGCGATATTTCACTAGTTGTGTATCATAAAAGAGTGATCGTTACTCCTCCCAGGGGTTATTCGTGATATCTTAATCGAAACCCTAGTAACGAGGCATTGGCTACCTTAAGAGAGTAGTAGTTACTCGTCCCAATTGCTCACCCAGTCCAACATTTTTTCTTACTACGGCCAGTCTGCCAGAAGCGTTATGTCACTAGTTGTGTATCATAAAAGAGTGATCGTTTCTCCTCCCAGGGGTTATTCTAGATATCTTAATCGAAACCCTAGTAACGAGGCATTGGCTGCCTTAGGAGAGTCATAGTTACTCGTCCCAATTGCTCACCAAGTCTGCCATTTTTTCTTACTGTGGCCAGTCTGCCAGAAGCGATATGTCACTAGTTGTGTATCATAAAAGTGTAATCGTTACTCCTCCCAGGGGTTATTCGAGATATCTTAATGGAAACCCTAGTAACGAGGCATTGGCTACCTTAAGAGAGTCATAGATACTCGTCCCAATTGCTCACCCAGTCCAACATTTCTTCTTACTGCGACCAGTCTGCCAGAAGCGATATGTCACTAGATGAGTATCATAAAAGAGTGATCGTTACTCCTCCCAGGGGTTATTCGATATATTTTAATCGAAACCCTAGTAACGAGTCATTGGCTACCTTAAGAGAGTCATAGTTAGTCGTCCCAATTGCTCACCCAATAAAACGTTTTTTCTTACTGCGGCCAGTCTGCCAGATGCGATATGTCACTAGTTGAGTATCATAAAAGAGTGATTGTTACTCCTCCCAGGGGTTATTCGAGATATCTTAATCGAAACCCTACTAACGAGTCATTGGCTACCTTAAGAGAGTCATAGTTAGTCGTCCCAATTGCTCACCCAATAAAACGTTTTTTCTTACTGCGGCCAGTCTGCCAGATGCGATATGTCACTAGTTGAGTATCATAAAAGAGTGATTGTTACTCCTCCCAAGGGTTATTCGAGATATCTTAATCGAAACCCTACTAACGAGGCATTGGCTACCTTAAGAGAGTCATAGTTACTCGTCCCAATTGCTCACCCAGTCCAACATTTTTTGTTACTGTGGCCAGTCTGCCAGAACCGATATGTCACTAGTTGTGTATCATAAAAGGGTCATCGTTTCTCCTCCCAGGGGTTATTCGAGATATCTTAATCGAAACACTAGTAACGAGGCATTCGCTACCTTAAGAGAGTCATAGTTACTCGTCTCAATTGCTCACCAAGTCTGCCATTTTTTCTTACTGTGGCCAGTGTGCCAGAGGCTATATCTCACTAGTTGTGTATCATAAAAGAGTCATCGTTACTCCTCCCAGGGGTTATTCGAGATATCTTAATCGAAACCCTAGTAACGAGGCATTGGCTACCTTAAGAGATTCATAGTTACTCGTCCCAATTGCTCACCCAGTCCAACATTTTTTCTTACTGCAGCCAGTCTGCCAGAAGCGATATGTCACTAGTTGTGTATCATAAAAGAGTCGTCGTTACTCCTCCCAGGGGTTATTCGAGATATCTTAATCGAAACCCTAGTAACGACGCATTGGCTACCTTAAGAGAGTCATAGTTACTCGTCCCAATTGCTCACCCAGTCCAACCTTTTTTCTTACTGCGACCAGTCTGCCAGAAGCGATATGTCACTAGTTGTGTATCATAGAAGAGTGATCGTTACTCCTCCCAGGGGTTATTCGAGATATCTTAATCGAAACCCTAGTAACGAGGCATTTGCTACCTTAAGAGAGTCATAGTTAGTCGTCCCATGGCTCACCCAGTAAAACGTTTTTGCTCACTGCATCCAGTCTGCCAGAAGCGATATGTCACTAGTTGTGTATCATAAAAGAGTCATCGTTACTCCTCCCAGGGGTTATTAGAGATATCTTAATCAAAACCCTAGTAACGAGGCATTGGCTACCTTAAGAGAGTCATAGTTAGTCGTCCCAATTGCTCACCCAGTCTGCCATTTTTTCTTACTGCGGCCAGTCTGCCAGAAGCGATATGTCACTAGTTGTGTATCATAAAAAAGTGATCGTTTCTCCTCCCAGGGGTTAATCGAGATATCTTAATCGAAACCCTAGTAACGAGGCATTGGCTACCTTAAGAGAGTAGTAGTTACTCGTCCCAAATCCTCACCCAGTCCAACATTCTTTCTTACTACGGCCAGTCTGCCAGAAGCGATATGTCACTAGTTGTGTATCATAAAAGAGTCGTCCTTACTCCTCCCAGGAGTTATTCGAGATATCTTAATCGAAACCCTAGTAACGAGGCATTGGCTACCTTAAGAGAGTCATAGTTAGTCGTCCCAATTGCTCACCCAGTAAAACGTTTTTTCTTACTGCGGCCAGTCTGCCAGAAGCGATATTTCACTAGTTAGGTATCATAAAGGACTGATCGTTACTCCTCCCAGGGGTTATTCGAGATATCTTAATCGAAACCCTAGTAACGAGGCATTGGCTACCTTAAGAGAGTAATAGTTACTCGTCCCAATTGCTCACCCAGTCCAACATTTTTTCTTACTGCGGCCAGTCTGCCAGAAGCGACATGTCACTAGTTGTTTATCATAAAAGAGTCATCGTTTTTCCTCCCAAGGGTTATTCGAGATATCTTAATCGAAACCCTAGTAACGAGGCATTGGCTGCCTAAGGAGAGTCATAGTTACTCGTCCCAATTGCTCACCCAGTCTGCCATTTTTTCTTACTGTGGCCAGTCCGCCAGAAGCGATATGTCACTAGTTTTGTGTCATAAAAGAGTCATCGTTACTCCTCCCAGGGGTTATTCGAGATATCTTAATGGAAACCCTAGTAACGAGGCATTGGCTACCTTAAGAGAGTCATAGATACTCGTCCCAATTGCTCACCCAGTCCAACATTTTTTTTTACTGCGACCAGTCTGCCAGAAGCGATATGTCACTAGATGTGTATCATAAAAGATTGATCGTTACTCCTCCCAGGGGTTATTCGAGATATCTTAATCGAAACCCTAGTAACGAACATTGGCTACCTTAAGAGAGTCATAGTTACTCGTCCCAATTGCTCACCCAGTAAAACGTTTTTTCTTACTGCGGCCAGTCTGCCTGAAGCGATATGTCACTAGATGTGTATCATAAAAGAGTGATCGTTACTCCTCCCAGGGGTTATTCGAGATATCTTAATCGAAACCCTAGTAATGAGGCATTGGCTACCTTAAGAGAGTCATAGTTACTCGTCCCAATTGCTCACCAAGTCTGCCATTTTTTCTTACTGTGGCCAGTGTGCCAGAAGCGATATCTCACTAGTTGTGTATCATAAAAGAGTCAACGTTACTCATTCCAGGGGTTATTCGAGATATCTTAATCGAAACACTAGTAACGAGGCATTGGGCACCTTAAGAGAGTCATAGTTACTCGTCCCAATTGCTCATCCAGTCCAACATTTTTTCTTACTGCAGCCAGTCCGCCTGAAGCGATATGTCACTAGTTGTGTATCATAAAAGAGTCGTCGTTACTCCTCCCAGGGGTTATTCGAGATATCTTAATCGAAACCCTAGTAACGAGGCATTGGCTACCTTAAGAGAGTCATAGTTAGTCGTCCCAATTGCTCACCCAGTCTGCCATTTTTTCTTACTGTGGCCAGTCTGCCAGAAGCGATATGTCACTAGTTTTGTGTCATAAAAGAGTCATCGTTACTCCTCCCAGGGGTTATTCGAGATATCTTAATGGAAACCCTAGTAACGAGGCATTGGCTACCTTAAGAGAGTCATAGATACTCGTCCCAATTGCTCACCCAGTCCAACATTTTTTCTTACTGCGACCAGTCTGCCAGAAGCGATATGTCACTAGATGTGTATCATAAAAGATTGATCGTTACTCCTCCCAGGGGTTATTCGATATATTTTAATCGAAACCCTAGTTACGAGGCATTGGCTACCTTAAGAGAGTCATAGTTAGCCGTCCCATGGCATACCCAGTAAAACGTTTTATCTCACTGCGGCCAGTCTGCCAGAAGCGATATGTCAATAGTTGTGTATCATAAAAGAGTCATCGTTACGCCTCCCAGGGATTATTCGAGATATCTTAATCGAAACCCTAGTAACGAACATTGGCTACCTTAAGAGAGTCATAGTTACTCGTCCCAATTGCTCACCCAGTAAAACGTTTTTTCTTACTGCGGCCAGTCTGCCATAAGCGATATTTCACTAGTTGTGTATCATAAAAGAGTGATCGTTACTCCTCCCAGGGGTTATTCGTGATATCTTAATCGAAACCCTAGTAACGAGGCATTGGCTACCTTAAGAGAGTAGTAGTTACTCGTCCCAATTGCTCACCCAGTCCAACATTTTTTCTTACTACGGCCAGTCTGCCAGAAGCGTTATGTCACTAGTTGTGTATCATAAAAGAGTGATCGTTTCTCCTCCCAGGGGTTATTCTAGATATCTTAATCGAAACCCTAGTAACGAGGCATTGGCTGCCTTAGGAGAGTCATAGTTACTCGTCCCAATTGCTCACCCAGTCTGCCATTTTTTCTTACTGTGGCCAGTCTGCCAGAAGCGATATGTCACTAGTTGTGTATCATAAAAGTGTAATCGTTACTCCTCCCAGGGGTTATTCGAGATATCTTAATGGAAACCCTAGTAACGAGGCATTGGCTACCTTAAGAGAGTCATAGATACTCGTCCCAATTGCTCACCCAGTCCAACATTTCTTCTTACTGCGACCAGTCTGCCAGAAGCGATATGTCACTAGATGAGTATCATAAAAGAGTGATCGTTACTCCTCCCAGGGGTTATTCGATATATTTTAATCGAAACCCTAGTAACGAGTCATTGGCTACCTTAAGAGAGTCATAGTTAGTCGTCCCAATTGCTCACCCAATAAAACGTTTTTTCTTACTGCGGCCAGTCTGCCAGATGCGATATGTCACTAGTTGAGTATCATAAAAGAGTGATTGTTACTCCTCCCAGGGGTTATTCGAGATATCTTAATCGAAACCCTACTAACGAGGCATTGGCTACCTTAAGAGAGTCATAGTTAGTCGTCCCAATTGCTCACCCAGTAAAACGTTTTTTCTTACTGCGGCCAGTCTGCCAGAAGCGATATTTCACTAGTTGTGTATCATAAAGGACTGATCGTTACTCCTCCCAGGGGTTATTCGAGATATCTTAATCGAAACCCTAGTAACGAGGCATTGGCTACCTTAAGAGAGTAATAGTTACTCGTCCCAATTGCTCACCCAGTCCAACATTTTTTCTTACTGCGGCCAGTCTGCCAGAAGCGACATGTCACTAGTTGTTTATCATAAAAGAGTCATCGTTTTTCCTCCCAGGGGTTATTCGAGATATCTTAATCGAAACCCTAGTAACGAGGCATTGGCTGCCTAAGGAGAGTCATAGTTACTCGTCCCAATTGCTCACCCAGTCTGCCATTTTTTCTTACTGTGGCCAGTCTGCCAGAAGCGATATGTCACTAGTTTTGTGTCATAAAAGAGTCATCGTTACTCCTCCCAGGGGTTATTCGAGATATCTTAATGGAAACCCTAGTAACGAGGCATTGGCTACCTTAAGAGAGTCATAGATACTCGTCCCAATTGCTCACCCAGTCCAACATTTTTTCTTACTGCGGCCAGTCTGCCAGAAGCGATATTTCACTAGTTGTGTATCATAAAGGACTGATCGTTACTCCTCCCAGGGGTTATTCGAGATATCTTAATCGAAACCCTAGTAACGAGGCATTGGCTACCTTAAGAGAGTAATAGTTACTCGTCCCAATTGCTCACCCAGTCCAACATTTCTTCTTACTGCGGCCAGTCTGCCAGAAGCGATATGTCACTAGTTGTGTATCATAAAAGAGTCATCGTTACTCCTCCCAGGGATTATTCGAGATATCTTAATCGAAACCCTAGTAACGAATATTGGCTACCTTAAGAGAGTCATAGTTACTCGTCCCAATTGCTCACCCAGTAAAACGTTTTTTCTTACTGCGGCCAGTCTGCCTGAAGCGATATGTCACTAGATGTGTATCATAAAAGAGTGATCGTTACTCCTCCCAGGGGTTATTCGAGATATCTTAATCGAAACCCTAGTAATGAGGCATTGGCTACCTTAAGAGAGTCATAGTTACTCGTCCCAATTGCTCACCAAGTCTGCCATTTTTTCTTACTGTGGCCAGTGTGCCAGAAGCGATATCTCACTAGTTGTGTATCATAAAAGAGTCAACGTTACTCATTCCAGGGGTTATTCGAGATATCTTAATCGAAACACTAGTAACGAGGCATTGGGCACCTTAAGAGAGTCATAGTTACTCGTCCCAATTGCTCATCCAGTCCAACATTTTTTCTTACTGCAGCCAGTCCGCCTGAAGCGATATGTCACTAGTTGTGTATCATAAAAGAGTCGTCGTTACTCCTCCCAGGGGTTATTCGAGATATCTTAATCGAAACCCTAGTAACGAGGCATTGGCTACCTTAAGAGAGTCATAGTTACTCGTCCCAATTGCTCACCCAGTCCAACATTTTTTCTTACTGCGACCAGTCTGCCAGAAGCGATATGTAACTAGTTGTGTATCATAAAAGAGTGATCGTTACTCCTCCCAGGGGTTATTCGAGATATCTTAATCGAAACCCTAGTAACGAGGCATTGGCTACCTTAAGAGAGTCATAGTTAGTCGTCCCATGGCTCACCCAGTAAAACGTTTTTTCTCACTGCGGCCAGTCTGCCAGAAGCGATATGTCACTAGTTGTGTTTCATAAAAGAGTAATCGTTACTCCTCCCAGGGGTTATTCGAGATATCTTAATCGAAACCCTAGTAACGAGGCATTGGCTACCTTAAGAGAGTCATAGTTAGTCGTCCCAATTGCTCACCCAGTCTGCCATTTTTTCTTACTGCGGCCAGTCTGCCAGAAGCGATATGTCACTAGTTGTGTATCATAAAAGAGTCATCGTTTCTCCTCCCATGGGTTATTCGAGATATCTTAATCGAAACCCTAGTAACGAGGCATTGGCTACCTTAAGAGAGTCATAGTTACTCATCCCAATTGCTCACCCAGTCCAACATTTTTTCTAACTGTGGCCAGTCTGCCAGAACCGATATGTCACTAGATGTGTATCATAAAAGAGTGACCGTTTCTCCTCCCAGGGGTTATTCGAGATATCTTAATCGAAACCCTAGTAACGAGACATTGGCTATCTTAAGAGAGTCATAGTTACTCGTCCCAATTGCTCACCCAGTCCAACATTTTTTCTTACTACGACCAGTCTCCCAGAAGCGATATTTCATTAGTTGTGTATCATAAAAGAGTGATCGTTACTCCTCCCAGGGGTTACTCGAGATATCTTAATCGAAACCCTAGTAACGAGGCATTGGCTACCTTAAGAGAGTCATAGATACTCGTCCCAATAGCTCACCCAGTCCAACATTATTTCTTACTGCAGCCAGTCTGCCAGAAGCGATATGTCGCTAGTTATGTATCATAAAAGTGTAATCGTTACTCCTCCCAGGGGTTATTCGAGATATCTTAATGGAAACCCTAGTAACGAGGCATTGGCTACCTTAAGAGAGGCATAGATACTCGTCCCAATTGCTCACCCAGTCCAACATTTTTTCTTACTGCGACCAGTCTGCCAGAAGCGATATGTCACTAGATGAGTATCATAAAAGAGTGATCGTTACTCCTCCCAGGGGTTATTCGATATATTTTAATCGAAACCCTAGTAACGAGGCATTGGCTACCTTAAGAGAGTCATAGTTAGTCGTCCCAATTGCTCACCCAATAAAACGTTTTTTCTTACTGCGGCCAGTCTGCCAGGTGCGATATGTCACTAGTTGAGTATCATAAAAGAGTGATTGTTACTCCTCCCAGGGGTTATTCGAGATATCTTAATCGAAACCCTACTAACGAGGCATTGGCTACCTTAAGAGAGTCATAGTTACTCGTCCCAATTGCTCACCCAGTCCAACATTTTTTCTTACTGTGGCCAGTCTGCCAGAACCGATATGTCACTAGTTGTGTATCATAAAAGAGTCATCGTTCCTCCTCCCAGGGGTTATTCGAGATATCTTAATCGAAACACTAGTAACGAGGCATTGGCTACCTTAAGAGAGTCATAGTTACTCGTCTCAATTGCTCACCAAGTCTGCCATTATTTCTTACTGTGGCCAGTGTGCCAGAGGCTATTTCTCACTTGTTCTGTATCATAAAAGAGTCATCGTTACTCCTCCCAGGGGTTATTCGAGATATCTTAATCGAAACCCTAGTAACGAGGCATTGGCTTCCTTAAGAGTGTCATAGTTACTCGTCCCAATTGCTCACCCAGTCCAACATTTTTTCTTACTGCAGCAAGTCTGCCAGAAGCGATATTTCACTAGTTGTGTATCATAAAAGAGTCGTCGTTACTCCTCCCAGGGGTTATTCGAGGTATCTTAATCGAAACCCTAGTAACGAGGCATTGGCTACCTTAAGAGGGTCATAGTTACTCGTCCCAATTGCTCACCCAGTCCAACATTTTTTCTTACTGTGGTCAGTCTGCCAGAACCGATATGTCACAAGTTGTGTATCATAAAAGAGTGATCGTTACTCCTCCCAGGGGTTATTCGATATATTTTAATCGAAACCCTAGTAACGAGGCATTGGCTACCTTAAGAGAGTCATAGTTAGTCGTCCCAATTGCTCACCCAGTAAAACGTTTTTTCTTACTGCGGCCAGTCTGCCAGAAGCGATTTTTCACTAGTTGTGTATCATAAAGGAGTGATCGTTACTCCTCCCAGGGGTTATTCGAGATATCTTAATCGAAACCCTAGTAACGAGGCATTGGCTACCTTAAGAGAGTAATAGTTACTCGTCCCAATTGCTCACCCAGTCCAACATTTTTTCTTACTGCGGCCAGTCTGCCAGAAGCGACATGTCACTAGTTGTGTATCATAAAAGAGTCATCGTTTATCCTCCCAGGGGTTATTCGAGATATCTTAATCGAAACCCTAGTAAAGAGGCGTTGGCTGCCTTAGGAGAGTCATAGTTACTCGTCCCAATTGCTCACCCAGTCTGCCATTTCCTCTTACTGTGGCCAGTCTGCCAGAAGCGATATGTCACTAGTTTTGTATCATAAAAGAGTCATCGTTACTCCTCCCAGGGGTTATTCGAGATATCTTAATGGAAACCCTAGTAACGAGGCATTGGCTACCTTAAGAGAGTCATAGATACTCGTCCCAATTGCTCACCCAGTCCAACATTTTTTCTTACTGCGACCAGTCTGCCAGAAGCGATATGTCACTAGATGTGTATCATAAAAGAGTGACCGTTTCTCCTCCCAGGGGTTATTCGAGATATCTTAATCGAAACCCTAGTAACGAGGCATTGGCTACCTTAAGAGAGTAGTAGTTACTCGTCCCAATTGCTCACCCAGTCCAACATTTTTTCTTACTACGGCCAGTCTGCCAGAAGCGATATGTCACTAGTTGTGTATCATAAAAGAGTGATCGTTTCTCCTCCCAGGGGTTATTCTAGATATCTTAATCGAAACCCTAGTAACGAGGCATTATCTGCCTTAGGAGAGTCATAGTTACTCGTCCCAATTGCTCACCCAGTCCAACATTTTTTCTTACTGTGGCCAGTCTGCCAGAACCGATATGTCACTAGTTGTGTATCATAAAAGAGTCATCGTTCCTCCTCCCAGGGGTTATTCGAGATATCTTAATCGAAACACTAGTAACGAGGCATTGGCTACCTTAAGAGAGTCATAGTTACTCGTCTCAATTGCTCACCAAGTCTGCCATTATTTCTTACTGTGGCCAGTGTGCCAGAAGCTATTTCTCACTAAATCTGTATCATAAAAGAGTCATCGTTACTCCTCCCAGGGGTTATTCGAGATATCTTAATCGAAACCCTAGTAACGAGGCATTGGCTTCCTTAAGAGAGTCATAGTTACTCGTCCCAATTGCTCACCCAGTCCAACATTTTTTCTTACTGCAGCCAGTCTGCCAGAAGCGATATTTCACTAGTTGTGTATCATAAAAGAGTCGTCGTTACTCCTCCCAGGGGTTATTCGAGATATCTTAATCGAAACCCTAGTAACGAGGCATTGGCTACCTTAAGAGAGTCATAGTTACTCGTCCCAATTGCTCACCCAGTCCAACCTTTTATCTTATTACGACCAGTCTGCCAGAAGCGATATGTCACTAGTTGTGTATCATAAAAGAGTGATCGTTACTCCTCCCAGGGGTTATTCGAGATATCTTAATCGAAACCCTAGTAACGAGGCATTTGCTACCTTAAGAGAGTCATAGTTAGTCGTCCCATGGCTCACCCAGTAAAACGTTTTTTCTCACTGCAGCCAGTCTGCCAGAAGCGATATGTCACTAGTTGTGTATCATAAAAGAGTCATCGTTACCCCTCCCAGGGGTTATTCGAGATATCTTAATCGAAACCCTAGTAACGAGGCATTGGCTACCTTAAGAGAGTCATAGTTAGTCGTCCCAATTGCTCACCCAGTCTGCCATTTTTTCTTACTGCGGCCAGTCTGCCAGAAGCGATATGTCACTAGTTGTGTATCATAAAAGAGTGATCGTTTCTCCTCCCAGGGGTTATTCGAGATATCTTAATCGAAACCCCAGTAACGAGGCATTGGCTACCTTAAGAGAGTAGTAGTTGCTCGTCCCAATTCCTCACCCAGTCCAACATTCTTTCTTACTACGGCCAGTCTGCCAGAAGCGATATGTCACTAGTTGTGTATCATAAAAGAGTGATCGTTTCTCCTCCCAGGGGTTATTCGAGATATCTTAATCGAAACCCTAGTAACGAGGCATTGGCTACCTTAAGAAAGTCATAGTTACTCGCCCCTATTGCTCACCCAGTCCAACATTTTTTCTTACTGTGGTCAGTCTGCCAGAACCGATATGTCACAAGTTGTGTATCATAAAAGAGTGATCGTTACTCCTCCCAGGGGTTATTCGATATATTTTAATCGAAACCCTAGTAACGAGGCATTGGCTACCTTAAGAGAGTCATAGTTAGTCGTCCCAATTGCTCACCCAGTAAAACGTTTTTTCTTACTGCGGCCAGTCTGCCAGAAGCGATATTTCACTAGTTGTGTATCATAAAGGAGTGATCGTTACTCCTCCCAGGGGTTATTCGAGATATCTTAATCGAAACCCTAGTAACGAGGCATTGGCTACCTTAAGAGAGTCGTAGTTACTCGTCGCAATAGCTCACCCAGTCCAACATTATTTCTTACTGCAGCCAGTCTGCCAGAAGCGATATGTCGCTAGTTGTGTATCATAAAAGAGTCATCGTTACTCCTCCGAGGGGTTATTCGAGATATCTTAATCGAAACCCTAGTAACGAGGCATTGGCTACCTTAACAGAGTCATAGTTACTCGTCCCAATTGCTCACCCAGTCCAACATTTTTTCTTACTGCGACCTGTCTGCCAGAAGCGATATGTCAATAGTTGTGTATCATAAAAGAGTCATCGTTACTCCTCCCAGGGATTATTCGAGATATCTTAATCGAAACCCTAGTAACGAACATTGGCTACCTTAAGAGAGTCATAGTTACTCGTCCCAATTGCTCACCCAGTAAAACGTTTATTCTTACTGCGGCCAGTCTGCCAGAAGCGATATTTCACTAGTTGTGTATCATAAAAGAGTGATCGTTACTCCTCCCAGGGGTTATTCGTGATATCTTAATCGAAACCCTAGTAACGAGGCATTGGCTACCTTAAGAGAGTAGTAGTTACTCGTCCCAATTGCTCACCCAGTCCAACATTTTTTCTTACTACGGCCAGTCTGCCAGAAGCGATATGTCACTAGTTGTGTATCATAAAAGAGTGATCGTTTCTCCTCCCAGGGGTTATTCTAGATATCTTAATCGAAACTCTAGTAACGAGGCATTGGCTGCCTTAGGAGAGTCATAGTTACTCGTCCCAATTGCTCACCCAGTCTGCCATTTTTTCTTACTGTGGCCAGTCTGCCAGAAGCGATATGTTACTAGTTGTGTATCATAAAAGTGTAATCGTTACTCCTCCCAGGGGTTATTCGAGATATCTTAATGGAAACCCTAGTAACGAGGCATTGGCTACCTTAAGAGAGTCATAGATACTCGTCCCAATTGCTCACCCAGTCCAACATTTTTTCTTACTGCGACCAGTCTGCCAGAAGCGATATGTCACTAGATGTGTATCATAAAAGAGTGATCGTTACTCCTCCCAGGGGTTATTCGATATATTTTAATCGAAACTCTAGTAACGAGGCATTGGCTACCTTAAGAGAGTCATAGTTAGTCGTCCCAATTGCTCACCCAATAAAACGTTTTTTCTTACTGCGGCCAGTCTGCCAGAAGCGATATGTCACTAGTTGAGTATCATAAAAGAGTGATTGTTACTCCTCCCAGGGGTTATTCGAGATATCTTAATCGAAACCCTACTAACGAGGCATTGGCTACCTTAAGAGAGTCATAGTTATTCGTCCCAATTGCTCTCCCAGTCCAACATTTTTTCTTACTGTGGCCAGTCTGCCAGAACCGATATGTCACTAGTTGTGTATCATAAAAGAGTCATTGTTTCTCCTCCCAGGGGTTATTCGAGATATCTTAATCGAAACACTAGTAACGAGGCATTGGCTACCTTAAGAGAGTCATAGTTACTCGTCTCAATTGCTCACCAAGTCTGCCATTATTTCTTACTGTGGCCAGTGTGCCAGAAGCTATTTCTCACTAAATCTGTATCATAAAAGAGTCATCGTTACTCCTCCCAGGGGTTATTCGAGATATCTTAATCGAAACCCTAGTAACGAGGCATTGGCTTCCTTAAGAGAGTCATAGTTACTCGTCCCAATTGCTCACCCAGTCCAACATTTTTTCTTACTGCAGCCAGTCTGCCAGAAGCGATATTTCACTAGTTGTGTATCATAAAAGAGTCGTCGTTACTCCTCCCAGGGGTTATTCGAGATATCTTAATCGAAACCCTAGTAACGAGGCATTGGCTACCTTAAGAGAGTCATAGTTACTCGTCCCAATTGCTCACCCAGTCCAACCTTTTATCTTATTACGACCAGTCTGCCAGAAGGGATATGTCACTAGTTGTGTATCATAAAAGAGTGATCGTTACTCCTCCCAGGGGTTATTCGAGATATCTTAATCGAAACCCTAGTAACGAGGCATTTACTACCTTAAGAGAGTCATAGTTAGTCGTCCCATGGCTCACCCAGTAAAACGTTTTTTCTCACTGCAGCCAGTCTGCCAGAAGCGATATGTCACTAGTTGTGTATCATAAAAGAGTCATCGTTACCCCTCCCAGGGGTTATTCGAGATATCTTAATCGAAACCCTAGTAACGAGGCATTGGCTACCTTAAGAGAGTCATAGTTAGTCGTCCCAATTGCTCACCCAGTCTGCCATTTTTTCTTACTGCGGCCAGTCTGCCAGAAGCGATATGTCACTAGTTGTGTATCATAAAAGAGTGATCGTTTCTCCTCCCAGGGGTTATTCGAGATATCTTAATCGAAACCCCAGTAACGAGGCATTGGCTACCTTAAGAGAGTAGTAGTTGCTCGTCCCAATTCCTCACCCAGTCCAACATTCTTTCTTACTACGGCCAGTCTGCCAGAAGCGATATGTCACTAGTTGTGTATCATAAAAGAGTGATCGTTTCTCCTCCCAGGGGTTATTCGAGATATCTTAATCGAAACCCTAGTAACGAGGCATTGGCTACCTTAAGAAAGTCATAGTTACTCGCCCCTATTGCTCACCCAGTCCAACATTTTTTCTTACTGTGGTCAGTCTGCCAGAACCGATATGTCACAAGTTGTGTATCATAAAAGAGTGATCGTTACTCCTCCCAGGGGTTATTCGATATATTTTAATCGAAACCCTAGTAACGAGGCATTGGCTACCTTAAGAGAGTCATAGTTAGTCGTCCCAATTGCTCACCCAGTAAAACGTTTTTTCTTACTGCGGCCAGTCTGCCAGAAGCGATATTTCACTAGTTGTGTATCATAAAGGAGTGATCGTTACTCCTCCCAGGGGTTATTCGAGATATCTTAATCGAAACCCTAGTAACGAGGCATTGGCTACCTTAAGAGAGTCGTAGTTACTCGTCGCAATAGCTCACCCAGTCCAACATTATTTCTTACTGCAGCCAGTCTGCCAGAAGCGATATGTCGCTAGTTGTGTATCATAAAAGAGTCATCGTTACTCCTCCGAGGGGTTATTCGAGATATCTTAATCGAAACCCTAGTAACGAGGCATTGGCTACCTTAACAGAGTCATAGTTACTCGTCCCAATTGCTCACCCAGTCCAACATTTTTTCTTACTGCGCCCTGTCTGCCAGAAGCGATATGTCAATAGTTGTGTATCATAAAAGAGTCATCGTTACTCCTCCCAGGGATTATTCGAGATATCTTAATCGAAACCCTAGTAACGAACATTGGCTACCTTAAGAGAGTCATAGTTACTCGTCCCAATTGCTCACCCAGTAAAACGTTTTTTCTTACTGCGGCCAGTCTGCCAGAAGCGATATTTCACTAGTTGTGTATCATAAAAGAGTGATCGTTACTCCTCCCAGGGGTTATTCGTGATATCTTAATCGAAACCCTAGTAACGAGGCATTGGCTACCTTAAGAGAGTAGTAGTTACTCGTCCCAATTGCTCACCCAGTCCAACATTTTTTCTTACTACGGCCAGTCTGCCAGAAGCGATATGTCACTAGTTGTGTATCATAAAAGAGTGATCGTTTCTCCTCCCAGGGGTTATTCTAGATATCTTAATCGAAACTCTAGTAACGAGGCATTGGCTGCCTTAGGAGAGTCATAGTTACTCGTCCCAATTGCTCACCCAGTCTGCCATTTTTTCTTACTGTGGCCAGTCTGCCAGAAGCGATATGTTACTAGTTGTGTATCATAAAAGTGTAATCGTTACTCCTCCCAGGGGTTATTCGAGATATCTTAATGGAAACCCTAGTAACGAGGCATTGGCTACCTTAAGAGAGTCATAGATACTCGTCCCAATTGCTCACCCAGTCCAACATTTTTTCTTACTGCGACCAGTCTGCCAGAAGCGATATGTCACTAGATGTGTATCATAAAAGAGTGATCGTTACTCCTCCCAGGGGTTATTCGATATATTTTAATCGAAACTCTAGTAACGAGGCATTGGCTACCTTAAGAGAGTCATAGTTAGTCGTCCCAATTGCTCACCCAATAAAACGTTTTTTCTTACTGCGGCCAGTCTGCCAGAAGCGATATGTCACTAGTTGAGTATCATAAAAGAGTGATTGTTACTCCTCCCAGGGGTTATTCGAGATATCTTAATCGAAACCCTACTAACGAGGCATTGGCTGCCTTAAGAGAGTCATAGTTATTCGTCCCAATTGCTCTCCCAGTCCAACATTTTTTCTTACTGTGGCCAGTCTGCCAGAACCGATATGTCACTAGTTGTGTATCATAAAAGAGTCATCGTTTCTCCTCCCAGGGGTTATTCGAGATATCTTAATCGAAACACTAGTAACGAGGCATTGGCTACCTTAAGAGAGTCATAGTTACTCGTCTCAATTGCTCACCAAGTCTGCCATTATTTCTTACTGTGGCCAGTGTGCCAGAAGCTATATCTCACTAGTTGTGTATCATAAAAGAGTCATCGTTACTCCTCCCAGGGGTTATTCGAGATATCTTAATCGAAACCCTAGTAACGAGGCATTGGCTTCCTTAAGAGAGTCATAGTTACTCGTCCCAATTGCTCACCCAGTCCAACATTTTTTCTTACTGCGGCCAGTCTGCCAGAAGCGACATGTCACTAGTTGTGTATCATAAAAGAGTCATCGTTTATCCTCCCAGGGGTTATTCGAGGTATCTTAATCGAAACCCTAGTAACGAGGCATTGGCTGCCTTAGGAGAGTCATAGTTACTCGTCCCAATTGCTCACCCAGTCTGCCATTTTTTCTTACTGTGGCCAGTCTGCCAGAAGCGATATTTCACTAGTTGTGTATCATAAAAGAGTCGTCGTTACTCCTCCCAGGGGTTATTCGAGATATCTTAATCGAAACCCAAGTAACGAGGCAGTGACTACCTTAAGAGAGTCATAGTTACTCGTCCCAATTGCTCACCCAGTCTGCCATTTTTTCTTACTGTGGCCAGTCTGCCAGTACCGATATGTCACTAGTTGTGTATCATAAAAGAGTGATCGTTACTCCTCCCAGGGGTTATTCGATATATTTTAGTCGAAACCCTAGTAACGAGGCATTGGCTACCTTAAGAGAGTCATAGTTAGTCGTCCCAATTGCTCACCCAGTAAAACGTTTTTTCTTACTGCGGCCAGTCTGCCAGAAGCGATATTTCACTAGTTGTGTATCATAAAGGAGTGATCGTTACTCCTCCCAGGGGTTATTCGAGATATCTTAATCGAAACCCTAGTAACGAGGCATTGGCTACCTTAAGAGAGTAATAGTTACTCGTCCCAATTGCTCACCCAGTCCAACATTTTTTCTTACTGCGGCCAGTCTGCCAGAAGCGACATGTCACTAGTTGTGTATCATAAAAGAGTCATCGTTTATCCTCCCAGGGGTTATTCGAGATATCTTAATCGAAACCCTAGTAACGAGGCATTGGCTGCCTTAGGAGAGTCATAGTTACTCGTCCCAATTGCTCACCCAGTCTGCCATTTTTTCTTACTGTGGCCAGTCTGCTAGAAGCGATATGTCACTAGTTTTGTATCATAAAAGAGTCATCGTTACTCCTCCCAGGGGTATTCGAGATATCTTAATGGAAACCCTAGTAACGAGGCATTGGCTACCTTAAGAGAGTCATAGATACTCGTCCCAAATGCTCACCCAGTCCAACATTTTTTCTTACTGCGACCAGTCTGCCAGAAGCGATATGTCACTAGATGTGTATCATAAAAGAGTGACCGTTTCTCCTCCCAGGGGTTATTCGAGATATCTTAATCGAAACCCTAGTAACGAGACATTGGCTACCTTAAGAGAGTCATAGTTACTCGTCCCAATTGCTCACCCAGTCCAACATTTTTTCTTACTACGACCAGTCTCCCAGAAGCGATATTTCACTAGTTGTGTATCATAAAAGAGTGATCGTTACTCCTCCCAGGGGTTACTCGAGATATCTTAATCGAAACCCTAGTAATGAGGCATTGGCTACCTTAGGAGAGTCGTAGTTACTCGTCGCAATAGCTCACCCAGTCCAACATTATTTCTTACTGCAGCCAGTCTGCCAGAAGCGATATGTCGCTAGTTGTGTATCATAAAAGAGTCATCGTTACTCCTCCGAGGGGTTATTCGAGATATCTTAATCGAAACCCTAGTAACGAGGCATTGGCTACCTTAACAGAGTCATAGTTACTCATCCCAATTGCTCACCCAGTCCAACATTTTTTCTTACTGCGGCCAGTCTGCCAGAAGCGACATGTCACTAGTTGTGTATCATAAAAGAGTCATCGTTTATCCTCCCAGGGGTTATTCGAGGTATCTTAATCGAAACCCTAGTAACGAGGCATTGGCTGCCTTAGGAGAGTCATAGTTACTCGTCCCAATTGCTCACCCAGTCTGCCATTTTTTCTTACTGTGGCCAGTCTGCCAGAAGCGATATTTCACTAGTTGTGTATCATAAAAGAGTCGTCGTTACTCCTCCCAGGGGTTATTCGAGATATCTTAATCGAAACCCTAGTAACGAGGCATTGGCTACCTTAAGAGAGTCATAGTTACTCGTCCCAATTGCTCACCCAGTCCAACCTTTTATCTTACTGCGACCAGTCTGCCAGAAGCGATATGTCACTAGTTGTGTATCATAAAAGAGTGATCGTTACTCCTCCCAGGGGTTATTCGAGATATCTTATTCGAAACCCTAGTAACGAGGCATTTACTACCTTAAGAGAGTCATAGTTAGTCGTCCCATGGCTCACCCAGTAAAACGTTTTTTCTCACTGCAGCCAGTCTGCCAGAAGCGATATGTCACTAGTTGTGTATCATAAAAGAGTCATCGTTACCCCTCCCTGGGGTTATTCGAGATATCTACATCTACATCTACATGACTACTCTGCAATTCACATTTAAGTGCTTGGCAGAGGGTTCATCGAACCACAATCATACTATCTCTCTACTATTCCACTCCCGAACAGCGAGCGGGAAAAACGAACACCTAAACCTTTCTGTTCGAGCTCTGATTTCTCTTATTTTATTTTGATGATCATTCCTACCTATGTAGGTTGGGCTCAACAAAATATTTTCGCATTCGGAAGAGAAAGTTGGTGACTGAAATTTCGTAAAAAGGTCTCGCCGCGACGAAAAACGTCTATGCTGTAATGACTTCCATCCCAACTCGTGTATCATATCTGCCACACTCTCTCCCCTATAACGCGATAATACAAAACGAGCTGCCCTTCTTTGCACCCTCTCGATGTCCTCCGTCAATCCCACCTGGTAAGGATCCCACACCGCGCAGCAATATTCTAACAGAGGACGAACGAGTGTAGTGTAAGCTGTCTCTTTAGTGGACTTGCTGCATCTTCTAAGTGTCCTGCCAATGAAACGCAACCTTTGGCTCGCTTTCCCGACAATATTATCTATGTGGTCCTTCCAACTGAAGTTGTTTGTAATTTTAACACCCAGGTACTTAGTTGAATTGACAGCCTTGAGAATTGTACTATTTATCGAGTAATCGAATTCCAACGGATTTCTTTTGGAACTCATGTGGATCATCTCACACTTTTCGTTATTTAGCGTCAACTGCCACCTGACACACCATACAGCAATCTTTTCTAAATCGCTTTGCAGCTGATACTGGTCTTCGGATGACCTTACTAGACGGTAAATTACAGCATCATCAGCGAGCAACCTAAGAGAACTTCTCAGATTGTCACCCAGGTCATTTATATAGATCAGGAACAGCAGAGGTCCCAGGACGCTTCCCTGGGGAACACCTGATATCACTTCAGTTTTACTCGATGATTTGCCGTCTATTACTACGAACTGCGACCTTCCTGACAGGAAATCACGAATCCAGTCGCACAACTGAGACGATACCCCATAGCTCCGCAGCTTGATTAGAAGTCGCTTGTGAAGAACGGTGTCAAAAGCTTTCCGGAAATCTAGAAATACGGAATCAACTTGAGATCCCCTGTCGATAGCGGCCATTACTTCGTGCGAATAAAGAGCTAGCTGCGTTGCACAAGAGCGATGTTTTCTGAAGCCATGCTGATTACGTGTCAATAGATCGTTCCCTTCGAGGTGATTCATAATGTTTGAATACAGTATATGCTCCAAAACCCTACTGCAAACCGACGTCAATGATATAGGTCTGTAGTTAAATGGATTACTCCTACTACCCTTCTTGAACACTGGTGCGACCTGCGCAATTTTCCAATCTGTAGGTACAGATCTATCGGTGAGCGAGCGGTTGTATATGAGTGCTAAGTAGGGAGCTATAGTATCAGCGTAATCTGAAAGGAACCTAATCGGTATACAATCTGGACCTGAAGACTTGCCCGTATCAAGCGATTTGAGTTGCTTCGCAACCCCTAAGGTATCTACTTCTAAGAAACTCATGCTAGCAGATGTTCGTGTTTCAAATTCTGGAATATTCCATTCGTCTTCCCTGGTGAAGGAATTTCGGAAAACTGCGTTCAATAACTCCGCTTTAGCGGCGCAGTCGTCGATAACAGTACCATCGGCACTGCGCAGCGAAGGTATTGACTGCGTCTTGCCGCTTGTGTACTTTACATACGACCAGAATTTCTTCGGATTTTCTACCAAATTTCGAGACAATGTTTCGTTGTGGAACCTATTAAAGGCATCTCGCATCGAAGTACGTGCCAAATTTCGCGCGTCTGTAAATTTTAGCCCATCTTCAGGATTTCGCGTTCTTCTGAACTTCGCATGCTTTTTCCGTTGCCTCTGCAACAGCGTTCGGACCTTTTTTGTGTACCACGGGGGATCCGTTCCATCTCTTACCAATTTATGAGGTATGAATATCTCAATTGCTGTTGCTACTATATCTTTGAATTTGAGCCACATCTCGTCTACATTCGCATAGTCAGTTCGGAAGGAATGGAAATTGTCTTTTAGGAAGGCTTCTAGTGGTACTTTATCCGCTTTTTTAAATAAAATTATTTTGCGTTTGTTTCTGATGGATTTGGAAGAAATGGTATTGAGCCTAGCTACAATGACCTTGTGATCACTAATCCCTGTATCAGTCATGATGCTCTCTATCAGCTCTGGATTGTTTGTGGCCAAGAGGTCAAGTGTGTTTTCGCAACCATTTACAATTCGCGTGGGTTCGTGGACTAACTGCTCTAAATAATTTTCGGAGAATGCATTTAGGACAATCTCGGAAGACGTTTTGTGCCTACCACCGGTTTTGAACAAGTATTTTTGCCAACATACCGAGGGTAGGTTGAAGTCCCCACCAACTATAACCGTATGAGTGGGGTATTTATTTGTTACGAGACTCAAACTTTCTCTGAACTGTTCCGCAACTGTATCATCGGAGTCTGGGGGTCGGTAGAAGGAGCCAATTATTAACTTAATTCGGCTGTTAAGTATAACCTCCACCCACACCAATTCGCACAGAGTATCTACTTCGACTTCACTACAAGATAAACCACTACTGACAGACACCAACACTCCACCACCAATTCTGCCTAATCTATCTTTCCTGAACACCGTCTGAGACTTCGTAAAAATTTCTGCAGAACTTATTTCAGGCTTTAGCCAGCTTTCTGTACCTATAACGATATCAGCTTCTGTGCTTTCTATTAGCGCTTGAAGCTCAGGGACTTTTCCAGCGCAACTACAACAGTTTACAACTATAATTCCGACTGTTCCTTGATCCAAGCACGTCCTGTAATTGCCAAGCACCCTTTGACATTGCAGCCCATCCCGCACTTTCCCGAGGCCTTCTAACCTAAAAAACCGCCCAGTCCACGCCACACAGCCTCCGCTACCCGTGTAGCCGCCAGCTGAGTGTAGTGAACTCCTGACCTATTCAGCGGAACCCGAAACCCCACCACCCTATGGCGCAAGTCAAGGAATCTGCAGCCAATAAGGTCGCAAAACCGTCTGAGCCTCTGATTCAGACCCTCCACCCGGCTCTGCACCAAAGGTCCGCAGTCGGTTCTGTCAACGATGCTGCAGATGGTGAGCTCTGCCTTCATCTCGTAAGCAAGACCGGCAGCCTTCACCAAATCAGATAGCCGCTGGAATCCAGAGAGAATTTCCTCAGATCCAAAGCGACACACGTCATTAGTGCCGACATGTGCCACCACCTGCAGCTGGCTGCACCCTGTGCTCTTCATGGCATCCGGAAGGACCCTTTCCACATCAGGAATGACTCCTCCTGGAATGCACACGGAGTGCACACTGGATTTCTTCCCCTCCTTAGCCGCCATATCCCTAAGGGGCCCCATTACGCGCCTAACATTGGAGCTCCCAACTACCAGTAAGCCCAACCTCTGCGATTGCCCGGACCTTGAAGGCTGAGAATGATCCTCTGAAACAGGGCAGGCAGCTGCATCTGGCTCAGCCAGAGACAGTGCCTGAAACCGGTTTGTCAGACGCACCGGGGAGGCTTTCTGGTCAGCTTCCGGGGACGCCTTTCGCTGCCTGCCACGCCTTGGAACGACCTCCCAATCAACCACAGGCGAGGGCTCAGCCCCACTGCGGGCAGCAACCGGGGCAACCACAGCGGCAGACCGATCTGGGGACAGACGGGATGAGGTTGACATCCCCGTGATAAACGAGTCCGGCTCCCCACAGTGGTGCCCATTGGCAACAGCCTCAAGCTGCGCGACCGAAGTCAGCGCCGATTGCAGCTGTGAGCGAAGGGATGCCAAGTCAGCCCTCATCCGAACACAGCAATCGCAGTCCCTGTCCATTCTAATCGATGTTTAACAACAGTTACTGAAACACGAGTCGGTGCCTAGATAACGCAAGCGGAACACGCAAAGAATGTATCAACTAACCTGTACAAATGCCTAACGACTGCGCTACAATCTGCTGAATTTACGATTACAGTAACTAAAACTCGAAATTGCACCTCCTATACGAAACTCGCACGCAATTTAAATAAGAATCTACGAAGTAAACACTAAAGCGCGATGCTACAACTGTCAAATACTATAATACGCCCGAAATATATGAATTAAACAATGCAAGTACCCAAAAACACGCAAAGATATCTTAATCGAAACCCTAGTAACGAGGCATTGGCTACCTTAAGAGAGTCATAGTTAGTCGTCCCAATTGCTCACCCAGTCTGCCATTTTTTCTTACTGCGGCCAGTCTGCCAGAAGCGATATGTCACTAGTTGTGTATCATAAAAGAGTGATCGTTTCTCCTCCCAGGGGTTAATCGAGATATCTTAATCGAAACCCTAGTAACGAGGCATTGGCTACCTTAAGAGAGTAGTAGTTGCTCGTCCCAATTCCTCACCCAGTCCAACATTCTTTCTTACTACGGCCAGTCTGCCAGAAGCGATATGTCTCTAGTTGTGTATCATAAAAGAGTGATCGTTTCTCCTCCCAGGGGTTATTCGAGATATCTTAATCGAAACCCTAGTAACGAGGCATTGGCTACCTTAAGAAAGTCATAGTTACTCGCCCCTATTGCTCACCCAGTCCAACATTTTTTCTTACTGTGGTCAGTCTGCCAGAACCGATATGTCACAAGTTGTGTATCATAAAAGAGTGATCGTTACTCCTCCCAGGGGTTATTCGATATATTTTAATCGAAACCCTAGTAACGAGGCATTGGCTACCTTAAGAGAGTCATAGTTAGTCGTCCCAATTGCTCACCCAGTAAAACGTTTTTTCTTACTGCGGCCAGTCTGCCAGAAGCGATATTTCACTAGTTGTGTATCATAAAGGAGTGATCGTTACTCCTCCCAGGGGTTATTCGAGATATCTTAATCGAAACCCTAGTAACGAGGCATTGGCTACCTTAAGAGAGTAATAGTTACTCGTCCCAATTGCTCACCCAGTCCAACATTTTTTCTTACTGCGGCCAGTCTGCCAGAAGCGACATGTCACTAGTTGTGTATCATAAAAGAGTCATCGTTTATCCTCCCAGGGGTTATTCGAGATATCTTAATCGAAACCCTAGTAACGAGGCATTGGCTGCCTTAGGAGAGTCATAGTTACTCGTCCCAATTGCTCACCCAGTCTGCCATTTTGTCTTACTGTGGCCAGTCTGCCAGAAGCGATATGTCACTAGTTTTGTATCATAAAAGAGTCATCGTTACTCCTCCCAGGGGTTATTCGAGATATCTTAATGGAAACCCTAGTAACGAGGCATTGGCTACCTTAAGAGAGTCATAGATACTCGTCCCAATTGCTCACCCAGTCCAACATTTTTTCTTACTGCGACCAGTCTGCCAGAAGCGATATGTCACTAGATGTGTATCATAAAAGAGTGACCGTTTCTCCTCCCAGGGGTTATTCGAGATATCTTAATCGAAACCCTAGTAACGAGACATTGGCTACCTTAAGAGAGTCATAGTTACTCGTCCCAATTGCTCACCCAGTCCAACACTTTTTCTTACTACGACCAGTCTCCTAGAAGCGATATTTCACTAGTTGTGTATCATAAAAGAGTGATCGTTACTCCTCCCAGGGGTTACTCGAGATATCTTAATCGAAACCCTAGTAACGAGGCATTGGCTACCTTAAGAGAGTAGTAGTTACTCGTCCCAATTGCTCACCCAGTCCAACATTTTTTCTTACTACGGCCAGTCTGCCAGAAGCGGTATGTCACTAGTTGTGTATCATAAAAGAGTGATCGTTTCTCCTCCCAGGGGTTATTCTAGATATCTTAATCGAAACCCTAGTAACGAGGCATTGGCTACCTTAAGAGAGTCATAGATACTCGTCCCAATTGCTCACCCAGTCCAACATTTTTTCTTACTGCGACCAGTCTGCCAGAAGCGATATGTCACTAGATGTGTATCATAAAAGAGTGATCGTTACTCCTCCCAGGGGTTATTCGATATATTTTAATCGAAACCCTAGTAACGAGGCATTGGCTACCTTAAGAGAGTCATAGTTAGTCGTCCCAATTGCTCACCCAATAAAAAGTTATTTCTTACTGCGGCCAGTCTGCCAGAAGCGATATGTCACTAGTTGAGTATCATAAAAGAGTGATTGTTACTCCTCCCAGGGGTTATTCGAGATATCTTAATCGAAACCCTACTAACGAGGCATTGGCTACCTTAAGGGAGTCATAGTTACTCGTCCCAATTGCTCACCCAGTCCAACATTTTTTCTTACTGTGGCCAGTCTGCCAGAACCGATATGTCACTAGTTGTGTATCATAAAAGAGTCATCGTTTCTCCTCCCAGGGGTTATTCGAGATATCTTAATCGAAACACTAGTAACGAGGCATTGGTTACCTTAAGAGAGTCATAGTTACTCGTCTCAATTGCTCACCAAGTCTGCCATTATTTCTTACTGTGGCCAGTGTGCCAGAAGCTATATCTCACTAGTTGTGTATCATAAAAGAGTCATCGTTAGTCCTCCCAGGGGTTATTCAAGATATCTTAATCGAAACCCTAGTAACGAGGCATTGGCTTCCTTAAGAGAGTCATAGTTACTCGTCCCAATTGCTCACCCAGTCCAACATTTTTTCTTACTGCAGCCAGTCTGCCAGAAGCGATATGTCACTAGTTGTGTATCATAAAAGAGTCGTCGTTACTCCTCCCAGCGGTTATTCGAGATATCTTAATCGAAACCCTAGTAACGAGGCATTGGCTACCTTAAGAGAGTCATAGTTACTCGTCCCAATTGCTCACCCAGTCCAACCTTTTATCTTACTGCGACCAGTCTGCCAGAAGCGATATTTCACTAGTTGTGTATCATAAAAGAGTGATCGTTACTCCTCCCAGGGGTTATTCGAGATATCTTAATCGAAACCCTAGTAACGACGCATTGGCTACCTTAAGAGAGTAGTAGTTACTCGTCCCAATTGCTCACCCAGTCCAACATTTTTTCTTACTACGGCCAGTCTGCCAGAAGCGATATGTCACTAGTTGTGTATCATAAAAGAGTGATCGTTTCTCCTCCCAGGGGTTATTCGAGATATCTTGATCGAAACCCTACTAACGAGGCATTGGCTACCTTAAGAAAGACATAGTTACTCGTCCCTATTGCTCACCCAGTCCAACATTTTTTCTTACTGTGGTCAGTCTGCCAGAACCGATATTTCACAAGTTGTGTATCATAAAAGAGTGATCGTTACTCCTCCCAGGGGTTATTCGATATATTTTAATCGAAACCCTAGTAACGAGGCATTGGCTACCTTAAGAGAGTCATAGTTACTCGTCCCAATTGCTCACCCAGTAAAACGTTTTTTCTTACTGCGGCCAGTGTGCCAGAAGCGATATTTCACTAGTTGTGTATCATAAAAGAGTGATTGTTAATCCTCCCAGGGGTTATTCGAGATATCTTAATCGAAACCCTAGTAACGAGGCATTGGCTACCTTAAGAGAGTAATAGTTACTCGTCCCAAATGCTCACCCAGTCCAACATTTTTTCTTACTGCGGCCAGTCTGCCAGAACCGATATGTCACTAGTTGTGTATCATAAAAGAGTCATCGTTTCTCCTCCCAGGGGTTATTCGAGATATCTTAATCGAAACACTAGTAACGAGGCATTGGTTACCTTAAGAGAGTCATAGTTACTCGTCTCAATTGCTCACCAAGTCTGCCATTATTTCTTACTGTGGCCAGTGTGCCAGAAGCTATATCTCACTAGTTGTGTATCATAAAAGAGTCATCGTTAGTCCTCCCAGGGGTTATTCAAGATATCTTAATCGAAACCCTAGTAACGAGGCATTGGCTTCCTTAAGAGAGTCATAGTTACTCGTCCCAATTGCTCACCCAGTCCAACATTTTTTCTTACTGCAGCCAGTCTGCCAGAAGCGATATGTCACTAGTTGTGTATCATAAAAGAGTCGTCGTTACTCCTCCCAGCGGTTATTCGAGATATCTTAATCGAAACCCTAGTAACGAGGCATTGGCTACCTTAAGAGAGTCATAGTTACTCGTCCCAATTGCTCACCCAGTCCAACCTTTTATCTTACTGCGACCAGTCTGCCAGAAGCGATATTTCACTAGTTGTGTATCATAAAAGAGTGATCGTTACTCCTCCCAGGGGTTATTCGAGATATCTTAATCGAAACCCTAGTAACGACGCATTGGCTACCTTAAGAGAGTAGTAGTTACTCGTCCCAATTGCTCACCCAGTCCAACATTTTTTCTTACTGCGACCAGTCTGCCAGAAGCGATATTTCACTAGTTGTGTATCATAAAAGAGTGATCGTTACTCCTCCCAGGGGTTATTCGAGATATCTTAATCGAAACCCTAGAAACGACGCATTGGCTACCTTAAGAGAGTAGTAGTTACTCGTCCCAATTGCTCAGCCAGTCCAACATTTTTTCTTACTACGGCCAGTCTGCCAGAAGCGATATGTCACTAGTTGTGTATCATAAAAGAGTGATCGTTTCTCCTCCCAGGGGTTATTCGAGATATCTTGATCGAAACCCTACTAACGAGGCATTGGCTACCTTAAGAAAGACATAGTTACTCGTCCCTATTGCTCACCCAGTCCAACATTTTTTCTTACTGTGGTCAGTCTGCCAGAACCGATATTTCACAAGTTGTGTATCATAAAAGAGTGATCGTTACTCCTCCCAGGGGTTATTCGATATATTTTAATCGAAACCCTAGTAACGAGGCATTGGCTACCTTAAGAGAGTCATAGTTACTCGTCCCAATTGCTCACCCAGTAAAACGTTTTTTCTTACTGCGGCCAGTGTGCCAGAAGCGATATTTCACTAGTTGTGTATCATAAAAGAGTGATTGTTAATCCTCCCAGGGGTTATTCGAGATATCTTAATCGAAACCCTAGTAACGAGGCATTGGCTACCTTAAGAGAGTAATAGTTACTCGTCCCAAATGCTCACCCAGTCCAACATTTTTTCTTACTGCGGCCAGTCTGCCAGAAGCGACATGTCACTAGTTGTGTATCATAAAAGAGTCATCGTTTTTCCTCCCAGGGGTTATTCGAGATATCTTAATCGAAACCCTAGTAACGAGGCATTGGCTGCCTTAGGAGAGTCATAGTTACTCGTCCCAATTGCTCACCCAGTCTGCCATTTTTTCTTACTGTGGCCACTCTGCCAGAAGCGATATGTCACTAGTTGTGTATCATAAAAGAGTCATCGTTACTCCTCCCAGGGGTTATTCGAGATATCTGAATGGAAACCCTAGTAACGAGGCATTGGCTACCTTAAGAGAGTCATAGATACTCGTCCCAATTGCTCACCCAGTCCAACATTTTTTCTTACTGCGACCAGTCTGCCAGAAGCGATATGTCACTAGATTTGTATCATAAAAGAGTGATCGTTACTCCTCCCAGGGGTTATTCGATATATTTTAATCGAAACCCTAGTAACGAGGCATTGGCTACCTTAAGAGAGTCATAGTTAGTCGTCCCAATTGCTCACCCAATAAAACGTTGCTTCTTACTGTGGAGAGTCTGCCAGAAGCGATATGTCACTAGTTGTGTATCATAAAAGAGTGATTGTTACTCCTCCCAGGGGTTATTCGAGATATCATAATCGAAACCCTAGTAACGAGGCATTGGCTACCTTAAGAGAGTCATAGTTACTCGTCGCAAATGCTCACCCAGTCCAACATTTTTCCTTACTGTGGCCAGTCTGCCAGAAGCGATATGTCACTAGTTTTGTATCATAAAAGAGTGATCGTTTCTCCTCCCAGGGGTTATTCGAGATATCTTAATCGAAACACTAGTAACGAGGCATTGGCTACCTTAAGAGAGTCATAGTTACTCGTCCCACTTGCTCACCAAGTCTGCCATTTTTTCTTACTGTGGCCAGTGTGCCAGAAGCGATATGTCACTAGTTGTGTATCATAAAAGAGTCATCGTTACTCCTCCCAGAGGTTATTCGAGATATCTTAATCGAAACCCTAGTAAAGAGGCATTGGCTACCTTAAGAGAGTCATAGTCACTCGTCCCAATTGCTCACCCAGTCCAACATTTTTTCTTACTGCAGCCAGTCTGCCAGAAGCGATATGTCACTAGTTGTGTATCATAAAAGAGTCGTCGTTACTCCTGCCATGGGTTATTCGAGTTATCTTAATCGAAACCCTAGTAACGAGGCATTGGCTACCTTAAGAGAGTCATAGTTACTCGTCCCTATTGCTCACCCAGTCCAACATTTTTTCTTACTGTGGTCAGTCTGCCAGAACCGATATGTCACTAGTTGTGTATCATAAAAGAGTGATCGTTACTCCTCCCAGGGGTTATTCGAGATATCTTAATCGAAACCCTAGTAACGAGGCATTGGCTACCTTAAGAGAGTCATAGTTACTCGTCCCAATTGCTCACCCAGTCTGCCATTTTTTCTTACTGTGGCCAGTCTGCCAGTACCGATATGTCACTAGTTGTGTATCATAAAAGAGTGATCGTTTCTCCTCCCAGGGATTATTCGAGATATCTTAATCGAAACCCTAGTAATGAGACATTGGCTACCTTAAGAGAGTCATAGTTAGTCGTCCGAATTTCTCACCCAATAAAACGTTTCCTCTTACTGCGGCCAATCTGCCAGAAGCGATATGTCACTAGTTGTGTATCATAAAAGAGTGATCGTTCTCCTCCCAGGGGTTATTCGAGATATCTTAATCGAAACCCTAGTAACGAGGCATTGGCTACATTAAGAGAGTTATTGTTACTCGTCCCAATTGCTCACCCAGTCCAACATTTTTTCTTACTGCAGCCAGTCTGCCAGAAGCGATATGTCACTAGTTGTGTATCATAAAAGAGTCGTCGTTACTCCTCCCAGGGGTTATTCGAGATATCTTAATCGAAACCCTAGTAACGAGGCATTGGCTACGTTAAGAGAGTCATAGTTACTCGTCCCAATTGCTCACCCAGTCTGCCATTTTTTCCTACTGCGACCAGTCTGCCAGAAGCGATATGTCAATAGTTGTGTATCATAAAAGAGTGATCGTTTTTCCTCCCAGGGGTTATTCGAGATATCTTAATCGAAACCCTAGTAACGAGGCATTGGCTACCTTAAGAGAGTCATAGTTACTCATCCCTATTGCTCACCAAGTCTGCCATATTTTCTTACTGTGGCCAGTCTGCCAGAAGCGATATGTCACTAGTTGTGTATCATAAAAGAGTCATCGTTACTCCTCCCAGGGGTTATTCGAGATATCATAATCGAAACCCTAGTAACGAGGCATTGGCTACCTTAAGAGAGTCATAGTTAGTCGTCCCAATTGCTCACCCAGTAAAACGTTTTTTCTTACTGCGGCCAGTCTGCCAGAAGCGATATTTCACTAGTTGTGTATCATAAAGGAGTGATCGTTACTCCTCCCAGGGGTTATTCGAGATATCTTAATCGAAACCCTAGTAACGAGGCATTGGCTACCTTAAGAGAGTCGTAGTTACTCGTCGCAATAGCTCACCCAGTCCAACATTATTTCTTACTGCAGCCAGTCTGCCAGAAGCGATATGTCGCTAGTTGTGTATCATAAAAGAGTCATCGTTACTCCTCCGAGGGGTTATTCGAGATATCTTAATCGAAACCCTAGTAACGAGGCATTGGCTACCTTAACAGAGTCATAGTTACTCGTCCCAATTGCTCACCCAGTCCAACATTTTTTCTTACTGCGACCTGTCTGCCAGAAGCGATATGTCAATAGTTGTGTATCATAAAAGAGTCATCGTTACTCCTCCCAGGGATTATTCGAGATATCTTAATCGAAACCCTAGTAACGAACATTGGCTACCTTAAGAGAGTCATAGTTACTCGTCCCAATTGCTCACCCAGTAAAACGTTTTTTCTTACTGCGGCCAGTCTGCCAGAAGCGATATTTCACTAGTTGTGTATCATAAAAGAGTGATCGTTACTCCTCCCAGGGGTTATTCGTGATATCTTAATCGAAACCCTAGTAACGAGGCATTGGCTACCTTAAGAGAGTAGTAGTTACTCGTCCCAATTGCTCACCCAGTCCAACATTTTTTCTTACTACGGCCAGTCTGCCAGAAGCGATATGTCACTAGTTGTGTATCATAAAAGAGTGATCGTTTCTCCTCCCAGGGGTTATTCTAGATATCTTAATCGAAACTCTAGTAACGAGGCATTGGCTGCCTTAGGAGAGTCATAGTTACTCGTCCCAATTGCTCACCCAGTCTGCCATTTTTTCTTACTGTGGCCAGTCTGCCAGAAGCGATATGTTACTAGTTGTGTATCATAAAAGTGTAATCGTTACTCCTCCCAGGGGTTATTCGAGATATCTTAATGGAAACCCTAGTAACGAGGCATTGGCTACCTTAAGAGAGTCATAGATACTCGTCCCAATTGCTCACCCAGTCCAACATTTTTTCTTACTGCGACCAGTCTGCCAGAAGCGATATGTCACTAGATGTGTATCATAAAAGAGTGATCGTTACTCCTCCCAGGGGTTATTCGATATATTTTAATCGAAACTCTAGTAACGAGGCATTGGCTACCTTAAGAGAGTCATAGTTAGTCGTCCCAATTGCTCACCCAATAAAACGTTTTTTCTTACTGCGGCCAGTCTGCCAGAAGCGATATGTCACTAGTTGAGTATCATAAAAGAGTGATTGTTACTCCTCCCAGGGGTTATTCGAGATATCTTAATCGAAACCCTACTAACGAGGCATTGGCTACCTTAAGAGAGTCATAGTTATTCGTCCCAATTGCTCTCCCAGTCCAACATTTTTTCTTACTGTGGCCAGTCTGCCAGAACCGATATGTCACTAGTTGTGTATCATAAAAGAGTCATCGTTTCTCCTCCCAGGGGTTATTCGAGATATCTTAATCGAAACACTAGTAACGAGGCATTGGCTACCTTAAGAGAGTCATAGTTACTCGTCTCAATTGCTCACCAAGTCTGCCATTATTTCTTACTGTGGCCAGTGTGCCAGAAGCTATATCTCACTAGTTGTGTATCATAAAAGAGTCATCGTTACTCCTCCCAGGGGTTATTCGAGATATCTTAATCGAAACCCTAGTAACGAGGCATTGGCTTCCTTAAGAGAGTCATAGTTACTCGTCCCAATTGCTCACCCAGTCCAACATTTTTTCTTACTGCGGCCAGTCTGCCAGAAGCGACATGTCACTAGTTGTGTATCATAAAAGAGTCATCGTTTATCCTCCCAGGGGTTATTCGAGGTATCTTAATCGAAACCCTAGTAACGAGGCATTGGCTGCCTTAGGAGAGTCATAGTTACTCGTCCCAATTGCTCACCCAGTCTGCCATTTTTTCTTACTGTGGCCAGTCTGCCAGAAGCGATATTTCACTAGTTGTGTATCATAAAAGAGTCGTCGTTACTCCTCCCAGGGGTTATTCGAGATATCTTAATCGAAACCCAAGTAACGAGGCAGTGACTACCTTAAGAGAGTCATAGTTACTCGTCCCAATTGCTCACCCAGTCTGCCATTTTTTCTTACTGTGGCCAGTCTGCCAGTACCGATATGTCACTAGTTGTGTATCATAAAAGAGTGATCGTTACTCCTCCCAGGGGTTATTCGATATATTTTAGTCGAAACCCTAGTAACGAGGCATTGGCTACCTTAAGAGAGTCATAGTTAGTCGTCCCAATTGCTCACCCAGTAAAACGTTTTTTCTTACTGCGGCCAGTCTGCCAGAAGCGATATTTCACTAGTTGTGTATCATAAAGGAGTGATCGTTACTCCTCCCAGGGGTTATTCGAGATATCTTAATCGAAACCCTAGTAACGAGGCATTGGCTACCTTAAGAGAGTAATAGTTACTCGTCCCAATTGCTCACCCAGTCCAACATTTTTTCTTACTGCGGCCAGTCTGCCAGAAGCGACATGTCACTAGTTGTGTATCATAAAAGAGTCATCGTTTATCCTCCCAGGGGTTATTCGAGATATCTTAATCGAAACCCTAGTAACGAGGCATTGGCTGCCTTAGGAGAGTCATAGTTACTCGTCCCAATTGCTCACCCAGTCTGCCATTTTTTCTTACTGTGGCCAGTCTGCTAGAAGCGATATGTCACTAGTTTTGTATCATAAAAGAGTCATCGTTACTCCTCCCAGGGGTATTCGAGATATCTTAATGGAAACCCTAGTAACGAGGCATTGGCTACCTTAAGAGAGTCATAGATACTCGTCCCAAATGCTCACCCAGTCCAACATTTTTTCTTACTGCGACCAGTCTGCCAGAAGCGATATGTCACTAGATGTGTATCATAAAAGAGTGACCGTTTCTCCTCCCAGGGGTTATTCGAGATATCTTAATCGAAACCCTAGTAACGAGACATTGGCTACCTTAAGAGAGTCATAGTTACTCGTCCCAATTGCTCACCCAGTCCAACATTTTTTCTTACTACGACCAGTCTCCCAGAAGCGATATTTCACTAGTTGTGTATCATAAAAGAGTGATCGTTACTCCTCCCAGGGGTTACTCGAGATATCTTAATCGAAACCCTAGTAATGAGGCATTGGCTACCTTAGGAGAGTCGTAGTTACTCGTCGCAATAGCTCACCCAGTCCAACATTATTTCTTACTGCAGCCAGTCTGCCAGAAGCGATATGTCGCTAGTTGTGTATCATAAAAGAGTCATCGTTACTCCTCCAAGGGGTTATTCGAGATATCTTAATCGAAACCCTAGTAACGAGGCATTGGCTACCTTAACAGAGTCATAGTTACTCATCCCAATTGCTCACCCAGTCCAACATTTTTTCTTACTGCGGCCAGTCTGCCAGAAGCGACATGTCACTAGTTGTGTATCATAAAAGAGTCATCGTTTATCCTCCCAGGGGTTATTCGAGGTATCTTAATCGAAACCCTAGTAACGAGGCATTGGCTGCCTTAGGAGAGTCATAGTTACTCGTCCCAATTGCTCACCCAGTCTGCCATTTTTTCTTACTGTGGCCAGTCTGCCAGAAGCGATATTTCACTAGTTGTGTATCATAAAAGAGTCGTCGTTACTCCTCCCAGGGGTTATTCGAGATATCTTAATCGAAACCCTAGTAACGAGGCATTGGCTACCTTAAGAGAGTCATAGTTACTCGTCCCAATTGCTCACCCAGTCCAACCTTTTATCTTACTGCGACCAGTCTGCCAGAAGCGATATGTCACTAGTTGTGTATCATAAAAGAGTGATCGTTACTCCTCCCAGGGGTTATTCGAGATATCTTATTCGAAACCCTAGTAACGAGGCATTTACTACCTTAAGAGAGTCATAGTTAGTCGTCCCATGGCTCACCCAGTAAAACGTTTTTTCTCACTGCAGCCAGTCTGCCAGAAGCGATATGTCACTAGTTGTGTATCATAAAAGAGTCATCGTTACCCCTCCCTGGGGTTATTCGAGATATCTACATCTACATCTACATGACTACTCTGCAATTCACATTTAAGTGCTTGGCAGAGGGTTCATCGAACCACAATCATACTATCTCTCTACTATTCCACTCCCGAACAGCGAGCGGGAAAAACGAACACCTAAACCTTTCTGTTCGAGCTCTGATTTCTCTTATTTTATTTTGATGATCATTCCTACCTATGTAGGTTGGGCTCAACAAAATATTTTCGCATTCGGAAGAGAAAGTTGGTGACTGAAATTTCGTAAAAAGGTCTCGCCGCGACGAAAAACGTCTATGCTGTAATGACTTCCATCCCAACTCGTGTATCATATCTGCCACACTCTCTCCCCTATAACGCGATAATACAAAACGAGCTGCCCTTCTTTGCACCCTCTCGATGTCCTCCGTCAATCCCACCTGGTAAGGATCCCACACCGCGCAGCAATATTCTAACAGAGGACGAACGAGTGTAGTGTAAGCTGTCTCTTTAGTGGACTTGCTGCATCTTCTAAGTGTCCTGCCAATGAAACGCAACCTTTGGCTCGCTTTCCCGACAATATTATCTATGTGGTCCTTCCAACTGAAGTTGTTTGTAATTTTAACACCCAGGTACTTAGTTGAATTGACAGCCTTGAGAATTGTACTATTTATCGAGTAATCGAATTCCAACGGATTTCTTTTGGAACTCATGTGGATCATCTCACACTTTTCGTTATTTAGCGTCAACTGCCACCTGACACACCATACAGCAATCTTTTCTAAATCGCTTTGCAGCTGATACTGGTCTTCGGATGACCTTACTAGACGGTAAATTACAGCATCATCAGCGAGCAACCTAAGAGAACTTCTCAGATTGTCACCCAGGTCATTTATATAGATCAGGAACAGCAGAGGTCCCAGGACGCTTCCCTGGGGAACACCTGATATCACTTCAGTTTTACTCGATGATTTGCCGTCTATTACTACGAACTGCGACCTTCCTGACAGGAAATCACGAATCCAGTCGCACAACTGAGACGATACCCCATAGCTCCGCAGCTTGATTAGAAGTCGCTTGTGAGGAACGGTGTCAAAAGCTTTCCGGAAATCTAGAAATACGGAATCAACTTGAGATCCCCTGTCGATAGCGGCCATTACTTCGTGCGAATAAAGAGCTAGCTGCGTTGCACAAGAGCGATGTTTTCTGAAGCCATGCTGATTACGTGTCAATAGATCGTTCCCTTCGAGGTGATTCATAATGTTTGAATACAGTATATGCTCCAAAACCCTACTGCAAACCGACGTCAATGATATAGGTCTGTAGTTAAATGGATTACTCCTACTACCCTTCTTGAACACTGGTGCGACCTGCGCAATTTTCCAATCTGTAGGTACAGATCTATCGGTGAGCGAGCGGTTGTATATGAGTGCTAAGTAGGGAGCTATAGTATCAGCGTAATCTGAAAGGAACCTAATCGGTATACAATCTGGACCTGAAGACTTGCCCGTATCAAGCGATTTGAGTTGCTTCGCAACCCCTAAGGTATCTACTTCTAAGAAACTCATGCTAGCAGATGTTCGTGTTTCAAATTCTGGAATATTCCATTCGTCTTCCCTGGTGAAGGAATTTCGGAAAACTGCGTTCAATAACTCCGCTTTAGCGGCGCAGTCGTCGATAACAGTACCATCGGCACTGCGCAGCGAAGGTATTGACTGCGTCTTGCCGCTTGTGTACTTTACATACGACCAGAATTTCTTCGGATTTTCTACCAAATTTCGAGACAATGTTTCGTTGTGGAACCTATTAAAGGCATCTCGCATCGAAGTACGTGCCAAATTTCGCGCGTCTGTAAATTTTAGCCCATCTTCAGGATTTCGCGTTCTTCTGAACTTCGCATGCTTTTTCCGTTGCCTCTGCAACAGCGTTCGGACCTTTTTTGTGTACCACGGGGGATCCGTTCCATCTCTTACCAATTTATGAGGTATGAATATCTCAATTGCTGTTGCTACTATATCTTTGAATTTGAGCCACATCTCGTCTACATTCGCATAGTCAGTTCGGAAGGAATGGAAATTGTCTTTTAGGAAGGCTTCTAGTGGTACTTTATCCGCTTTTTTAAATAAAATTATTTTGCGTTTGTTTCTGATGGATTTGGAAGAAATGGTATTGAGCCTAGCTACAATGACCTTGTGATCACTAATCCCTGTATCAGTCATGATGCTCTCTATCAGCTCTGGATTGTTTGTGGCCAAGAGGTCAAGTGTGTTTTCGCAACCATTTACAATTCGCGTGGGTTCGTGGACTAACTGCTCTAAATAATTTTCGGAGAATGCATTTAGGACAATCTCGGAAGACGTTTTGTGCCTACCACCGGTTTTGAACAAGTATTTTTGCCAACATACCGAGGGTAGGTTGAAGTCCCCACCAACTATAACCGTATGAGTGGGGTATTTATTTGTTACGAGACTCAAACTTTCTCTGAACTGTTCCGCAACTGTATCATCGGAGTCTGGGGGTCGGTAGAAGGAGCCAATTATTAACTTAATTCGGCTGTTAAGTATAACCTCCACCCACACCAATTCGCACAGAGTATCTACTTCGACTTCACTACAAGATAAACCACTACTGACAGACACCAACACTCCACCACCAATTCTGCCTAATCTATCTTTCCTGAACACCGTCTGAGACTTCGTAAAAATTTCTGCAGAACTTATTTCAGGCTTTAGCCAGCTTTCTGTACCTATAACGATATCAGCTTCTGTGCTTTCTATTAGCGCTTGAAGCTCAGGGACTTTTCCAGCGCAACTACAACAGTTTACAACTATAATTCCGACTGTTCCTTGATCCAAGCACGTCCTGTAATTGCCAAGCACCCTTTGACATTGCAGCCCATCCCGCACTTTCCCGAGGCCTTCTAACCTAAAAAACCGCCCAGTCCACGCCACACAGCCTCCGCTACCCGTGTAGCCGCCAGCTGAGTGTAGTGAACTCCTGACCTATTCAGCGGAACCCGAAACCCCACCACCCTATGGCGCAAGTCAAGGAATCTGCAGCCAATAAGGTCGCAAAACCGTCTGAGCCTCTGATTCAGACCCTCCACCCGGCTCTGCACCAAAGGTCCGCAGTCGGTTCTGTCAACGATGCTGCAGATGGTGAGCTCTGCCTTCATCTCGTAAGCAAGACCGGCAGCCTTCACCAAATCAGATAGCCGCTGGAATCCAGAGAGAATTTCCTCAGATCCAAAGCGACACACGTCATTAGTGCCGACATGTGCCACCACCTGCAGCTGGCTGCACCCTGTGCTCTTCATGGCATCCGGAAGGACCCTTTCCACATCAGGAATGACTCCTCCTGGAATGCACACGGAGTGCACACTGGATTTCTTCCCCTCCTTAGCCGCCATATCCCTAAGGGGCCCCATTACGCGCCTAACATTGGAGCTCCCAACTACCAGTAAGCCCAACCTCTGCGATTGCCCGGACCTTGAAGGCTGAGAATGATCCTCTGAAACAGGGCAGGCAGCTGCATCTGGCTCAGCCAGAGACAGTGCCTGAAACCGGTTTGTCAGACGCACCGGGGAGGCTTTCTGGTCAGCTTCCGGGGACGCCTTTCGCTGCCTGCCACGCCTTGGAACGACCTCCCAATCAACCACAGGCGAGGGCTCAGCCCCACTGCGGGCAGCAACCGGGGCAACCACAGCGGCAGACCGATCTGGGGACAGACGGGATGAGGTTGACATCCCCGTGATAAACGAGTCCGGCTCCCCACAGTGGTGCCCATTGGCAACAGCCTCAAGCTGCGCGACCGAAGTCAGCGCCGATTGCAGCTGTGAGCGAAGGGATGCCAAGTCAGCCCTCATCCGAACACAGCAATCGCAGTCCCTGTCCATTCTAATCGATGTTTAACAACAGTTACTGAAACACGAGTCGGTGCCTAGATAACGCAAGCGGAACACGCAAAGAATGTATCAACTAACCTGTACAAATGCCTAACGACTGCGCTACAATCTGCTGAATTTACGATTACAGTATCTAAAACTCGAAATTGCACCTCCTATACGAAACTCGCACGCAATTTAAATAAGAATCTACGAAGTAAACACTAAAGCGCGATGCTACAACTGTCAAATACTATAATACGCCCGAAATATATGAATTAAACAATGCAAGTACCCAAAAACACGCAAAGATATCTTAATCGAAACCCTAGTAACGAGGCATTGGCTACCTTAAGAGAGTCATAGTTAGTCGTCCCAATTGCTCACCCAGTCTGCCATTTTTTCTTACTACGGCCAGTCTGCCAGAAGCGATATGTCTCTAGTTGTGTATCATAAAAGAGTGATCGTTTCTCCTCCCAGGGGTTATTCGAGATATCTTAATCGAAACCCTAGTAACGAGGCATTGGCTACCTTAAGAAAGTCATAGTTACTCGCCCCTATTGCTCACCCAGTCCAACATTTTTTCTTACTGTGGTCAGTCTGCCAGAACCGATATGTCACAAGTTGTGTATCATAAAAGAGTGATCGTTACTCCTCCCAGGGGTTATTCGATATATTTTAATCGAAACCCTAGTAACGAGGCATTGGCTACCTTAAGAGAGTCATAGTTAGTCGTCCCAATTGCTCACCCAGTAAAACGTTTTTTCTTACTGCGGCCAGTCTGCCAGAAGCGATATTTCACTAGTTGTGTATCATAAAGGAGTGATCGTTACTCCTCCCAGGGGTTATTCGAGATATCTTAATCGAAACCCTAGTAACGAGGCATTGGCTACCTTAAGAGAGTAATAGTTACTCGTCCCAATTGCTCACCCAGTCCAACATTTTTTCTTACTGCGGCCAGTCTGCCAGAAGCGACATGTCACTAGTTGTGTATCATAAAAGAGTCATCGTTTATCCTCCCAGGGGTTATTCGAGATATCTTAATCGAAACCCTAGTAACGAGGCATTGGCTGCCTTAGGAGAGTCATAGTTACTCGTCCCAATTGCTCACCCAGTCTGCCATTTTGTCTTACTGTGGCCAGTCTGCCAGAAGCGATATGTCACTAGTTTTGTATCATAAAAGAGTCATCGTTACTCCTCCCAGGGGTTATTCGAGATATCTTAATGGAAACCCTAGTAACGAGGCATTGGCTACCTTAAGAGAGTCATAGATACTCGTCCCAATTGCTCACCCAGTCCAACATTTTTTCTTACTGCGACCAGTCTGCCAGAAGCGATATGTCACTAGATGTGTATCATAAAAGAGTGACCGTTTCTCCTCCCAGGGGTTATTCGAGATATCTTAATCGAAACCCTAGTAACGAGACATTGGCTACCTTAAGAGAGTCATAGTTACTCGTCCCAATTGCTCACCCAGTCCAACACTTTTTCTTACTACGACCAGTCTCCTAGAAGCGATATTTCACTAGTTGTGTATCATAAAAGAGTGATCGTTACTCCTCCCAGGGGTTACTCGAGATATCTTAATCGAAACCCTAGTAACGAGGCATTGGCTACCTTAAGAGAGTAGTAGTTACTCGTCCCAATTGCTCACCCAGTCCAACATTTTTTCTTACTACGGCCAGTCTGCCAGAAGCGGTATGTCACTAGTTGTGTATCATAAAAGAGTGATCGTTTCTCCTCCCAGGGGTTATTCTAGATATCTTAATCGAAACCCTAGTAACGAGGCATTGGCTACCTTAAGAGAGTCATAGATACTCGTCCCAATTGCTCACCCAGTCCAACATTTTTTCTTACTGCGACCAGTCTGCCAGAAGCGATATGTCACTAGATGTGTATCATAAAAGAGTGATCGTTACTCCTCCCAGGGGTTATTCGATATATTTTAATCGAAACCCTAGTAACGAGGCATTGGCTACCTTAAGAGAGTCATAGTTAGTCGTCCCAATTGCTCACCCAATAAAAAGTTTTTTCTTACTGCGGCCAGTCTGCCAGAAGCGATATGTCACTAGTTGAGTATCATAAAAGAGTGATTGTTACTCCTCCCAGGGGTTATTCGAGATATCTTAATCGAAACCCTACTAACGAGGCATTGGCTACCTTAAGGGAGTCATAGTTACTCGTCCCAATTGCTCACCCAGTCCAACATTTTTTCTTACTGTGGCCAGTCTGCCAGAACCGATATGTCACTAGTTGTGTATCATAAAAGAGTCATCGTTTCTCCTCCCAGGGGTTATTCGAGATATCTTAATCGAAACACTAGTAACGAGGCATTGGTTACCTTAAGAGAGTCATAGTTACTCGTCTCAATTGCTCACCAAGTCTGCCATTATTTCTTACTGTGGCCAGTGTGCCAGAAGCTATATCTCACTAGTTGTGTATCATAAAAGAGTCATCGTTAGTCCTCCCAGGGGTTATTCAAGATATCTTAATCGAAACCCTAGTAACGAGGCATTGGCTTCCTTAAGAGAGTCATAGTTACTCGTCCCAATTGCTCACCCAGTCCAACATTTTTTCTTACTGCAGCCAGTCTGCCAGAAGCGATATGTCACTAGTTGTGTATCATAAAAGAGTCGTCGTTACTCCTCCCAGCGGTTATTCGAGATATCTTAATCGAAACCCTAGTAACGAGGCATTGGCTACCTTAAGAGAGTCATAGTTACTCGTCCCAATTGCTCACCCAGTCCAACCTTTTATCTTACTGCGACCAGTCTGCCAGAAGCGATATTTCACTAGTTGTGTATCATAAAAGAGTGATCGTTACTCCTCCCAGGGGTTATTCGAGATATCTTAATCGAAACCCTAGTAACGACGCATTGGCTACCTTAAGAGAGTAGTAGTTACTCGTCCCAATTGCTCACCCAGTCCAACATTTTTTCTTACTACGGCCAGTCTGCCAGAAGCGATATGTCACTAGTTGTGTATCATAAAAGAGTGATCGTTTCTCCTCCCAGGGGTTATTCGAGTTATCTTGATCGAAACCCTACTAACGAGGCATTGGCTACCTTAAGAAAGACATAGTTACTCGTCCCTATTGCTCACCCAGTCCAACATTTTTTCTTACTGTGGTCAGTCTGCCAGAACCGATATTTCACAAGTTGTGTATCATAAAAGAGTGATCGTTACTCCTCCCAGGGGTTATTCGATATATTTTAATCGAAACCCTAGTAACGAGGCATTGGCTACCTTAAGAGAGTCATAGTTACTCGTCCCAATTGCTCACCCAGTAAAACGTTTTTTCTTACTGCGGCCAGTGTGCCAGAAGCGATATTTCACTAGTTGTGTATCATAAAAGAGTGATTGTTAATCCTCCCAGGGGTTATTCGAGATATCTTAATCGAAACCCTAGTAACGAGGCATTGGCTACCTTAAGAGAGTAATAGTTACTCGTCCCAAATGCTCACCCAGTCCAACATTTTTTCTTACTGCGGCCAGTCTGCCAGAACCGATATGTCACTAGTTGTGTATCATAAAAGAGTCATCGTTTCTCCTCCCAGGGGTTATTCGAGATATCTTAATCGAAACACTAGTAACGAGGCATTGGTTACCTTAAGAGAGTCATAGTTACTCGTCTCAATTGCTCACCAAGTCTGCCATTATTTCTTACTGTGGCCAGTGTGCCAGAAGCTATATCTCACTAGTTGTGTATCATAAAAGAGTCATCGTTAGTCCTCCCAGGGGTTATTCAAGATATCTTAATCGAAACCCTAGTAACGAGGCATTGGCTTCCTTAAGAGAGTCATAGTTACTCGTCCCAATTGCTCACCCAGTCCAACATTTTTTCTTACTGCAGCCAGTCTGCCAGAAGCGATATGTCACTAGTTGTGTATCATAAAAGAGTCGTCGTTACTCCTCCCAGCGGTTATTCGAGATATCTTAATCGAAACCCTAGTAACGAGGCATTGGCTACCTTAAGAGAGTCATAGTTACTCGTCCCAATTGCTCACCCAGTCCAACCTTTTATCTTACTGCGACCAGTCTGCCAGAAGCGATATTTCACTAGTTGTGTATCATAAAAGAGTGATCGTTACTCCTCCCAGGGGTTATTCGAGATATCTTAATCGAAACCCTAGTAACGACGCATTGGCTACCTTAAGAGAGTAGTAGTTACTCGTCCCAATTGCTCACCCAGTCCAACATTTTTTCTTACTACGGCCAGTCTGCCAGAAGCGATATGTCACTAGTTGTGTATCATAAAAGAGTGATCGTTTCTCCTCCCAGGGGTTATTCGAGATATCTTGATCGAAACCCTACTAACGAGGCATTGGCTACCTTAAGAAAGACATAGTTACTCGTCCCTATTGCTCACCCAGTCCAACATTTTTTCTTACTGTGGTCAGTCTGCCAGAACCGATATTTCACAAGTTGTGTATCATAAAAGAGTGATCGTTACTCCTCCCAGGGGTTATTCGATATATTTTAATCGAAACCCTAGTAACGAGGCATTGGCTACCTTAAGAGAGTCATAGTTACTCGTCCCAATTGCTCACCCAGTAAAACGTTTTTTCTTACTGCGGCCAGTGTGCCAGAAGCGATATTTCACTAGTTGTGTATCATAAAAGAGTGATTGTTAATCCTCCCAGGGGTTATTCGAGATATCTTAATCGAAACCCTAGTAACGAGGCATTGGCTACCTTAAGAGAGTAATAGTTACTCGTCCCAAATGCTCACCCAGTCCAACATTTTTTCTTACTGCGGCCAGTCTGCCAGAAGCGACATGTCACTAGTTGTGTATCATAAAAGAGTCATCGTTTTTCCTCCCAGGGGTTATTCGAGATATCTTAATCGAAACCCTAGTAACGAGGCATTGGCTGCCTTAGGAGAGTCATAGTTACTCGTCCCAATTGCTCACCCAGTCTGCCATTTTTTCTTACTGTGGCCACTCTGCCAGAAGCGATATGTCACTAGTTGTGTATCATAAAAGAGTCATCGTTACTCCTCCCAGGGGTTATTCGAGATATCTGAATGGAAACCCTAGTAACGAGGCATTGGCTACCTTAAGAGAGTCATAGATACTCGTCCCAATTGCTCACCCAGTCCAACATTTTTTCTTACTGCGACCAGTCTGCCAGAAGCGATATGTCACTAGATTTGTATCATAAAAGAGTGATCGTTACTCCTCCCAGGGGTTATTCGATATATTTTAATCGAAACCCTAGTAACGAGGCATTGGCTACCTTAAGAGAGTCATAGTTAGTCGTCCCAATTGCTCACCCAATAAAACGTTGCTTCTTACTGTGGAGAGTCTGCCAGAAGCGATATGTCACTAGTTGTGTATCATAAAAGAGTGATTGTTACTCCTCCCAGGGGTTATTCGAGATATCATAATCGAAACCCTAGTAACGAGGCATTGGCTACCTTAAGAGAGTCATAGTTACTCGTCGCAAATGCTCACCCAGTCCAACATTTTTCCTTACTGTGGCCAGTCTGCCAGAAGCGATATGTCACTAGTTTTGTATCATAAAAGAGTGATCGTTTCTCCTCCCAGGGGTTATTCGAGATATCTTAATCGAAACACTAGTAACGAGGCATTGGCTACCTTAAGAGAGTCATAGTTACTCGTCCCACTTGCTCACCAAGTCTGCCATTTTTTCTTACTGTGGCCAGTGTGCCAGAAGCGATATGTCACTAGTTGTGTATCATAAAAGAGTCATCGTTACTCCTCCCAGAGGTTATTCGAGATATCTTAATCGAAACCCTAGTAAAGAGGCATTGGCTACCTTAAGAGAGTCATAGTCACTCGTCCCAATTGCTCACCCAGTCCAACATTTTTTCTTACTGCAGCCAGTCTGCCAGAAGCGATATGTCACTAGTTGTGTATCATAAAAGAGTCGTCGTTACTCCTGCCATGGGTTATTCGAGTTATCTTAATCGAAACCCTAGTAACGAGGCATTGGCTACCTTAAGAGAGTCATAGTTACTCGTCCCTATTGCTCACCCAGTCCAACATTTTTTCTTACTGTGGTCAGTCTGCCAGAACCGATATGTCACTAGTTGTGTATCATAAAAGAGTGATCGTTACTCCTCCCAGGGGTTATTCGAGATATCTTAATCGAAACCCTAGTAACGAGGCATTGGCTACCTTAAGAGAGTCATAGTTACTCGTCCCAATTGCTCACCCAGTCTGCCATTTTTTCTTACTGTGGCCAGTCTGCCAGTACCGATATGTCACTAGTTGTGTATCATAAAAGAGTGATCGTTTCTCCTCCCAGGGATTATTCGAGATATCTTAATCGAAACCCTAGTAATGAGACATTGGCTACCTTAAGAGAGTCATAGTTAGTCGTCCGAATTTCTCACCCAATAAAACGTTTCCTCTTACTGCGGCCAATCTGCCAGAAGCGATATGTCACTAGTTGTGTATCATAAAAGAGTGATCGTTCTCCTCCCAGGGGTTATTCGAGATATCTTAATCGAAACCCTAGTAACGAGGCATTGGCTACATTAAGAGAGTTATTGTTACTCGTCCCAATTGCTCACCCAGTCCAACATTTTTTCTTACTGCAGCCAGTCTGCCAGAAGCGATATGTCACTAGTTGTGTATCATAAAAGAGTCGTCGTTACTCCTCCCAGGGGTTATTCGAGATATCTTAATCGAAACCCTAGTAACGAGGCATTGGCTACGTTAAGAGAGTCATAGTTACTCGTCCCAATTGCTCACCCAGTCTGCCATTTTTTCCTACTGCGACCAGTCTGCCAGAAGCGATATGTCAATAGTTGTGTATCATAAAAGAGTGATCGTTTTTCCTCCCAGGGGTTATTCGAGATATCTTAATCGAAACCCTAGTAACGAGGCATTGGCTACCTTAAGAGAGTCATAGTTACTCATCCCTATTGCTCACCAAGTCTGCCATATTTTCTTACTGTGGCCAGTCTGCCAGAAGCGATATGTCACTAGTTGTGTATCATAAAAGAGTCATCGTTACTCCTCCCAGGGGTTATTCGAGATATCTTAATCGAAACCCTAGTAACGAGGCATTGGCTACCTTAAGAGAGTCATAGTTACTCGTCCCAATTGCTCACCAAGTCTGCGATTTTTTCTTACTGTGGCCAGTCTGCCAGAAGCGATATGTTACTAGTTGTGTATCATAAAATAGTCATCGTTACTCCTCCCAGGGGTTATTCGAGATATCTTAATCGAAACCCTAGTAACGAGGCATTGGCTACCTTAAGAGAGTCATAGTTACTCGTCCCAATTGCTCACCAAGTCTGCCATTTTTTCTTACTGTGGCAAGTCTGCCAGAAGCGATATGTCACTAGTTGTGTATCATAAAAGAGTCATCGTTACTCCTCCCAGGGGTTATTCGAGATATCTTAATCGAAACCCTAGTAACGAGGCATTGGCTACCTTAAGAGAGTCATAGTCACTCGTCCCAATTGCTCACCCAGTCCAACATTTTTTCTTACCGCAGCCAGTCTGCCAGAAGCGATATGTCACTAGTTGTGTATCATAAAAGAGTCGTCGTTACACCTGCCAGGGGTTATTCGAGTTATCTTAATCGAAACCCTAGTAACGAGGCATTGGCTACCTTAAGAGAGTCATAGTTACTCGTCCCTATTGCTCACCCAGTCCAACATTTATTCTTACTGTGGTCAGTCTGCCAGAACCGATATGTCACTAGTTGTGTATCATAAAAGAGTGATCGTTACTCCTCACAGGGGTTATTCGAGATATCTTAATCGAAACCCTAGTAACGAGGCATTGGCTACCTTAAGAGAGTCATAGTTACTCGTCCCAATTGCTCACCCAGTCTGCCATTTTTTCTTACTGTGGCCAGTCTGCCAGTACCGATATGTCACTAGTTGTGTATCATAAAAGAGTGATCGTTTCTCCTCCCAGGGATTATTCGAGATATCTTAATCGAAACCCCAGTAATGAGACATTGGCTACCTTAAGAGAGTCATAGTTACTCGTCCCAATTGCTCACCCAATAAAACGTTTCTTCTTACTGCGGCCAGTCTGCCAGAAGCGATATGTCACTAGTTGTGTATCATAAAAGAGTGATCGTTCTCCTCCCAGGGGTTATTCGAGATATCTTAATCGAAACCCTAGTAACGAGGCATTGGCTACCTTAAGAGAGTCATTGTTACTCGTCGCAATTGCTCACCCAGTCCAACATTTTTTCTTACTGCAGCCAGTCTGCCAGAAGCGATATGTCACTAGTTGTGTATCATAAAAGAGTCGTCGTTACTCCTCCCAGGGGTTATTCGAGATATCTTAATCGAAACCCTAGTAACGAGGCATTGGCTACCTTAAGAGAGTCATAGTTACTCGTCCCAATTGCTCACCCAGTCTGCCATTTTTTCTTACTGCGACCAGTCTGCCAGAAGCGATATGTCAATAGTTGTGTATCATAAAAGAGTAATCGTTTTTCCTCCCAGGGGTTATTCGAGATATCTTAATCGAAACCCTAGTAACGAGGCATTGGCTACCTTAAGAGAGTCATAGTTACTCATCCCTATTGCTCACCAAGTCTGCCATTTTTTCTTACTGTGGCCAGTCTGCCAGAAGCGATATGTCACTAGTTGTGTATCATAAAAGAGTCATCGTTACTCCTCCCAGGGGTTATTCGAGATATCTTAATCGAAACCCTTGTAACGAGGCATTGGCTACCTTAAGAGAGTCATAGTTACTCGTCCCAATTGCTCACCAAGTCTGCGATTTTTTCTTACTGTGGCCAGTCTGCCAGAAGCGATATGTCACTAGTTGTGTATCATAAAATAGTCATCGTTACTCCTCCCAGGGGTTATTCGAGATATCCCAATCGAAACCCTAGTAACGAGGCATTGGCTACATTAAGAGAGTCATAGTTACTCGTCCCAATTGCTCACCCAGTCCAACATTTTTTCTTACTGCAGCCAGTCTGCCAGAAGCGATATGTCACTAGTTGTGTATCATAAAAGAGTCGTCGTTACTCCTATCAGGGGTTATTCGAGATATCTTAATCGAAACCCTAGTAACGAGGCATTGGCTACCTTAAGAGAGTCATAGATACTCGTCCCTATTGCTCACCCAGTCCAACATTTTTTCTTACTCTGGTCAGTCTGCCAGAACCGATATGTCACTAGTTGTGTATCATAAAAGAGTGATCGTTACTCCTCCCAGGGGTTATTCGAGATATCTTAATCGAAACCCTAGTAACGAGGTATTAGCTACCTTAAGGGAGTCATAGTTACTCGTCCCAATTGCTCACCCAGTCTGCCATTTTTTCTTACTGTGGCCAGTCTGCCAGTACCGATATGTCACTAGTTGTGTATCATAAAAGAGTGATCGTTTCTCCTCCCAGGGATAATTCGAGATATCTTAATCGAAACCCTAGTAATGAGACATTGGCTACCTTAAGAGAGTCATAGTTACTTGTCCCAATTGCTCACCCAGTAAAACGTTTTTTCTTACTGCGGCCAGTCTGCCAGAAGCGATATTTCACTAGTTGTGAATCATAAAAGAGTGATCGTTACTCCTCCCAGGGGTTATTCGAGATATCTTAATCGAGACCCTAGTAACGAGGCATTGGCTACCTTACGAGAGTCATAGTTACTCGCCCCAATTGCTCAAACAGTCCAACATTTTTTCTTACGGCGGCCAGTCTGCCAGAAGCGATATATCACTAGTTGTGTATCATAAAAAAGAGATTGTTACTCCTCCCAGGGGTTATTCGATATATTTTAATCGAAACCCTAGTAACGAGGCATTGGCTACCTTAAGAGAGTCATTGTTACTCGTCTCAATTGCTCACCCAGTCCAACATTTTTTCTTACTGCAGCCATTCTGCCAGAAGCGATATGTCACTAGTTGTGTATCATAAAAGAGTCATCGTTACTCCACCCAGGGGTTATTCGAGATATCTTAATCGAAACCCTAGTAACGAGGCATTGGCTACCTTACGAGAGTCATAGTTACTCGCCCCAATTGCTCAAACAGTCCAACATTTTTTCTTACGGCGGCCAGTCTGCCAGAAGCGATATATCACTAGTTGTGTATCATAAAAAAGAGATTGTTACTCCTCCCAGGGGTTATTCGATATATTTTAATCGAAATCCTAGTAACGAGGCATTGGCTACCTTAAGAGAGTCATCGTTAGTCGTCCCAATTGCTCACCCAGTAAAACGTTTTTTCTTACCGCGGCCAGTCTGCCAGAAGCGATATGTCACTAGTTGTGTATCATAAAAGAGTCATCGTTACTCCTCCCAGGGGTTATTCGAGATATCTTAATCGAAACCCTAGTAACGAGGCATTGGCTACCTTAAGAGAGTCATAGTCACTCGTCCCAATTGCTCACCCAGTCCAACATTTTTTCTTACCGCAGCCAGTCTGCCAGAAGCCATATGTCACTAGTTGTGTATCATAAAAGAGTCGTCGTTACTCCTGCCAGGGGTTATTCGAGTTATCTTAATCGAAACCCTAGTAACGAGGCATTGGCTACCTTAAGAGAGTCATAGTTACTCGTCCCAATTGCTCACCCAGTCTGCCATTTTTTCTTACTGTGGCCAGTCTGCCAGTACCGATATGTCACTAGTTGTGTATCATAAAAGAGTGATCGTTTCTCCTCCCAGGTTTTAATTCGAGATATCTCAATCGAAACCCTAGTAATGAGACATTGGCTACCTTAAGAGAGTCATAGTTACTCGTCCCAATTGCTCACCCAATAAAACGTTTCTTCTTACTGCGGCCAGTCTGCCAGAAGCGATATGTCACTAGTTGTGTATCATAAAAGAGTGATCGTTCTCCTCCCAGGGGTTATTCGAGATATCTTAATCGAAACCCTAGTAACGAGGCATTGGCTACCTTAAGAGAGTCATTGTTACTCGTCCCAATTGCTCACCCAGTCCAACATTTTTTCTTACTGCAGCCAGTCTGCCAGAAGCGATATGTCACTAGTTGTGTATCATAAAAGAGTCGTCGTTACTCCTCCCAGGGGTTATTCGAGATATCTTAATCGAAACCCTAGTAACGAGGCATTGGCTACCTTAAGAGAGTCATAGTTACTCGTCCCAATTGCTCACCCGGTCTGCCATTTTTTCTTACTGCGACCAGTCTGCCAGAAGCGATATGTCAATAGTTGTGTATCATAAAAGAGTGATCGTTTTTCCTCCCAGGGGTTATTCGAGATATCTTAATCGAAACCCTAGTAACGAGGCATTGGCTACCTTAAGAGAGTCATAGTTACTCATCCCTATTGCTCACCAAGTCTGCCATTTTTTCTTACTGTGGCCAGTCTGCCAGAAGCGATATGTCACTAGTTGTGTATCATAAAAGAGTCATCGTTACTCCTCCCAGGGGTTATTCGAGATATCTTAATCGAAACCCTTGTAACGAGGCATTGGCTACCTTAAGAGAGTCATAGTTACTCGTCCCAATTGCTCACCAAGTCTGCGATTTTTTCTTACTGTGGCCAGTCTGCCAGAAGCGATATGTCACTAGTTGGGTATCATAAAATAGTCATCGTTACTCCTCCCAGGGGTTATTCGAGATATCCCAATCGAAACCCTAGTAACGAGGCATTGGCTACATTAAGAGAGTCATAGTTACTCGTCCCAATTGCTCACCCAGTCCAACATTTTTTCTTACTGCAGCCAGTCTGCCAGAAGCGATATGTCACTAGTTGTGTATCATAAAAGAGTCGTCGTTACTCCTATCAGGGGTTATTCGAGATATCTTAATCGAAACCCTAGTAACGAGGCATTGGCTACCTTAAGAGAGTCATAGATACTCGTCCCTATTGCTCACCCAGTCCAACATTTTTTCTTACTCTGGTCAGTCTGCCAGAACCGATATGTCACTAGTTGTGTATCATAAAAGAGTGATCGTTACTCCTCCCAGGGGTTATTCGAGATATCTTAATCGAAACCCTAGTAACGAGGTATTGGCTACCTTAAGAGAGTCATAGTTACTCGTCCCAATTGCTCACCCAGTCTGCCATTTTTTCTTACTGTGGCCAGTCTGCCAGTACCGATATGTCACTAGTTGTGTATCATAAAAGAGTGATCGTTTCTCCTCCCAGGGATAATTCGAGATATCTTAATCGAAACCCTAGTAATGAGACATTGGCTACCTTAAGAGAGTCATAGTTACTTGTCCCAATTGCTCACCCAGTAAAACGTTTTTTCTTACTGCGGCCAGTCTGCCAGAAGCGATATTTCACTAGTTGTGAATCATAAAAGAGTGATCGTTACTCCTCCCAGGGGTTATTCGAGATATCTTAATCGAGACCCTAGTAACGAGGCATTGGCTACCTTACGAGAGTCATAGTTACTCGCCCCAATTGCTCAAACAGTCCAACATTTTTTCTTACGGCGGCCAGTCTGCCAGAAGCGATATATCACTAGTTGTGTATCATAAAAAAGAGATTGTTACTCCTCCCAGGGGTTATTCGATTTATTTTAATCGAAATCCTAGTAAGGAGGCATTGGCTACCTTAAGAGAGTCATCGTTAGTCGTCCCAATTGCTCACCCAGTAAAACGTTTTTTCTTACCGCGGCCAGTCTGCCAGAAGCGATATGTCACTAGTTGTGTATCATAAAAGAGTCATCGTTACTCCACCCAGGGGTTATTCGAGATATCTTAATCGAAACCCTAGTAACGAGGCATTGGCTACCTTAAGAGAGTCATTGTTACTCGTCCCAATTGCTCACCCAGTCCAACATTTTTTCTTACTGCAGCCATTCTGCCAGAAGCGATATGTCACTAGTTGTGTATCATAAAAGAGTCATCGTTACTCCACCCAGGGGTTATTCGAGATATCTTAATCGAAACCCTAGTAACGAGGCATTGGCTACCTTACGAGACTCATAGTTACTCGCCCCAATTGCTCAAACAGTCCAACATTTTTTCTTACGGCGGCCAGTCTGCCAGAAGCGATATATCACTAGTTGTGTGTCATAAAAAAGAGATTGTTACTCCTCCCAGGGGTTATTCGATATATTTTAATCGAAATCCTAGTAACGAGGCATTGGCTACCTTAAGAGAGTCATCGTTAGTCGTCCCAATTGCTCACCCAGTAAAACGTTTTTTCTTACCGCGGCCAGTCTGCCAGAAGCGATATGTCACTAGTTGTGTATCATAAAAGAGTCATCGTTACTCCACCAAGGGGTTATTCGAGATATCTTAATCGAAACCCTAGTAACGAGGCATTGGCTACCTTAAGAGAGTCATAGTTACTCGTCCCAATTGCTCACCAAGTCTGCCATTTTTTCTTACTGTGGCAAGTCTGCCAGAAGCGATATGTCACTAGTTGTGTATCTTAAAAGAGTCATCGTTTCTCCTCCCAGGGGTTATTCGAGATATCTTAATCGAAACCCTAGTAACGAGGCATTGGCTACCTTAAGAGAGTCATAGTCACTCGTCCCAATTGCTCACCCAGTCCAACATTTTTTCTTACCGCAGCCAGTCTGCCAGAAGCGATATGTCACTAGTTGTGTATCATAAAAGAGTCGTCGTTACTCCTGCCAGGGGTTATTCGAGTTATCTTAATCGAAACCCTAGTAACGAGACATTGGCTACCTTAAGAGAGTCATAGTTACTCGTCCCAATTGCTCACCCAGTCTGCCATTTTTTCTTACTGTGGCCAGTCTGCCAGTACCGATATGTCACTAGTTGTGTATCATAAAAGAGTGATCGTTTCTCCTCCCAGGGATTATTCGAGATATCTTAATCGAAACCCTAGTAATGAGACATTGGCTACCTTAAGAGAGTCATAGTTACTCGTCCCAATTGCTCACCCAATAAAACGTTTCTTCTTACTGCGGCCAGTCTGCCAGAAGCGATATGTCACTAGTTGTGTATCATAAAAGAGTGATCGTTCTCCTCCCAGGGGTTATTCGAGATATCTTAATCGAAACCCTAGTAATGAGGCATTGGCTACCTTAAGAGAGTCATTGTTACTCGTCCCAATTGCTCACCCAGTCCAACATTTTTTCTTACTGCAGCCAGTCTGCCAGAAGCGATATGTCACTAGTTGTGTATCATAAAAGAGTCGTCGTTACTCCTCCCAGGGGTTATTCGAGATATCTTAATCGAAACCCTAGTAACGAGGCATTGGCTACCTTAAGAGAGTCATAGTTACTCGTCCCAATTGCTCACCCAGTCTGCCATTTTTTCTTACTGCGACCAGTCTGCCAGAAGCGATATGTCAATAGTTGTGTATCATAAAAGAGTGATCGTTTTTCCTCCCAGGGGTTATTCGAGATATCTTAATCGAAACCCTAGTAACGAGGCATTGGCTACCTTAAGAGAGTCATAGTTACTCATCCCTATTGCTCACCAAGTCTGCCATTTTTTCTTACTGTGGCCAGTCTGCCAGAAGCGATATGTCACTAGTTGTGTATCATAAAAGAGTCATCGTTACTCCTCCCAGGGGTTATTCGAGATATCTTAATCGAAACCCTTGTAACGAGGCATTGGCTACCTTAAGAGAGTCATAGTTACTCGTCCCAATTGCTCACCAAGTCTGCGATTTTTTCTTACTGTGGCCAGTCTGCCAGAAGCGATATGTCACTAGTTGTGTATCATAAAATAGTCATCGTTACTCCTCCCAGGGGTTATTCGAGATATCCCAATCGAAACCCTAGTAACGAGGCATTGGCTACATTAAGAGAGTCATAGTTACTCGTCCCAATTGCTCACCCAGTCCAACATTTTTTCTTACTGCAGCCAGTCTGCCAGAAGCGATATGTCACTAGTTGTGTATCATAAAAGAGTCTTCGTTACTCCTATCAGGGGTTATTCGAGATATCTTAATCGAAACCCTAGTAACGAGGCATTGGCTACCTTAAGAGAGTCATAGTTACTCGTCCCTATTGCTCACCCAGTCCAACATTTTTTCTTACTCTGGTCAGTCTGCCAGAACCGATATGTCACTAGTTGTGTATCATAAAAGAGTGATCGTTACTCCTCCCAGGGGTTATTCGAGATATCTTAATCGAAACCCTAGTAACGAGGTATTGGCTACCTTAAGAGAGTCATAGTTACTCGTCCCAATTGCTCACCCAGTCTGCCATTTTTTCTTACTGTGGCCAGTCTGCCAGTACCGATATGTCACTAGTTGTGTATCATAAAAGAGTGATCGTTTCTCCTCCCAGGGATAATTCGAGATATCTTAATCGAAACCCTAGTAACGAGGCATTCGCTACCTTAAGAGAGTCATAATCACACGTCCCAATTGCTCACCCAGTCCAACATTTTTTCTTACTGCAGCCAGTCTGCCAGAAGCGATATGTCACTAGTTGTGTGTCATAAAAGAGTCGTCGTTACTCCTGCCATGGGTTATTCGAGTTATCTTAATCGAAACCCAAGTAACGAGGCATTGGCTACCTTAAGAGAGGCATAGTTACTCGTCCCTATTGCTCACCCAGTCCAACATTTTTTCTTACTGCAGCCAGTCTGCCAGAAGCGATATGTCACTAGTTGTGTATCATAAAAGAGTCGTCGTTACTCCTCCCAGGGGTTATTCGAGATATCTTAATCGAAACCCTAGTAACGAGGCATTGGCTACCTTAAGAGAGTCATAGTTACTCGTCCCAATTGCTCACCCAGTCTGCCATTTTTTATTACTGCGACCAGTCTGCCAGAAGCGATATGTCAATAGTTGTGTATCATAAAAGAGTGATCGTTTTTCCTCCCAGGGGTTATTCGAGATATCTTAATCGAAACCCTAGTAACGAGGCATTGGCTACCTTAAGAGAGTCATAGTTACTCATCCCTATTGCTCACCAAGTCTGCCATTTTTTCTTACTGTGGCCAGTCTGCCAGAAGCGATATGTCACTAGTTGTGTATCATAAAAGAGTCATCGTTACTCCTCCCAGGGGTTATTCGAGATATCTTAATCGAAACCCTAGTAACGAGGCATTGGCTACCTTCAGAGAGTCATAGTTACTCGTCCCAATTGCTCACCAAGTCTGCGATTTTTTCTTACTGTGGCCAGTCTGCCAGAAGCGATATGTCACTAGTTGTGTATCATAAAATAGTCATCGTTACTCCTCCCAGGGGTTATTCGAGATATCTTAATAGAAACCCTAGTAACGAGGCATTGGCTACCTTAAGAGAGTCATTGTTACTCGTCCCAATTGCTCACCCAGTCCAACATTTTTTCTTACTGCAGCCAGTCTGCCAGAAGCGATATGTCACTAGTTGTGTATCATAAAAGAGTCGTCGTTACTCCTCCCAGGGGTTATTCGAGATATCTTAATCGAAACCCTAGTAACGAGGCATTGGCTACCTTAAGAGAGTCATAGTTACTCGTCCCAATTGCTCACCCAGTCTGCCATTTTTTCTTACTGCGACCAGTCTGCCAGAAGCGATATGTCAATAGTTGTGTATCATAAAAGAGTGATCGTTTTTCCTCCCAGGGGTTATTCGAGATATCTTAATCGAAACCCTAGTAACGAGGCATTGGCTACCTTAAGAGAGTCATAGTTACTCGTCCCTATTGCTCACCCTGTCCAACATTTTTTCTTACTCTGGTCAGTCTGCCAGAACCGATATGTCACTAGTTGTGTATCATAAAAGAGTGATCGTTACTCCTCCCAGGGGTTATTCGAGATATCTTAATCGAAACCCTAGTAACGAGGCATTGGCTACCTTAAGAGAGTCATAGTTACTCGTCCCAATTGCCCACCCAGTCTGCCATTTTTTCTTACTGTGGCCAGTCTGCCAGTACCGATATGTCACTAGTTGTGTATCATAAAAGAGTGATCGTTTCTCCTCCCAGGGATTATTCGAGATATCTAAATCGAAACCCTAGTAATGAGATATTGGCTACCTTAAGAGAGTCATAGTTACTTGTCCCAATTGCTCACCCAGTAAAACGTTTTTTCTTACTGCGTCCAGTCTGCCAGAAGCGATATTTCACTAGTTGTGAATCATAAAAGAATGATCGTTACTCCTCCCAGGGGTTATTCGAGATATCTTAATCGAGACCCTAGTAACGAGGCATTGGCTACCTTACGAGAGTCATAGTTACTCGCCCCAATTGCTCAACCAGTCCAACATTTTTTTCTTACGGCGGCCAGTCTGCCAAAAGCGATATGTCACTAGTTGTGTATCATAAAAAAGAGATTGTTACTCCTCCCAGGGGTTATTCGATATATTTTAATCGAAACCCTAGTAACGAGGCATTGGCTACCTTAAGAGAGTCATCGTTAGTCGTCCCAATTGCTCACCCAGTAAAACGTTTTTTCTTACCGCGGCCAGTCTGCCAGAAGCGATATGTCACTAGTTGTGTATCATAAAAGAGTCATCGTTACTCCTCCTAGGGGTTATTCGAGATATCTTAATCGAGACCCTAGTAACGAGGCATTGGCTACCTTAAGAGAGTCATTGTTACTTGTCCCAATTGCTCACCCAGTCCAACATTTTTTCTTACTGCAGCCATTCTGCCAGAAGCGATATGTCACTAGTTGTGTATCATAAAAGAGTCGTCGTTACTCCTGCCAGGGGTTATTCGAGATATCTTAATCGAAACCCTAGTAACGAGGCATTGGCTACCTTACGAGAGTCATAGTTACTCGTCCCAATTGCTCACCCAGTCTGCCATTTATTCTTACTGTGGCCAGTGTGCCAGAAGCGATATGTCACTAGTTGTGTATCATAAAAGAGTCATCGTTACTCCTCCCAGAGGTTATTCGAGATATCTTAATCGAAACCCTAGTAACGAGGCATTGGCTACATTAAGAGAGTCATAGTCACTCGTCCCAATTGCTCACCCAGTCCAACATTTTTTCTTACTGCAGCCAGTCTGCCAGAAGCGATATGTCACTAGTTGTGTATCATAAAATAGTCGTCGTTACTCCTGCCATGGGTTATTCGAGTTATCTTAATCGAAACCCTAGTAACGAGGCATTGGCTACCTTAAGAGAGTCATAGTTACTCGTCCCTATTGCTCACCCAGTCCAACATTTTTTCTTACTGTGGTCAGTCTGCCAGAACCGATATGTCACTAGTTGTGTATCATAAAAGAGTGATCGTTACTCCTCCCAGGGGTTATTCGAGATATCTTAATCGAAACCCTAGTATCGAGGCATTGGCTACCTTAAGAGAGTCATAGTTACTCGTCCCAATTGCTCACCCAGTCTGCCATTTTTTCTTACTGTGGCCAGTCTGCCAGTACCGATATGTCACTAGTTGTGTATCATAAAAGAGTGATCGTTTCTCCTCCCAGGGATTATTCGAGATATCTTATTCGAAACCCTAGTAATGAGACATTGGCTACCTAAAGAGAGTCATAGTTACTCATCCCTATTGCTCACCAAGTCTGCCATTTTTTCTTACTGTGGCCAGTCTGCCAGAAGCGATATGTCACTAGTTGTGTATCATAAAAGAGTCATCGTTACTCCTCCCAGGGGTTATTCGAGATATCTTAATCGAAACCCTAGTAACGAGGCATTGGCTACCTTAAGAGAGTCATATTTACTCGTCCCAATTGCTCACCAAGTCTGCGATTTTTTCTTACTGTGGCCAGTCTGCCAGAAGCGATATGTCACTAGTTGTGTATCATAAAATAGTCATCGTTACTCCTCCCAGGGGTTATTCGAGATATCTTAATCGAAACCCTAGTAACGAGGCATTGGCTACATTAAGAGAGTCATAGTTACTCGTCCCAATTGCTCACCCAGTCCAACATTTTGTCTTACTGCAGCCAGTCTGCCAGAAGCGATATGTCACTAGTTGTGTATCATAAAAGAGTCGTCGTTACTCCTATCAGGGGTTATTCGAGATATCTTAATCGAAACCCTAGTAACGAGGCATTGGCTACCTTAAGAGAGTCATAGTTACTCGTCCCCATTGCTCACCCAGTCCAACATTTTTTCTTACTCTGGTCAGTCTGCCAGAACCGATATGTCACTAGTTGTGTATCATAAAAGAGTGATCGTTACTCCTCCCAGGGGTTATTCGAGATATCTTAATCGAAACCCTAGTAACGAGGCATTGGCTACCTTAAGAGAGTCATAGTTACTCGTCCCAATTGCTCACCCAGTCTGCCATTTTTTCTTACTGTGGCCAGTCTGCCAGTACCGATATGTCACTAGTTGTGTATCATAAAAGAGTGATCGTTTCTCCTCCCAGGGATTATTCGAGATATCTTAATCGAAACCCTAGTAATGAGACATTGGCTACCTAAAGAGAGTCATAGTTACTTGTCCCAATTGCTCACCCAGTAAAACGTTTTTTCATACTGCGGCCAGTCTGCCAGAAGCGATATTTCACTACTTGTGAATCATAAAAGAGTGATCGTTACTCCTCCCAGGGGTTATTCGAGAAATCTTAATCGAGACCCTAGTAACGAGGCATTGGCTACCTTACGAGAGTCATAGTTACTCGCCCCAATTGCTCAACCAGTCCAACATTTTTTCTTACGACGGCCAGTCTGCCAGAAGCGATATGTCACTAGTTGTGTATCATAAAAAAGAGATTGTTACTCCTCCCAGGGGTTATTCGATATATTTTAATCGAAACCCTAGTAACGAGGCATTGGCTACCTTAAGAGAGTCATCGTTAGTCGTCCCAATTGCTCACCCAGTAAAACGTTTTTTCTTACCGCGGCCAGTCTGCCAGAAGCGATATGTCACTAGTTGTGTATCATAAAAGAGTCATCGTTACTCCTCCCAGGGGTTATTCGAGATATCTTAATCGAGATCCTAGTAACGAGGCATTGGCTACCTTACGAGAGTCATAGTTACTCGTCCCAATTGCTCACCCAGTCTGCCATTTTTTCTTACTGTGGCCAGTGTGCCAGAAGCGATATGTCACTAGTTGTGTATCATAAAAGAGTCATCGTTACTCCTCCCAGAGGTTATACGAGATATCTTAATCGAAACCCTAGTAACGAGGCATTGGCTACCTTAAGAGAGTCATAGTCACTCGTCCCAATTGCTCAACCAGTCCAACATTTTTTCTTACTGCAGCCAGTCTGCCAGAAGCGATATGTCACTAGTTGTGTATCATAAAAGAGTCGTCGTTACTCCTTCCATGGGTTATTCGAGTTATCTTAATCGAAACCCTAGTAACGAGGCATTGACTACCTTAAGAGAGTCATAGTTACTCGTCCCTATTGCTCACCCACTCCAACATTTTTTCTTACTGTGGTCAGTCTGCCAGAACCGATATGTCACTAGTTGTGTATCATAAAAGAGTGATCGTTACTCCTCCCAGGGGTTATTCGAGATATCTTAATCGAAACCCTAGTAACGAGGCATTGGCTACCTTAAGAGAGTCATAGTTACTCGTCCCAATTGCTCACCCAGTCTGCCATTTTTTCTTACTGTGGCCAGTCTGCCAGTACCGATATGTCACTAGTTGTGTATCATAAAAGAGTCTTCGTTACTCCTATCAGGGGTTATTCGAGATATCTTAATCGAAACCCTAGTAACGAGGCATTGGCTACCTTAAGAGAGTCATAGTTACTCGTCCCTATTGCTCACCCAGTCCAACATTTTTTCTTACTCTGGTCAGTCTGCCAGAACCGATATGTCACTAGTTGTGTATCATAAAAGAGTGATCGTTTCTCCTCCCAGGGATTATTCGAGATATCTTAAACGAAACCCTAGTAATGAGACATTGGCTACCTAAAGAGAGTCATAGTTACTTGTCCCAATTGCTCACCCAGTAAAACGTTTTTTCTTACTGCGGCCAGTCTGCCAGAAGCGATATTTCACTAGTTGTGAATCATAAAAGAGTGATCGTTACTCCTCCCAGGGGTTATTCGAGAAATCTTAATCGAGACCCTAGTAACGAGGCATTGGCTACCTTACGAGAGTCATAGTTACTCGCCCCAATTGCTCAACCAGTCCAACATTTTTTCTTACGGCGGCCAGTCTGCCAGAAGCGATATGTCACTAGTTGTGTATCATAAAAAAGAGATTGTTACTCCTCCCAGGGGTTATTCGATATATTTTAATCGAAACCCTAGTAACGAGGCATTGGCTACCTTAAGAGAGCCATCGTTAGTCGTCCCAATTGCTCACCCAGTAAAACGTTTTTTCTTACCGCGGCCAGTCTGCCAGAAGCGATATGTCACTAGTTGTGTATCATAAAAGAGTCATCGTTACTCCACCCAGGGGTTATTCGAGATATCTTAATCGAAACCCTAGTAACGAGGCATTGGCTACCTTAAGAGAGTCATTGTTACTCGTCCCAATTGCTCACCCAGTCCAACATTTTTTCTTACTGCAGCCATTCTGAGAGAAGCGATATGTCACTAGTTGTGTATCATAAAAGAGTCATCGTTACTCCTCCCAGGGGTTATTCGAGATATCTTAATCGAGACCCTAGTAACGAGGCATTGGCTACCTTACGAGAGTCATAGTTACTCGTCCCAATTGCTCACCCAGTCTGCCATTTTTTCTTACTCTGGCCAGTGTGCCAGAAGCGATATGTCACTAGTTGTGTATCATAAAAGAGTCATCGTTACTCCTCCCAGAGGTTACTCGAGATATCTTAATCGAAACCCTAGTAACGAGGCATTGGCTACCTTAAGAGAGTCATAGTCACTCGTCCCAATTGCTCAACCAGTCCAACATTTTTTCTTACTGCAGCCAGTCTGCCAGAAGCGATATGTCACTAGTTGTGTATCATAAAAGAGTCGTCGTTACTCCTTCCATGGGTTATTCGAGTTATCTTAATCGAAACCCTAGTAACGAGGCATTGACTACCTTAAGAGAGTCATAGTTACTCGTCCCTATTGCTCACCCAGTCCAACATTTTTTCTTACTGTGGTCAGTCTGTCAGAACCGATATGTCACTAGTTGTGTATCATAAAAGAGTGATCGTTACTCCTCCCAGGGGTTATTCGAGATATCTTAATCGAAACCCTAGTAACGAGGCATTGGCTACCTTAAGAGAGTCATAGTTACTCGTCCCAATTGCTCACCCAGTCTGCCATTTTTTCTTACTGTGGCCAGTCTGCCAGTACCGATATGTCACTAGTTGTGTATCATAAAAGAGTGATCGTTTCTCCTCCCAGGGGTTATTCGAGATATCTTAATCTAAACCCTAGTAATGAGACACTGGCTACCTTAAGAGAGTCATAGTTAGTCGTCCCAATTGCTCACCCAATAAAACGTTTCTTCTTACTGCAGCCAGTCTGCCAGAAGCGATATGTCACTAGTTGTGTATCATAAAAGAGTGATCGTTCTCCTCCCAGGGGTTATTCGAGATATCTTAATCGAAACCCTAGTAACGAGGCATTGGCTATCTTAAGAGAGTCATTGTTACTCGTCCCAATTGCTCACCCAGTCCAACATTTTTTCTTACTGCAGCCAGTCTGCCAGAAGCAATATGTCACTAGTTGTGTATCATAAAAGAGTCGTCGTTACTCCTCCCAGGGGTTATTCGAGATATCTTAATCGAAACCCTAGTATCGAGGCATTGGCTACCTTAAGAGAGTCATAGTTACTCGTCCCAATTGCTCACCCAGTCTGCCATTTTTTCTTACTGCGACCAGTCTGCCAGAAGCGATATGTCAATAGTTGTGTATCATAAAAGAGTTGTCGTTACTCCTCCCAGGGGTTATTCGAGATATCTTAATCGAAACCCTAGTAACGAGGCATTGGCTACCTTAAGAGAGTCATAGTTACTCGTCCCAATTGCTCACCCAGTCTGCCATTTTTTCTTACTGCGACCAGTCTGCCAGAAGCGATATGTCAATAGTTGTGTATCATAAAAGAGTGATCGTTTTTCCTCCCAGGGGTTATTCGAGATATCTTAATCGAAACCCTAGTAACGAGGCATTGGCTACCTTAAGAGAGTCATAGTTACTCATCCCTATTGCTCACCAAGTCTGCCATTTTTTCTTACTGTGGCCAGTCTGCCAGAAGCGATATGTCACTAGTTGTGTATCATAAAAGAGTCATCGTTACTCCTCCCAGGGGTTATTCGAGATATCTTAATCGAAACCCTAGTAACGAGGCATTGGCTACCTTCAGAGAGTCATAGTTACTCGTCCCAATTGCTCACCAAGTCTGCGATTTTTTCTTACTGTGGCCAGTCTGCCAGAAGCGATATGTCACTAGTTGTGTATCATAAAATAGTCATCGTTACTCCTCCCAGGGGTTATTCGAGATATCTTAATAGAAACCCTAGTAACGAGGCATTGGCTACCTTAAGAGAGTCATTGTTACTCGTCCCAATTGCTCACCCAGTCCAACATTTTTTCTTACTGCAGCCAGTCTGCCAGAAGCGATATGTCACTAGTTGTGTATCATAAAAGAGTCGTCGTTACTCCTCCCAGGGGTTATTCGAGATATCTTAATCGAAACCCTAGTAACGAGGCATTGGCTACCTTAAGAGAGTCATAGTTACTCGTCCCAATTGCTCACCCAGTCTGCCATTTTTTCTTACTGCGACCAGTCTGCCAGAAGCGATATGTCAATAGTTGTGTATCATAAAAGAGTGATCGTTTTTCCTCCCAGGGGTTTTTCGAGATATCTTAATCGAAACCCTAGTAACGAGGCATTGGCTACCCTAAGAGAGTCATAGTTACTCATCCCTATTGCTCACCAAGTCTGCCATTTTTTCTTACTGTGGCCAGTCTGCCAGAAGCGATATGTCACTAGTTGTGTATCATAAAATAGTCATCGTTACTCCTCCCAGGGGTTATTCGAGATATCTTAATCGAAACCCTAGTAACGAGGCATTGGCTACCTTAAGAGAGTCATAGTTACTCGTCCCTATTGCTCACCCTGTCCAACATTTTTTCTTACTCTGGTCAGTCTGCCAGAACCGATATGTCACTAGTTGTGTATCATAAAAGAGTGATCGTTACTCCTCCCAGGGGTTATTCGAGATATCTTAATCGAAACCCTAGTAACGAGGCATTGGCTACCTTAAGAGAGTCATAGTTACTCGTCCCAATTGCCCACCCAGTCTGCCATTTTTTCTTACTGTGGCCAGTCTGCCAGTACCGATATGTCACTAGTTGTGTATCATAAAAGAGTGATCGTTTCTCCTCCCAGGGATTATTCGAGATATCTAAATCGAAACCCTAGTAATGAGACATTGGCTACCTTAAGAGAGTCATAGTTACTTGTCCCAATTGCTCACCCAGTAAAACGTTTTTTCTTACTGCGTCCAGTCTGCCAGAAGCGATATTTCACTAGTTGTGAATCATAAAAGAGTGATCGGTACTCCTCCCAGGGGTTATTCGAGATATCTTAATCGAGACCCTAGTAACGAGGCATTGGCTACCTTACGAGAGTCATAGTTACTCGCCCCAATTGCTCAACCAGTCCAACATTTTTTTCTTACGGCGGCCAGTCTGCCAGAAGCGATATGTCACTAGTTGTGTATCATAAAAAAGAGATTGTTACTCCTCCCAGGGGTTATTCGATATATTTTAATCGAAACCCTAGTAACGAGGCATTGGCTACCTTAAGAGAGTCATCGTTAGTCGTCCCAATTGCTCACCCAGTAAAACGTTTTTTCTTACCGCGGCCAGTCTGCCAGAAGCGATATGTCACTAGTTGTGTATCATAAAAGAGTCATCGTTACTCCCCCTAGGGGTTATTCGAGATATCTTAATCGAAACCCTAGTAACGAGGCATTGGCTACCTTAAGAGAGTCATAGTTACTCGTCCCTATTGCTCACCCAGTCCAACATTTTGTCTTACTGTGGTCAGTCTGCCAGAACCGATATGTCACTAGTTGTGTATCATAAAATAGTCATCGTTACTCCTCCCAGGGGTTATTCGAGATATCTTAATAGAAACCCTAGTAACGAGGCATTGGCTACCTTAAGAGAGTCATTGTTACTCGTCCCAATTGCTCACCCAGTCCAACATTTTTTCTTACTGCAGCCAGTCTGCCAGAAGCGATATGTCACTAGTTGTGTATCATAAAAGAGTCGTCGTTACTCCTCCCAGGGGTTATTCGAGATATCTTAATCGAAACCCTAGTAACGAGGCATTGGCTACCTTAAGAGAGTCATAGTTACTCGTCCCAATTGCTCACCCAGTCTGCCATTTTTTCTTACTGCGACCAGTCTGCCAGAAGCGATATGTCGATAGTTGTGTATCATAAAAGAGTGATCGTTTTTCCTCCCAGGGGTTTTTCGAGATATCTTAATCGAAACCCTAGTAATGAGGCATTGGCTACCCTAAGAGAGTCATAGTTACTCATCCCTATTGCTCACCAAGTCTGCCATTTTTTCTTACTGTGGCCAGTCTGCCAGAAGCGATATGTCACTAGTTGTGTATCATAAAATAGTCATCGTTACTCCTCCCAGGGGTTATTCGAGATATCTTAATCGAAACCCTAGTAACGAGGCATTGGCTACCTTAAGAGAGTCATAGTTACTCGTCCCTATTGCTCACCCTGTCCAACATTTTTTCTTACTCTGGTCAGTCTGCCAGAACCGATATGTCACTAGTTGTGTATCATAAAAGAGTGATCGTTACTCCTCCCAGGGGTTATTCGAGATATCTTAATCGAAACCCTAGTAACGAGGCATTGGCTACCTTAAGAGAGTCATAGTTACTCGTCCCAATTGCCCACCCAGTCTGCCATTTTTTCTTACTGTGGCCAGTCTGCCAGTACCGATATGTCACTAGTTGTGTATCATAAAAGAGTGATCGTTTCTCCTCCCAGGGATTATTCGAGATATCTAAATCGAAACCCTAGTAATGAGACATTGGCTACCTTAAGAGAGTCATAGTTACTTGTCCCAATTGCTCACCCAGTAAAACGTTTTTTCTTACTGCGTCCAGTCTGCCAGAAGCGATATTTCATTAGTTGTGAATCATAAAAGAGTGATCGTTACTCCTCCCAGGGGTTATTCGAGATATCTTAATCGAGACCCTAGTAACGAGGCATTGGCTACCTTACGAGAGTCATAGTTACTCGCCCCAATTGCTCAACCAGTCCAACATTTTTTTCTTACGGCGGCCAGTCTGCCAGAAGCGATATGTCACTAGTTGTGTATCATAAAAAAGAGATTGTTACTCCTCCCAGGGGTTATTCGATATATTTTAATCGAAACCCTAGTAACGAGGCATTGGCTACCTTAAGAGAGTCATCGTTAGTCGTCCCAATTGCTCACCCAGTAAAACGTTTTTTCTTACCGCGGCCAGTCTGCCAGAAGCGATATGTCACTAGTTGTGTATCATAAAAGAGTCATCGTTACTCCCCCTAGGGGTTATTCGAGATATCTTAATCGAAACCCTAGTAACGAGGCATTGGCTACCTTAAGAGTTTCATTGTTACTTGTCCCAATTGCTCACCCAGTCCAACATTTTTTCTTACTGCAGCCATTCTGCCAGAAGCGATACGTCACTAGTTGTGTATCATAAAAGAGTCGTCGTTACTCCTGCCAGGGGTTATTCGAGATATCTTAATCGAGACCCTAGTAACGAGGCATTGGCTACCTTACGAGAGTCATAGTTACTCGTCCCAATTGCTCACCCAGTCTGCCATTTTTTCTTACTGTGGCCAGTGTGCCAGAAGCGATATGTCACTAGTTGTGTATCATAAAAGAGTCATCGTTACTCCTCCCAGAGGTTATTCGAGATATCTTAATCGAAACCCTAGTAACGAGGCATTGGCTACTTTAAGAGAGTCATAGTCACTCGTCCCAATTGCTCACCCAGTCCAACATTTTTTCTTACTGCAGCCAGTCTGCCAGAAGCGATATGTCACTAGTTGTGTATCATAAAATAGTCGTCGTTACTCCTGCCATGGGTTATTCGAGTTATCTTAATCGAAACCCTAGTAACGAGGCATTGGCTACCTTAAGAGAGTCATAGTTACTCGTCCCTATTGCTCACCCAGTCCAACATTTTTTCTTACTGTGGTCAGTCTGCCAGAACCGATATGTCACTAGTTGTGTATCATAAAAGAGTGATCGTTACTCCTCCCAGGGGTTATTCGAGATATCTTAATCGAAACCCTAGTAACGAGGCATTGGCTACCTTAAGAGAGTCATAGTTACTCGTCCCAATTGCTCACCCAGTCTGCCATTTTTTCTTACTGTGGCCAGTCTGCCAGTACCGATATGTCACTAGTTGTGTATCATAAAAGAGTGATCGTTTCTCCTCCCAGGGATTATTCGAGATATCTTAATCGAAACCCTAGTAATGAGACATTGGCTACCTAAAGAGAGTCATAGTTACTTGTCCCAATTGCTCACCCAGTAAAACGTTTTTTCTTACTGCGGCCAGTCTGCCAGAAGCGATATTTCACTAGTTGTGAATCATAAAAGAGTGATCGTTACTCCTCCCAGGGGTTATTCGAGAAATCTTAATCGAGACCCTAGTAACGAGGCATTGGCTACCTTACGAGAGTCATAGTTACTCGCCCCAATTGCTCAACCATTCCAACATTTTTTCTTACGGCGGCCAGTCTGCCAGAAGCGATATGTCACTAGTTGTGTATCATAAAAAAGAGATTGTTACTCCTCCCAGGGGTTATTCGATATATTTTAATCGAAACCCTAGTAACGAGGCATTGGCTACCTTAAGAGAGTCATAGTTACTCGTCCCAATTGCTCACCCAGTCTGCCATTTTTTCTTACTGCGACCAGTCTGCCAGAAGCGATATGTCAATAGTTGTGTATCATAAAAGAGTGATCGTTTTTCCTCCCAGAGGTTATTCGAGATATCTTAATCGAAACCCTAGTAACGAGGCATTGGCTACCTTAAGAGAGTCATAGTTACTCGTCCCTATTGCTCACCCAGTCCAACATTTTTTCTTACTGTGGTCAGTCTGCTAGAACCGATATGTCACTAGTTGTGTATCATAAAATAGTCATCGTTACTCCTCCCAGGGGTTATTCGAGATATCTTAATAGAAACCCTAGTAACGAGGCATTGGCTACCTTAAGAGAGTCATTGTTACTCGTCCCAATTGCTCACCCAGTCCAACATTTTTTCTTACTGCAGCCAGTCTGCCAGAAGCGATATGTCACTAGTTGTGTATCATAAAAGAGTCGTCGTTACTCCTCCCAGGGGTTATTCGAGATATCTTAATCGAAACCCTAGTAACGAGGCATTGGCTACCTTAAGAGAGTCATAGTTACTCGTCCCAATTGCTCACCCAGTCTGCCATTTTTTCTTACTGCGACCAGTCTGCCAGAAGCGATATGTCAATAGTTGTGTATCATAAAAGAGTGATCGTTTTTCCTCCCAGGGGTTTTTCGAGATATCTTAATCGAAACCCTAGTAACGAGGCATTTGCTACCCTAAGAGAGTCATAGTTACTCATCCCTATTGCTCACCAAGTCTGCCATTTTTTCTTACTGTGGCCAGTCTGCCAGAAGCGATATGTCACTAGTTGTGTATCATAAAATAGTCATCGTTACTCCTCCCAGGGGTTATTCGAGATATCTTAATCGAAACCCTAGTAACGAGGCATTGGCTACCTTAAGAGAGTCATAGTTACTCGTCCCTATTGCTCACCCTGTCCAACATTTTTTCTTACTCTGGTCAGTCTGCCAGAACCGATATGTCACTAGTTGTGTATCATAAAAGAGTGATCGTTACTCCTCCCAGGGGTTATTCGAGATATCTTAATCGAAACCCTAGTAACGAGGCATTGGCTACCTTAAGAGAGTCATAGTTACTCGTCCCAATTGCCCACCCAGTCTGCCATTTTTTCTTACTGTGGCCAGTCTGCCAGTACCGATATGTCACTAGTTGTGTATCATAAAAGAGTGATCGTTTCTCCTCCCAGGGATTATTCGAGATATCTAAATCGAAACCCTAGTAATGAGACATTGGCTACCTTAAGAGAGTCATAGTTACTTGTCCCAATTGCTCACCCAGTAAAACGATTTTTCTTACTGCGTCAGGTCTGCCAGAAGCGATATTTCACTAGTTGTGAATCATAAAAGAGTGATCGTTACTCCTCCCAGGGGTTATTCGAGATATCTTAATCGAGACCCTAGTAACGTGGCATTGGCTACCTTACGAGAGTCATAGTTACTCGCCCCAATTGCTCAACCAGTCCAACATTTTTTTCTTACGGCGGCCAGTCTGCCAGAAGCGATATGTCACTAGTTGTGTATCATAAAAAAGAGATTGTTACTCCTCCCAGGGGTTATTCGATATATTTTAATCGAAACCCTAGTAACGAGGCATTGGCTACCTTAAGAGAGTCATCGTTAGTCGTCCCAATTGCTCATCCAGTAAAACGTTTTTTCTTACCGCGGCCAGTCTGCCAGAAGCACAGAGTCATCGTTACTCCTCCCAGAGGTTATTCGAGATATCTTAATCGAAACCCTAGTAACGAGGCATTGGCTACCTTAAGAGAGTCATAGTCACTCGTCCCAATTGCTCACCCAGTCCAACATTTTTTCTTACTGCAGCCAGTCTGCCAGAAGCGATATGTCACTAGTTGTGTATCATAAAATAGTCGTCGTTACTCCTGCCATGGGTTATTCGAGTTATCTTAATCGAAACCCTAGTAACGAGGCATTGGCTACCTTAAGAGAGTCATAGTTACTCGTCCCTATTGCTCACCCAGTCCAACATTTTTTCTTACTGTGGTCAGTCTGCCAGAACCGATATGTCACTAGTTGTGTATCATAAAAGAGTGATCGTTACTCCTCCCAGGGGTTATTCGAGATATCTTAATCGAAACCCTAGTAACGAGGCATTGGCTACCTTAAGAGAGTCATAGTTACTCGTCCCAATTGCTCACCCAGTCTGCCATTTTTTCTTACTGTGGCCAGTCTGCCAGTACCGATATGTCACTAGTTGTGTATCATAAAAGAGTGATCGTTTCTCCTCCCAGGGATTATTCGAGATATCTTAATCGAAACCCTAGTAATGAGACATTGGCTACCTAAAGAGAGTCATAGTTACTCATCCCTATTGCTCACCAAGTCTGCCATTTTTTCTTACTGTGGCCAGTCTGCCAGAAGCGATATGTCACTAGTTGTGTATCATAAAAGAGTCATCGTTACTCCTCCCAGGGGTTATTCGAGATATCTTAATCGAAACCCTAGTAACGAGGCATTGGCTACCTTAAGAGAGTCATATTTACTCGTCCCAATTGCTCACCAAGTCTGCGATTTTTTCTTACTGTGGCCAGTCTGCCAGAAGCGATATTTCACTAGTTGTGAATCATAAAAGAGTGATCGTTACTCCTCCCAGGGGTTATTCGAGAAATCTTAATCGAGACCCTAGTAACGAGGCATTGGCTACCTTACGAGAGTCATAGTTACTCGCCCCAATTGCTCAACCAGTCCAACATTTTTTCTTACAGCGGCCAGTCTGCCAGAAGCGATATGTCACTAGTTGTGTATCATAAAAAAGAGATTGTTACTCCTCCAAGGGGTTATTCGATATATTTTAATCGAAACCCTAGTAACGAGGCATTGGCTACCTTAAGAGAGTCATCGTTAGTCGTCCCAATTGCTCACCCAGTAAAACGTTTTTTCTTACCGCGGCCAGTCTGCCAGAAGCGATATGTCACTAGTTGTGTATCATAAAAGAGTCATCGTTACTCCACCCAGGGGTTATTCGAGATATCTTAATCGAAACCCTACTAACGAGGCATTGGCTACCTTAAGAGAGTCATTGTTACTCGTCCCAATTGCTCACCCAGTCCAACATTTTTTCTTACTGCAGCCATTCTGCCAGAAGCGATATGTCACTAGTTGTGTATCATAAAAGAGTCATCGTTACTCCTCCCAGGGGTTATTCGAGATATCTTAATCGAGACCCTAGTAACGAGGCATTGGCTACCTTACGAGAGTCATAGTTACTCGTCCCAATTGCTCACCCAGTCTGCCATTTTTTCTTACTGTGGCCAGTGTGCCAGAAGCGATATGTCACTAGTTGTGTATCATAAAAGAGTCATCGTTACTCCTCCCAGAGGTTATTCGAGATATCTTAATCGAAACCCTAGTAACGAGGCATTGGCTACCTTAAAAGAGTCATAGTCACTCGTCCCAATTGCTCACCCAGTCCAACATTTTTTCTTACTGCAGCCAGTCTGCCAGAAGCGATATGTCACTAGTTGTGTATCATAAAAGAGTCGACGTTACTCCTTCCATGGGTTATTCGAGTTATCTTAATCGAAACCCTAGTAACGAGGCATTGACTACCTTAAGAGAGTCATAGTTACTCGTCCCTATTGCTCACCCAGTCCAACATTTTTTCTTACTGTGGTCAGTCTGCCAGAACCGATATGTCACTAGTTGTGTATCATAAAAGAGTGATCGTTACTCCTCCCAGGGGTTATTCGAGATATCTTAATCGAAACCCTAGTAACGAGGCATTGGCTACCTTAAGAGAGTCATAGTTACTCGTCCCAATTGCTCACCCAGTCTGCCATTTTTTCTTACTGTGGCCAGTCTGCCAGTACCGATATGTCACTAGTTGTGTATCATAAAAGAGTGATCGTTCTCCTCCCAGGGGTTATTCGAGATATCTTAATCGAAACCCTAGTAACGAGGCATTGGCTACCTTAAGAGAGTCATTGTTACTCGTCCCAATTGCTCACCCAGTCCAACATTTTTTCTTACTGCACCCAGTCTGCCAGAAGCGATATGTCAATAGTTGTGTATCATAAAAGAGTGATCGTTTTTCCTCCCAGGGGTTATTCGAGATATCTTAATCGAAACCCTAGTAACGAGGCATTGGCTACCTTAAGAGAGTCATACTTACTCATCCCTATTGCTCACCAAGTCTGCCACTTTTTCTTACTGTGGCCAGTCTGCCAGAAGCGATATGTCACTAGTTGTGTATCATAAAATAGTCGTCGTTACTCCTCCCAGGGGTTATTCGAGATATCTTAATCGAAACCCTAGTAACGAGGCATTGGCTACCTTAAGAGAGTCATAGTTACTCGTCCCAATTGCTCACCCAGTCCAACATTTTTTCTTACTGCGACCAGTCTGCCAGAAGCGATATGTCAATAGTTGTGTATCATAAAAAAGTGATCGTTTTTCCTCCCAGGGGTTATTCGAGATATCTTAATCGAAACCCTAGTAACGAGGCATTGGCTACCTTAAGAGAGTCATAGTTACTCGTCCCAATTGCGCACCCAGTCTGCCATTTTTTCTTACTGTGGCCAGTCTGCCAGAAGCGATATGTCACTAGTTGTGTATCATAAAAGAGTCATCGTTTCTCCTCCCAGGGGTTATTCGAGATATCTTAATCGAAACCCTAGTAACGAGGCATTGGCTACCTTAAGAGAGTCATAGTTACTCGTCCCAATTGCTCACCAAGTCTGCCATTTTTTCTTACTGTGGCAAGTCTGCCAGAAGCGATATGTCACTAGTTGTGTATCATAAAAGAGTCATCGTTACTCCTCCCAGGGGTTATTCGAGATATCTTAATCGAAACCCTAGTAACGAGGCATTGGTTACCTTAAGAGAGTCATAGTTACTCGTCCCAATTGCTCACCCAGTCCAACATTTTTTCTTACCGCAGCCAGTCTGCCAGAAGCGATATGTCACTAGTTGTGTATCATAAAAGAGTCATCGTTTCTCCTCCCACTGGTTATTCGAGATATCTTAATCGAAACCCTAGTAACGAGGCATTGGCTACCTTAAGAGAGTCATAGTTACTCGTCCCAATTGCTCACCAAGTCTGCCATTTTTTCTTACTGTGGCAAGTCTGCCAGAAGCGATAGGTCACTAGTTGTGTATCATAAAAGAGTCATCGTTACTCCTCCCAGGGGTTATTCGAGATATCTTAATCGAAACCCTAGTAACGAGGCATTGGTTACCTTAAGAGAGTCATAGTTACTCGTCCCAATTGCTCACCCAGTCCAACATTTTTTCTTACCGCAGCCAGTCTGCCAGAAGCGATATGTCACTAGTTGTGTATCATAAAAGAGTCGTCGTTACTCCTGCCAGGGGTTATTCGAGTTATCTTAATCGAAACCCTAGTAACGAGGCATTGGCTACCTTAAGAGAGTCATAGTTACTCGTCCCAATTGCTCACCCAGTCTGCCATTTTTTCTTACTGTGGCCAGTCTGCCAGTACCGATATGTCACTAGTTGTGTATCATAAAAGAGTGATCGTTTCTCCTCCCAGGGATTATTCGAGATATCTTAATCGAAACCCTAGTAATGAGACATTGGCTACCTAAAGAGAGTCATAGTTACTTGTCCCAATTGCTCACCCAGTAAAACGTTTTTTCTTACTGCGGCCAGTCTGCCAGAAGCGATATTTCACTAGTTGTGAATCATAAAAGAGTGATCGTTACTCCTCCCAGGGGTTATTCGAGAAATCTTAATCGAGACCCTAGTAACGAGGCATTGGCTACCTTACGAGAGTCATAGTTACTCGCCCCAATTGCTCAACCATTCCAACATTTTTTCTTACGGCGGCCAGTCTGCCAGAAGCGATATGTCACTAGTTGTGTATCATAAAAAAGAGATTGTTACTCCTCCCAGGGGTTATTCGATATATTTTAATCGAAACCCTAGTAACGAGGCATTGGCTACCTTAAGAGAGTCATAGTTACTCGTCCCAATTGCTCACCCAGTCTGCCATTTTTTCTTACTGCGACCAGTCTGCCAGAAGCGATATGTCAATAGTTGTGTATCATAAAAGAGTGATCGTTTTTCCTCCCAGAGGTTATTCGAGATATCTTAATCGAAACCCTAGTAACGAGGCATTGGCTACCTTAAGAGAGTCATAGTTACTCGTCCCTATTGCTCACCCAGTCCAACATTTTTTCTTACTGTGGTCAGTCTGCTAGAACCGATATGTCACTAGTTGTGTATCATAAAATAGTCATCGTTACTCCTCCCAGGGGTTATTCGAGATATCTTAATAGAAACCCTAGTAACGAGGCATTGGCTACCTTAAGAGAGTCATTGTTACTCGTCCCAATTGCTCACCCAGTCCAACATTTTTTCTTACTGCAGCCAGTCTGCCAGAAGCGATATGTCACTAGTTGTGTATCATAAAAGAGTCGTCGTTACTCCTCCCAGGGGTTATTCGAGATATCTTAATCGAAACCCTAGTAACGAGGCATTGGCTACCTTAAGAGAGTCATAGTTACTCGTCCCAATTGCTCACCCAGTCTGCCATTTTTTCTTACTGCGACCAGTCTGCCAGAAGCGATATGTCAATAGTTGTGTATCATAAAAGAGTGATCGTTTTTCCTCCCAGGGGTTTTTCGAGATATCTTAATCGAAACCCTAGTAACGAGGCATTTGCTACCCTAAGAGAGTCATAGTTACTCATCCCTATTGCTCACCAAGTCTGCCATTTTTTCTTACTGTGGCCAGTCTGCCAGAAGCGATATGTCACTAGTTGTGTATCATAAAATAGTCATCGTTACTCCTCCCAGGGGTTATTCGAGATATCTTAATCGAAACCCTAGTAACGAGGCATTGGCTACCTTAAGAGAGTCATAGTTACTCGTCCCTATTGCTCACCCTGTCCAACATTTTTTCTTACTCTGGTCAGTCTGCCAGAACCGATATGTCACTAGTTGTGTATCATAAAAGAGTGATCGTTACTCCTCCCAGGGGTTATTCGAGATATCTTAATCGAAACCCTAGTAACGAGGCATTGGCTACCTTAAGAGAATCATAGTTACTCGTCCCAATTGCCCACCCAGTCTGCCATTTTTTCTTACTGTGGCCAGTCTGCCAGTACCGATATGTCACTAGTTGTGTATCATAAAAGAGTGATCGTTTCTCCTCCCAGGGATTATTCGAGATATCTAAATCGAAACCCTAGTAATGAGACATTGGCTACCTTAAGAGAGTCATAGTTACTTGTCCCAATTGCTCACCCAGTAAAACGATTTTTCTTACTGCGTCAGGTCTGCCAGAAGCGATATTTCACTAGTTGTGAATCATAAAAGAGTGATCGTTACTCCTCCCAGGGGTTATTCGAGATATCTTAATCGAGACCCTAGTAACGAGGCATTGGCTACCTTACGAGAGTCATAGTTACTCGCCCCAATTGCTCAACCAGTCCAACATTTTTTTCTTACGGCGGCCAGTCTGCCAGAAGCGATATGTCACTAGTTGTGTATCATAAAAAAGAGATTGTTACTCCTCCCAGGGGTTATTCGATATATTTTAATCGAAACCCTAGTAACGAGGCATTGGCTACCTTAAGAGAGTCATCGTTAGTCGTCCCAATTGCTCACCCAGTAAAACGTTTTTTCTTACCGCGGCCAGTCTGCCAGAAGCACAGAGTCATCGTTACTCCTCCCAGAGGTTATTCGAGATATCTTAATCGAAACCCTAGTAATGAGGCATTGGCTACCTTAAGAGAGTCATAGTCACTCGTCCCAATTGCTCACCCAGTCCAACATTTTTTCTTACTGCAGCCAGTCTGCCAGAAGCGATATGTCACTAGTTGTGTATCATAAAATAGTCGTCGTTACTCCTGCCATGGGTTATTCGAGTTATCTTAATCGAAACCCTAGTAACGAGGCATTGGCTACCTTAAGAGAGTCATAGTTACTCGTCCCTATTGCTCACCCAGTCCAACATTTTTTCTTACTGTGGTCAGTCTGCCAGAACCGATATGTCACTAGTTGTGTATCATAAAAGAGTGATCGTTACTCCTCCCAGGGGTTATTCGAGATATCTTAATCGAAACCCTAGTAACGAGGCATTGGCTACCTTAAGAGAGTCATAGTTACTCGTCCCAATTGCTCACCCAGTCTGCCATTTTTTCTTACTGTGGCCAGTCTGCCAGTACCGATATGTCACTAGTTGTGTATCATAAAAGAGTGATCGTTTCTCCTCCCAGGGATTATTCGAGATATCTTAATCGAAACCCTAGTAATGAGACATTGGCTACCTAAAGAGAGTCATAGTTACTCATCCCTATTGCTCACCAAGTCTGCCATTTTTTCTTACTGTGGCCAGTCTGCCAGAAGCGATATGTCACTAGTTGTGTATCATAAAAGAGTCATCGTTACTCCTCCCAGGGGTTATTCGAGATATCTTAATCGAAACCCTAGTAACGAGGCATTGGCTACCTTAAGAGAGTCATATTTACTCGTCCCAATTGCTCACCAAGTCTGCGATTTTTTCTTACTGTGGCCAGTCTGCCAGAAGCGATATTTCACTAGTTGTGAATCATAAAAGAGTGATCGTTACTCCTCCCAGGGGTTATTCGAGAAATCTTAATCGAGACCCTAGTAACGAGGCATTGGCTACCTTACGAGAGTCATAGTTACTCGCCCCAATTGCTCAACCAGTCCAACATTTTTTCTTACAGCGGCCAGTCTGCCAGAAGCGATATGTCACTAGTTGTGTATCATAAAAAAGAGATTGTTACTCCTCCAAGGGGTTATTCGATATATTTTAATCGAAACCCTAGTAACGAGGCATTGGCTACCTTAAGAGAGTCATCGTTAGTCGTCCCAATTGCTCACCCAGTAAAACGTTTTTTCTTACCGCGGCCAGTCTGCCAGAAGCGATATGTCACTAGTTGTGTATCATAAAAGAGTCATAGTTACTCCACCCAGGGGTTATTCGAGATATCTTAATCGAAACCCTACTAACGAGGCATTGGCTACCTTAAGAGAGTCATTGTTACTCGTCCCAATTGCTCACCCAGTCCAACATTTTTTCTTACTGCAGCCATTCTGCCAGAAGCGATATGTCACTAGTTGTGTATCATAAAAGAGTCATCGTTACTCCTCCCAGGGGTTATTCGAGATATCTTAATCGAGACCCTAGTAACGAGGCATTGGCTACCTTACGAGAGTCATAGTTACTCGTCCCAATTGCTCATCCAGTCTGCCATTTTTTCTTACTGTGGCCAGTGTGCCAGAAGCGATATGTCACTAGTTGTGTATCATAAAAGAGTCATCGTTACTCCTCCCAGAGGTTATTCGAGATATCTTAATCGAAACCCTAGTAACGAGGCATTGGCTACCTTAAAAGAGTCATAGTCACTCGTCCCAATTGCTCACCCAGTCCAACATTTTTTCTTACTGCAGCCAGTCTGCCAGAAGCGATATGTCACTAGTTGTGTATCATAAAAGAGTCGACGTTACTCCTTCCATGGGTTATTCGAGTTATCTTAATCGAAACCCTAGTAACGAGGCATTGACTACCTTAAGAGAGTCATAGTTACTCGTCCCTATTGCTCACCCAGTCCAACATTTTTTCTTACTGTGGTCAGTCTGCCAGAACCGATATGTCACTAGTTGTGTATCATAAAAGAGTGATCGTTACTCCTCCCAGGGGTTATTCGAGATATCTTAATCGAAACCCTAGTAACGAGGCATTGGCTACCTTAAGAGAGTCATAGTTACTCGTCCCAATTGCTCACCCAGTCTGCCATTTTTTCTTACTGTGGCCAGTCTGCCAGTACCGATATGTCACTAGTTGTGTATCATAAAAGAGTGATCGTTCTCCTCCCAGGGGTTATTCGAGATATCTTAATCGAAACCCTAGTAACGAGGCATTGGCTACCTTAAGAGAGTCATTGTTACTCGTCCCAATTGCTCACCCAGTCCAACATTTTTTCTTACTGCACCCAGTCTGCCAGAAGCGATATGTCAATAGTTGTGTATCATAAAAGAGTGATCGTTTTTCCTCCCAGGGGTTATTCGAGATATCTTAATCGAAACCCTAGTAACGAGGCATTGGCTACCTTAAGAGAGTCATACTTACTCATCCCTATTGCTCACCAAGTCTGCCATTTTTTCTTACTGTGGCCAGTCTGCCAGAAGCGATATGTCACTAGTTGTGTATCATAAAATAGTCGTCGTTACTCCTCCCAGGGGTTATTCGAGATATCTTAATCGAAACCCTAGTAACGAGGCATTGGCTACCTTAAGAGAGTCATAGTTACTCGTCCCAATTGCTCACCCAGTCCAGCATTTTTTCTTACTGCGACCAGTCTGCCAGAAGCGATATGTCAATAGTTGTGTATCATAAAAAAGTGATCGTTTTTCCTCCCAGGGGTTATTCGAGATATCTTAATCGAAACCCTAGTAACGAGGCATTGGCTACCTTAAGAGAGTCATAGTTACTCGTCCCAATTGCGCACCCAGTCTGCCATTTTTTCTTACTGTGGCCAGTCTGCCAGAAGCGATATGTCACTAGTTGTGTATCATAAAAGAGTCATCGTTTCTCCTCCCAGGGGTTATTCGAGATATCTTAATCGAAACCCTAGTAACGAGGCATTGGCTACCTTAAGAGAGTCATAGTTACTCGTCCCAATTGCTCACCAAGTCTGCCATTTTTTCTTACTGTGGCAAGTCTGCCAGAAGCGATATGTCACTAGTTGTGTATCATAAAAGAGTCATCGTTACTCCTCCCAGGGGTTATTCGAGATATCTTAATCGAAACCCTAGTAACGAGGCATTGGTTACCTTAAGAGAGTCATAGTTACTCGTCCCAATTGCTAACCCAGTCCAACATTTTCGCAGCCAGTCTGCCAGAAGCGATATGTCACTAGTTGTGTATCATAAAAGAGTCGTCGTTACTCCTGCCAGGGGTTATTCGAGTTATCTTAATCGAAACCCTAGTAACGAGGCATTGGCTACCTTAAGAGAGTCATAGTTACTCGTCCCTATTGCTCACCCAGTCCAACATTTTTTCTTACTGTGGTCAGTCTGCCAGAACCGATATGTCACTAGTTGTGTATCATAAAAGAGTGACCGTTTCTCCTCCCAGGGATTATTCGAGATATCTTAATCGAAACCCTAGTAATGAGACATTGGCTACCTTAAGAGAGTCATAGTTAGTCGTCCCAATTGCTCACCCAATAAATCGTTTCTTCTTACTGCGGCCAGTCTGCCAGAAGCGATATGTCACTAGTTGTGTATCATAAAAGAGTGATCGTTCTCCTCCCAGAGGTTATTCGAGATATCTTAATCGAAACCCTAGTAACGAGGCATTGGCTACCTTAAGAGAGTCATTGTTACTCGTCCCAATTGCTCACCCAGTCCAACATTTTTTCTTACTGCAGCCAGTCTGCCAGAAGCGATATGTCAATAGTTGTGTATCATAAAAGAGTCATCGTTACTCCTCCCAGGGGTTATTCGAGATATCTTAATCGAAACCCTAGTAACGTGGCATTGGTTACCTTAAGAGAGTCATAGTTACTCGTCCCAATTGCTCACCCAGTCTGCCATTTTTTCTTACTGCGACTAGTCTGCCAGAAGCGATATGTCAATAGTTGTGTATCATAAAAAAGTGATCGTTTTTCCTCCCAGGGGTTATTCGAGATATCTTAATCGAAACCCTAGTAACGAGGCATTGGCTACCTTAAGAGAGTCATAGTTACTCATCCCTATTGCTCACCAAGTCTGCCATTTTATCATACTGTGGCCAGTCTGCCAGAAGCGATATGTCACTAGGTGTGTATCATAAAAGAGTCATCGTTACTCCTCCCAGGGGTTATTCGAGATATCTTAATCGAAACCCTAGTAACGAGGCATTGGCTACCTTAAGAGAGTCATAGTTACTCGTCCCAATTGCTCACCAAGTCTGCGATTTTTTCTTACTGTGGCCAGTCTGCCAGAAGCGATATGTCACTAGTTGTGTATCATAAAATAGTCATCGTTACTCCTCCCAGGGGTTATTCGAGATATCTTAATCGAAACCCTAGTAACGAGGCAATGGCTACCTTAAGAGAGTCATAGTTACTCGTCCCAATTGCTCACCAAGTCTGCCATTTTTTCTTACTGTGGCAAGTCTGCCAGAAGCGATATGTCACTAGTTGTGTATCATAAAAGAGTCATCGTTACACCTCCCAGGGGTTATTCGAGATATCTTAATCGAAACCCTAGTAACGAGGCATTGGTTACCTTAAGAGAGTCATAGTCACTCGTCCCAATTGCTCACCCAGTCCAACATTTTTTCTTACCGCAGCCAGTCTGCCAGAAGCGATATGTCACTAGTTGTGTATCATAAAAGAGTCGTCGTTACTCCTGCCAGGGGTTATTCGAGTTATCTTAATCGAAACCCTAGTAACGAGGCATTGGCTACCTTAAGAGAGTCATAGTTACTCGTCCCTATTGCTCACCCAGTCCAACATTTTTTCTTACTGTGGTCAGTCTGCCAGAACCGATATGTCACTAGTTGTGTATCATAAAAGAGTGATCGTTACTCCTCCCAGGGGTTATTCGAGATATCTTAATCGAAACCCTAGTAACGAGGCATTGGCTACCTTAAGAGAGTCATAGTTACTCGTCCCAATTGCTCACCCAGTCTGCCATTTTTTCTTACTGTGGCCAGTCTGCCAGCACCGATATGTCACTAGTTGTGTATCATAAAAGTGTGATCGTTTCTCCTCCCAGGGATTATTCGAGATATCTTAATCGAAACCCTAGTAATGAGACATTGGCTACCTTAAGAGAGTCATAGTTAGTCGTCCCAATTGCTCACCCAATAAAACGTTTCTTCTTACTGCGGCCAGTCTGCCAGAAGCGATATGTCACTAGTTGTGTATCATAAAAGAGTGATCGTTCTCCTCCCAGGGGTTATTCGAGATATCTTAATCGAAACCCTAGTAACGAGGCATTGGCTACCTTAAGAGAGTCATAGTTACTCGTCCCAATTGCTCACCCAGTCTGCCATTTTTTCTTACTGTGGCCAGTCTGCCAGAAGCGATATGTCAGTAATTGTGTATCATAAAAGAGTCATCGTTACTCCTCCCAGGGGTTATTCGAGATATCTTAATCGAAACCCTAGTAACGAGGCATTGGCTACCTTAAGAGAGTCATAGTTACTCGTCCCAATTGCTCACCAAGTCTGCGATTTTTTCTTACTGTGGCCAGTCTGCCAGAAGCGATATGTCACTAGTTGTGTATCATAAAATAGTCATCGTTACTCCTCCCAGGGGTTATTCGAGATATCTTAATCGAAACCCTAGTAACGAGGCATTGGCTACATTAAGAGAGTCATAGTTACTCGTCCCAATTGCTCACCCAGTCCAACATTTTTTCTTACTGCAGCCAGTCTGCCAGAAGCGATATGTCACTAGTTGTGTATCATAAAAGAGTCGTCGTTACTCCTATCAGGGGTTATTCGAGATATCTTAATCGAAACCCTAGTAACGAGGCATTGGCTACCTTAAGAGAGTCATAGTTACTCGTCCCTAATGCTCACCCAGTCCAACATTTTTTCTTACACTGGTCAGTCTGCCAGAACCGATATGTCACTAGTTGTGTATCATAAAAGAGTGATCGTTACTCCTCCCAGGGGTTATTCGAGATATCTTAATCGACACCCTAGTAACGAGGCATTGGCTACCTTAAGAGAGTCATAGTTACTCGTCCCAATTGCTCACACAGTCTGCCATTTTTTCTTACTGTGGCCAGTCTGCCAGTACCGATATGTCACTAGTTGTGTATCATAAAAAAGTGATCGTTTCTCCACCCAGGGATTATTCGAGATATCTTAATCGAAACCCTAGTAATGAGACATTGGCTACCTTAAGAGAGTCATAGTTACTTGTCCCAACTGCTCACCCAGTAAAACGTTTTTTCTTACTGCGGCCAGTCTGCCAGAAGCGATATTTCACTAGTTTTGAATCATAAAAGAGTGATCGTTACTCCTCCCAGGGGTTATTCGAGATATCTTAATCGAGACCCTAGTAACGAGGCATTGGCTACCTTACGAGAGTCATAGTTACTCGCCCCAATTGCTCAAGCAGTCCAATATTTTTTCTTACGGCGGCCAGTCTGCCAGAAGCGATATGTCACTAGTTGTGTATCATAAAAAAGAGATTGTTACTCCTCCCAGGGGTTATTCGATATATTTTAATCGAAACCCCAGTAACGAGGCATTGGCTACCTTAAGAGAGTCATCGTTAGTCGTCCCAATTGCTCACCCAGTAAAACGTTTTTTCTTACCGCGGCCAGTCTGCCAGAAGCGATATGTCACTAGTTGTGTATCATAAAAGAGTCGTCGTTACTCCTCCCAGGGGTTATTCGAGATATCTTAATCGAAACCCTAGTAACGAGGCATTGGCTACCTTAAGAGAGTCATAGTTACTCGTCCCAATTGCTCACCCAGTCCAACATTTTTTCTTGCTGCGACCAGTCTGCCAGAAGCGATATGTCAATAGTTGTGTATCATAAAAAAGTGATCGTTTTTCCTCCCAGGGGTTATTCGAGATATCTTAATCGAAACCCTAGTAACGAGGCATTGGCTACCTTAAGAGAGTCATAGTTACTCGTCCCAATTGCGCACCCAGTCTGCCATTTTTTCTTACTGTGGCCAGTCTGCCAGAAGCGATATGTCACTAGTTGTGTATCATAAAAGAGTCATCGTTTCTCCTCCCAGGGGTTATTCGAGATATCTTAATCGAAACCCTAGTAACGAGGCATTGGCTACCTTAAGAGAGTCATAGTTACTCGTCCCAATTGCTCACCAAGTCTGCCATTTTTTCTTACTGTGGCAAGTCTGCCAGAAGCGATATGTCACTAGTTGTGTATCATAAAAGAGTCATCGTTACTCCTCCCAGGGGTTATTCGAGATATCTTAATCGAAACCCTAGTAACGAGGCATTGGTTTCCTTAAGAGAGTCATAGTTACTCGTCCCAATTGCTCACCCAGTCCAACATTTTTTCTTACCGCAGCCAGTCTGCCAGAAGCGATATGACACTAGTTGTGTATCATAAAAGAGTGATCGTTACTCCTCCCAGGGGTTATTCGAGATATCTTAATCGAAACCCTAGTAACGAGGCATTGGCTACCTTAAGAGAGTCATAGTTACTCGTCCCAATTGCTCACCCAGTCTGCCATTTTTTCTTACTGTGGCCAGTCTGCCAGCACCGATATGTCACTAGTTGTGTATCATAAAAGAGTGATCGTTTCTCCTCCCAGGGATTATTCGAGATATCTTAATCGAAACCCTAGTAATGAGACATTGGCTACCTTAAGAGAGTCATAGTTAGTCGTCCCAATTGCTCACCCAATAAAACGTTTCTTCTTACTGCGGCCAGTCTGCCAGAAGCGATATGTCACTAGTTGTGTATCATAAAAGAGTGATCGTTCTCCTCCCAGGGGTTATTCGAGATATCTTAATCGAAACCCTAGTAACGAGGCATTGGCTACCTTAAGAGAGTCATAGTTACTCGTCCCAATTGCTCACCCAGTCTGCCATTTTTTCTTACTGTGGCCAGTCTGCCAGAAGCGATATGTCAGTAATTGTGTATCATAAAAGAGTCATCGTTACTCCTCCCAGGGGTTATTCGAGATATCTTAATCGAAACCCTAGTAACGAGGCATTGGCTACCTTAAGAGAGTCATAGTTACTCGTCCCAATTGCTCACCAAGTCTGCGATTTTTTCTTACTGTGGCCAGTCTGCCAGAAGCGATATGTCACTAGTTGTGTATCATAAAATAGTCATCGTTACTCCTCCCAGGGGTAATTCGAGATATCTTAATCGAAACCCTAGTAACGAGGCATTGGCTACATTAAGAGAGTCATAGTTACTCGTCCCAATTGCTCACCCAGTCCAACATTTTTTCTTACTGCAGCCAGTCTGCCAGAAGCGATATGTCACTAGTTGAGTATCATAAAAGAGTCGTCGTTACTCCTATCAGGGGTTATTCGAGATATCTTAATCGAAACCCTAGTAACGAGGCATTGGCTACCTTAAGAGAGTCATAGTTACTCGTCCCTAATGCTCACCCAGTCCAACATTTTTTCTTACACTGGTCAGTCTGCCAGAACCGATATGTCACTAGTTGTGTATCATAAAAGAGTGATCGTTACTCCTCCCAGGGTTATTCGAGATATCTTAATCGACACCCTAGTAACGAGGCATTGGCTACCTTAAGAGAGTCATAGTTACTCGTCCCAATTGCTCACCCAGTCTGCCATTTTGTCTTACTGTGGCCAGTCTGCCAGTAACGATATGTCACTAGTTGTGTATCATAAAAGAGTGATCGTTTCTCCTCCCAGGGATTATTCGAGATATCTTAATCGAAACCCTAGTAATGAGACATTGGCTACCTTAAGAGAGTCATAGTTACTTGTCCCAACTGCTCACCCAGTAAAACGTTTTTTCGTACTGCGGCCAGTCTGCCAGAAGCGATATTTCACTAGTTTTGAATCATAAAAGAGTGATCGTTACTCCTCCCAGGGGTTATTCGAGATATCTTAATCGAGACCCTAGTAACGAGGCATTGGCTACCTTACGAGAGTCATAGTTACTCGCCCCAATTGCTCAAGCAGTCCAACATTTTTTCTTACGGCGGCCAGTCTGCCAGAAGCGATATGTCACTAGTTGTGTATCATAAAAAAGAGATTGTTACTCCTCCCAGGGGTTATTCGATATATTTTAATCGAAACCCCAGTAACGAGGCATTGGCTACCTTAAGAGAGTCATCGTTAGTCGTCCCAATTGCTCACCCAGTAAAACGTTTTTTCTTACCGCGGCCAGTCTGCCAGAAGCGATATGTCACTAGTTGTGTATCATAAAAGAGTCGTCGTTACTCCTCCCAGGGGTTATTCGAGATATCTTAATCGAAACCCTAGTAACGAGGCATTGGCTACCTTAAGAGAGTCATAGTTACTCGTCCCAATTGCTCACCCAGTCCAACATTTTTTCTTACTGCGACCAGTCTGCCAGAAGCGATATGTCAATAGTTGTGTATCATAAAAAAGTGATCGTTTTTCCTCCCAGGGGTTATTCGAGATATCTTAATCGAAACCCTAGTAACGAGGCATTGGCTACCTTAAGAGAGTCATAGTTACTCGTCCCAATTGCGCACCCAGTCTGCCATTTTTTCTTACTGTGGCCAGTCTGCCAGAAGCGATATGTCACTAGTTGTGTATCATAAAAGAGTCATCGTTTCTCCTCCCAGGGGTTATTCGAGGTATCTTAATCGAAACCCTAGTAACGAGGCATTGGCTACATTAAGAGAGTCATAGTTACTCATCCCAATTGCTCACCAAGTCTGCCATTTTTTCTTACTGTGGCCAGTCTGCCAGAAGCGATATGTCACTAGTTGTGTATCATAAAAGAGTCATCGTTACTCCTCCCAGGGGTTATTCGAGATATCTTAATCGAAACCCTAGTAACGAGGCATTGGCTACCTTAAGAGAGTCATAGTTAGTATTCCCAATTGCTCACCCAGTCCAACATCCTTTCTTACTGCGGCCAGTCTGCCAGAAGCGATATGTCAATAGTTGTGTATCATAAAAGAGTGATCGTTTTTCCTCCCAGGGGTTATTCGAGATATCTTAATCGAAACCCTAGTAACGAGGCATTGGCTACCTTAAGAGAGTCATAGTAACTCATCCCTATTGCTCACCAAGTCTGCCATTTTTTCTTACTGTGGCCAGTCTGCCAGAAGCGATATGTCACTAGTTGTGTATCATAAAAGAGTCATCGTTACTCCTCCCAGGGGTTATTCGAGATATCTTAATCGAAACCCTAGTAACGAGGCATTGGCTACCTTCAGAGTGTCATAGTTACTCGTCCCAATTGCTCACCAAGTCTGCGATTTTTTCTTACTGTGGCCAGTCTGCCAGAAGCGATATGTCACTAGTTGTGTATCATAAAATAGTCATCGTTACTCCTCCCAGGGGTTATTCGAGATATCTTAATAGAAACCCTAGTAACGAGGCATTGGCTACCTTAAGAGAGTCATTGTTACTCGTCCCAATTGCTCACCCAGTCCAACATTTTTTCTTACTGCGACCAGTCTGCCAGAAGCGATATGTCAATAGTTGTGTATCATAAAAGAGTCATCGTTACTCCTCCCAGGGGTTATTCGAGATATCTTAATAGAAACCCTAGTAACGAGGCATTGGCTACCTTAAGAGAGTCATAGTTACTCGTCCCTATTGCTCACCCTGTCCAACATTTTTTCTTACTCTGGTCAGTCTGCCAGAACCGATATGTCACTAGTTGTGTATCATAAAAGAGTGATCGTTACTCCTCCCAGGGGTTATTCGAGATATCTTAATCGAAACCCTAGTAACGCGGCATTGGCTACCTTAAGAGAGTCATAGTTACTCGCCCCAATTGCCCACCCAGTCTGCCATTTTTTCTTACTGTGGCCAGTCTGCCAGTACCGATATGTCACTAGTTGTGTATCATAAAAGAGTGATCGTTTCTCCTCCCAGGGATTATTCGAGATATCTAAATCGAAACCCTAGTAATGAGACATTGGCTACCTTAAGAGAGTCATAGTTACTTGTCCCAATTGCTCACCCAGTAAAACGTTTTTTCTTACTGCGGACAGTCTGCCAGAAGCGATATTTCACTAGTTGTGAATCATAAAAGAGTGATCGTTACTCCTCCCAGGGGTTATTCGAGATATCTTAATCGAGACCCTAGTAACGAGGCATTGGCTACCTTACGAGAGTCATAGTTACTCGCCCCAATTGCTCAACCAGTCCAACATTTTTTTCTTACGGCGGCCAGTCTGCCAGAAGCGATATGTCACTAGTTGTGTATCATAAAAAAGAGATTGTTACTCCTCCCAGGGGTTATTCGATATATTTTAATCGAAACCCTAGTAACGAGGCATTGGCTACCTTAAGAGAGTCATCGTTAGTCGTCCCAATTGCTCACCCAGTCCAACATTTTTTCTTACTGCAGCCATTCTGCCAGAAGCGATATGTCACTAGTTGTGTATCATAAAAGAGTCGTCGTTACTCCTGCCAGGGGTTATTCGAGATATCTTAATCGAGACCCTAGTAACGAGGCATTGGCTACCTTACGAGAGTCATAGTTACTCGTCCCAATTGCTCACCCAGTCTGCCATTTTTTCTTACTGTGGCCAGTGTGCCAGAAGCGATATGTCACTAGTTGTGTATCATAAAAGAGTCATCGTTACTCCTCCCAGAGGTTATTCGAGATATCTTAATCGAAAATCTAGTAACGAGGCATTGGCTACCTTAAGAGAGTCATAGTCACTCGTCCCAATTGCTCACCCAGTCCAATATTTTTTCTTACTGCAGCCAGTCTGCCAGAAGCGATATGTCACTACTTGTGTATCATAAAATAGTCGTCGTTACTCCTGCCATGGGTTATTCGAGTTATCTTAATCGAAACCCTAGTAACGAGGCATTGGCTACCTTAAGAGGGTCATAGTTACTCGTCCCTATTGCTCACCCAGTCCAACATTTTTTCTTACTGTGGTCAGTCTGCCAGAACCGATATGTCACTAGTTGTGTATCATAAAAGAGTGATCGTTACTCCTCCCAGGGGTTATTCGAGATATCTTAATCGTAACCCTAGTAACGAGGCATTGGCTACCTTAAGAGAGTCATAGTTACTCGTCCCAATTGCTCACCCAGTCTGCCATTTTTTCTTACTGTGGCCAGTCTGCCAGTACCGATATGTCACTAGTTGTGTATCATAAAAGAGTGATCGTTTCTCCTCCCAGGGATTATTCGAGATATCTTAATCGAAACCCTAGTAATGAGACATTGGCTACCTTAAGAGAGTCATAGTTAGTCGTCCCAATTGCTCACCCAATAAAACGTTTCTTTTTACTGCGGCCAGTCTGCCAGAAGTGATATGTCACTAGTTGTGTATCATAAAAGAGTGATCGTTCTCCTCCCAGGGGTTATTCCAGATATCTTAATCGAAACCCTAGTAACGAGGCATTGGCTACCTTAAGAGAGTCATTGTTACTCCTCCCAATTGCTCACCCACTCCAACATTTTTTCTTACTGCAGCCAGTCTGCCAGAAGCGATATGTCACTAGTTGTGTATCATAAAAGAGTCGTCGTTACTCCTCCCAGGGGTTATTCGAGATATCTTAATCGAAACCCTAGTAACGAGGCATTGGCTACCTTAAGAGAGTCATAGTTACTCGTCCCAATTGCTCACCCAGTCTGCCATTTTTTCTTACTGCGACCAGTCTGCCAGAAGCGATATGTCAATAGTTGTGTATCATAAAAGAGTGATCGTTTTTCCTCCCAGGGGTTATTCGAGATATCTTAATCGAAACCCTAGTAACGAGGCATTGGCTACCTTAAGAGAGTCATAGTTACTCATCCCTATTGCTCACCAAGTCTGCCATTTTTTCTTACTGTGGCCAGTCTGCCAGAAGCGATATGTCACTAGTTGTGTATCATAAAAGAGTCATCGTTACTCCTCCCAGGGGTTATTCGAGATATCTTAATCGAAACCCTAGTAACGAGGCATTGGCTACCTTAAGAGAGTCACATTTACTCGTCCCAATTGCTCACCAAGTCTGCGATTTTTTCTTACTGTGGCCAGTCTGCCAGAAGCGATATGTCACTAGTTGTGTATCATAAAATAGTCATTGTTACTCCTCCCAGGGGTTATTCGAGATATCTTAATCGAAACCCTAGTAACGAGGCATTGGCTACATTAAGAGAGTCATAGTTACTCGTCCCAATTGCTCACCCAGTCCAACATTTTTTCTTACTGCAGCCAGTCTGCCAGAAGCAATATGTCACTAGTTGTGTATCATAAAAGAGTCGTCGTTACTCCTATCAGGGGTTATTCGAGTTATCTTAATCGAAACCCTAGTAACGAGGCATTGGCTACCTTAAGAGAGTCATAGTTACTCGTCCCAATTGCTCACCCAGTCTGCCATTTTTTCTTACTGCGACCAGTCTGCCAGAAGCGATATGTCACTAGTTGTGTATCATAAAAGAGTGATCGTTACTCCTCCCAGGGGTTATTCGAGATATCTTAATCGAAACCCTAGTAACGAGGCATTGGCTACCTTAAGAGAGTCATAGTTACTCGTCCCAATTGCTCACCCAGTCTGCCATTTTTTCTTACTGTGGCCAGTCTGCCAGTACCGATATGTCACTAGTTGTGTATCATAAAAGAGTGATCGTTTCTCCTCCCAGGGATTATTCGAGATATCTTAATCGAAACCCTAGTAATGAGACATTGGCTACCTAAAGAGAGTCATAGTTACTTGTCCCAATTGCTCACCCAGTAAAACGTTTTTTCTTACTGCGGCCAGTCTGCCAGAAGCGATATTTCACTAGTTGTGAATCATAAAAGAGTGATCGTTACTCCTCCCAGGGGTTATTCGAGAAATCTTAATCGAGACCCTAGTAACGAGGCATTGGCTACCTTACGAGAGTCATAGTTACTTGCCCCAATTGCTCAACCAGTCCAACATTTTTTCTTACGGCGGCCAGTCTGCCAGAAGCGATATGTCACTAGTTGTGTATCATAAAAAAGAGGTTGTTACTCCTCCCAGGGGTTATTCGACATATTTTAATCGAAACCCTAGTAACGAGGCATTGGCTACCTTAAGAGAGTCATTGTTACTCGTCCCAATTGCTCACCCAGTCCAACATTTTTTCTTACTGCAGCCATTCTGCCAGAAGCGATATGTCACTAGTTGTGTATCATAAAAGAGTCATCGTTACTCCTCCCAGGGGTTATTCGAGATATCTTAATCGAGACCCTAGTAACGAGGCATTGGCTACCTTACGAGAGTCATAGTTACTCGTCCCAATTGCTCACCCAGTCTGCCATTTTTTCTTACTGTGGCCAGTCTGCCAGAACCGATATGTCACTAGTTGTGTATCATAAAAGAGTGATCGTTACTCCTCCCAGGGGTTATTCGAGATATCTTAATCGAAACCCTAGTAACGAGGCATTGGCTACCTTAAGAGTGTCATAGTTACTCGTCCCAATTGCTCACCCAGTCTGCCATTTTTTCTTACTGCGGCCAGTCTACCAGAAGCGATATGTCACTAGTTGTGTATCATAAAAGAGTGATCGTTACTCCTCCCAGGGGTTATTCGAGATATCTTAATCGAAACCCTAGTAACGAGGCATTGGCTACTTTAAGAGATTCATAGTTACTCGTCCCAATTGCTCACCCAGTCTGCCATTTTTTCTTACTGCGGCCAGTCTGCCAGAAGCGATATGTCACTAGTTGTGTATCATAAAAGAGTGATCGTTACTCCTCCCAGGGGTTATTCGAGATATCTTAATCGAAACCCTAGTAACGAGGCATTGGCTACCTTAAGAGAGTCATAGTTACTCGTCCCAATTGCTCACCCAGTCTGCCATTTTTTCTTACTGTGGCCAGTCTTCCAGTACCGATATGTCACTAGTTGTGTATCATAAAAGAGTGATCGTTTCTCCTCCCAGGGATTATTCGAGATATCTTAATCGAAACCCTAGTAATGAGACATTGGCTACCTTAAGAGAGTCATAGTTAGTCGTCCCAATTGCTCACCCAATAAAACGTTTCTTCTTACTGCGGCTAGTCTGCCAGAAGTGATATGTCACTAGTTGTGTATCATAAAAGAGTGATCGTTCTCCTCCCAGGGGTTATTCGAGATATCTTAATCGAAACCCTAGTAACGAGGCATTGGCTACCTTAAGAGAGTCATTGTTACTCGTCCCAATTGCTCACCCAGTCCAACATTTTTTCTTACTGCAGCCAGTCTGCCAGAAGCGATATGTCACTAGTTGTGTATCATAAAAGAGTCGTCGTTACTCCTCCCAGGGGTTATTCGAGATATCTTAATCGAAACCCTAGTAACGAGGCATTGGCTACCTTAAGAGAGTCATAGTTACTCGTCCCAATTGCTCACCCAGTCTGCCATTTTTTCTTACTGTGACCAGTCTGCCAGAAGCGATATGTCAATAGTTGTGTATCATAAAAGAGTGATCGTTTTTCCTCCCAGGGGTTATTCGAGATATCTTAATCGAAACCCTAGTAACGAGGCATTGGCTACCTTAAGAGAGTCATAGTTACCCATCCCTATTGCTCACCAAGTCTGCCATTTTTTCTTACTGTGGCCAGTCTGCCAGAAGCGATATGTCACTAGTTGTGTATCATAAAAGAGTCATCGTTACTCCTCCCAGGGGTTATTCGAGATATCTTAATCGAAACCCTAGTAACGAGGCATTGGTTACCTTAAGAGAGTCATATTTACTCGTCCCAATTGCTCACCAAGTCTGCGATTTTTTCTTACTGTGGCCAGTCTGCCAGAAGCGATATGTCACTAGTTGTGTATCATAAAATAGTCATCGTTACTCCTCCCAGGGGTTATTCGAGATATCTTAATCGAAACCCTAGTAACGAGGCATTGGCTACATTAAGAGAGTCATAGTTACTCGTCCCAATTGCTCACCCAGTCCAACATTTTTTCTTACTGCAGCCAGTCTGCCAGAAGCGATATGTCACTAGTTGTGTATCATAAAAGAGTCGTCGTTACTCCTATCAGGGGTTATTCGAGATATCTTAATCGAAACCCTAGTAACGAGGCATTGGCTACCTTAAGAGAGTCATAGTTACTCGTCCCCATTGCTCACCCAGTCCAACATTTTTTCTTACTCTGGTCAGTCTGCCAGAACCGATATGTGACTAGTTGTGTATCATAAAAGAGTGATCGTTACTCCTCCCAGGGGTTATTCGAGATATCTTAATCGAAACCCTAGTAACGAGGCATTGGCTACCTTAAGAGAGTCATAGTTACTCGTCCCAATTGCTCACCCAGTCTGCCATTTTTTCTTACTGTGGCCAGTCTGCCAGTACCGATATGTCACTAGTTGTGTATCATAAAAGAGTGATCGTTTCTCCTCCCAGGGATTATTCGAGATATCTTAATCGAAACCCTAGTAATGAGACATTGGCTACCTAAAGAGAGTCATAGTTACTTGTCCCAATTGCTCACCCAGTAAAACGTTTTTTCTTACTGCGGCCAGTCTGCCAGAAGCGATATTTCACTAGTTGTGAATCATAAAAGAGTGATCGTTACTCCTCCCAGGGGTTATTCGAGAAATCTTAATCGAGACCCTAGTAACGAGGCATTGGCTACCTTACGAGAGTCATAGTTACTTGCCCCAATTGCTCAACCAGTCCAACATTTTTTCTTACGGCGGCCAGTCTGCCAGAAGCGATATGTCACTAGTTGTGTATCATAAAAAAGAGATTGTTACTCCTCCCAGGGGTTATTCGATATATTTTAATCGAAACCCTAGTAACGAGGCATTGGCTACCTTAAGAGAGTCATCGTTAGTCGTCCCAATTGCTCACCCAGTAAAACGTTTTTTCTTACCGCGGCCAGTCTGCCAGAAGCGATATGTCACTAGTTGTGTATCATAAAAGAGTCATCGTTACTCCACCCAGGGGTTATTCGAGATATCTTAATCGAAACCCTAGTAACGAGGCATTGGCTACCTTAAGAGTGTCATTGTTACTCATCCCAATTGCTCACCCAGTCCAACATTTTTTCTTACTGCAGCCAATCTGCCAGAAGCGATATGTCACTAGTTGTGTATCATAAAAGAGTCATCGTTACTCCTCCCAGGAGTTATTCGAGATATCTTAATCGAGACCCTAGTAACGAGGCATTGGCTACCTTACGAGAGTCATAGTTACTCGTCCCAATTGCTCACCCAGTCTGCCATTTTTTCTTACTGTGGCCAGTGTGCCCGAAGCGATATGTCACTAGTTGTGTATCATAAAAGAGTCATCGTTACTCCTCCCAGAGGTTATTCGAGATATCTTAATCGAAACCCTAGTAACGAGGCATTGGCTACCTTAAGAGAGTCATAGTTACTCGTCCCAATTGCTCACCCAGTCCAACATTTTTTCTTACTGCAGCCAGTCTGCCAGAAGCAATATGTCACTAGTTGTGTATCATAAAAGAGTCGTCGTTACTCCTATCAGGGGTTATTCGAGATATCTTAATCGAAACCCTAGTAACGAGGCATTGGCTACCTTAAGAGAGTCATAGTTACTCGTCCCAATTGCTCACCCAGTCTGCCATTTTTTCTTACTGCGACCAGTCTGCCAGAAGCGATATGTCACTAGTTGTGTATCATAAAAGAGTGATCGTTACTCCTCCCAGGGGTTATTCGAGATATCTTAATCGAAACCCTAGTAACGAGGCATTGGCTACCTTAAGAGAGTCATAGTTACTCGTCCCAATTGCTCACCCAGTCTGCCATTTTTTCTTACTGTGGCCAGTCTGCCAGTACCGATATGTCACTAGTTGTGTATCATAAAAGAGTGATCGTTTCTCCTCCCAGGGATTATTCGAGATATCTTAATCGAAACCCTAGTAATGAGACATTGGCTACCTAAAGAGAGTCATAGTTACTTGTCCCAATTGCTCACCCAGTAAAACGTTTTTTCTCACTGCGGCCAGTCTGCCAGAAGCGATATTTCACTAGTTGTGAATCATAAAAGAGTGATCGTTACTCCTCCCAGGGGTTATTCGAGAAATCTTAGTCGAGACCCTAGTAACGAGGCATTGGCTACCTTACGAGAGTCATAGTTACTTGCCCCAATTGCTCAACCAGTCCAACATTTTTTCTTACGGCGGCCAGTCTGCCAGAAGCGATATGTCACTAGTTGTGTATCATAAAAAAGAGGTTGTTACTCCTCCCAGGGGTTATTCGACATATTTTAATCGAAACCCTAGTAACGAGGCATTGGCTACCTTAAGAGAGTCATTGTTACTCGTCCCAATTGCTCACCCAGTCCAACATTTTTTCTTACTGCAGCCATTCTGCCAGAAGCGATATGTCACTAGTTGTGTATCATAAAAGAGTCATCGTTACTCTTCCCAGGGGTTATTCGAGATATCTTAATCGAGACCCTAGTAACGAGGCATTGGCTACCTTACGAGAGTCATAGTTACTCGTCCCAATTGCTCACCCAGTCTGCCATTTTTTCTTACTGTGGCCAGTCTGCCAGAACCGATATGTCACTAGTTGTGTATCATAAAAGAGTGATCGTTACTCCTCCCAGGGGTTATTCGAGATATCTTAATCGAAACCCTAGTAACGAGGCATTGGCTACCTTAAGAGAGTCATAGTTACTCGTCCCAATTGCTCACCCAGTCTGCCATTTTTTCTTACTGCGGCCAGTCTACCAGAAGCGATATGTCACTAGTTGTGTATCATAAAAGAGTGATCGTTACTCCTCCCAGGGGTTATTCGAGATATCTTAATCGAAACCCTAGTAACGAGGCATTGGCTACCTTAAGAGAGTCATAGTTACTCGTCCCAATTGCTCACCCAGTCTGCCATTTTTTCTTACTGTGGCCAGTCTGCCAGTACCGATATGTCACTAGTTGTGTATCATAAAAGAGTGATCGTTTCTCCTCCCAGGGATTATTCGAGATATCTTAATCGAAACCCTAGTAATGAGACATTGGCTACCTTAAGAGAGTCATAGTTAGTCGTCCCAATTGCTCACCCAATAAAACGTTTCTTCTTACTGCGGCCAGTCTGCCAGAAGTGATATGTCACTAGTTGTGTATCATAAAAGAGTGATCGTTCTCCTCCCAGGGGTTATTCGAGATATCTTAATCGAAACCCTAGTAACGAGGCATTGGCTACCTTAAGAGAGTCATTGTTACTCGTCCCAATTGCTCACCCAGTCCAACATTTTTTCTTACTGCAGCCAGTCTGCCAGAAGCGATATGTCACTAGTTGTGTATCATAAAAGAGTCGTCGTTACTCCTGCCAGGGGTTATTCGAGATATCTTAATCGAAACCCTAGTAACGAGGCATTGGCTACCTTAAGAGAGTCATAGTTACTCGTCCCAATTGCTCACCCAGTCTGCCATTTTTTCTTACTGCGACCAGTCTGCCAGAAGCGATATGTCAATAGTTGTGTATCATAAAAGAGTGATCGTTTTTCCTCCCAGGGGTTATTCGAGATATCTTAATCGAAACCCTAGTAACGAGGCATTGGCTACCTTAAGAGAGTCACAGTTACCCATCCCTATTGCTCACCAAGTCTGCCATTTTTTCTTACTGTGGCCAGTCTGCCAGAAGCGATATGTCACTAGTTGTGTATCATAAAAGAGTCATCGTTACTCCTCCCAGGGGTTATTCGAGATATCTTAATCGAAACCCTAGTAACGAGGCATTGGCTACCTTAAGAGAGTCATATTTACTCGTCCCAATTGCTCACCAAGTCTGCGATTTTTTCTTACTGTGGCCAGTCTGCCAGAAGCGATAAGTCACTAGTTGTGTATCATAAAATAGTCATCGTTACTCCTCCCAGGGGTTATTCGAGATATCTTAATCGAAACCCTAGTAACGAGGCATTGGCTACATTAAGAGAGTCATAGTTACTCGTCCCAATTGCTCACCCAGTCCAACATTTTTTCTTACTGCAGCCAGTCTGCCAGAAGCGATATGTCACTAGTTGTGTATCATAAAAGAGTCGTCGTTACTCCTATCAGGGGTTATTCGAGATATCTTAATCGAAACCCTAGTAACGAGGCATTGGCTACCTTAAGAGAGTCATAGTTACTCGTCCCCATTGCTCACCCAGTCTGCCATTTTTTCTTACTGCGACCAGTCTGCCAGAAGCGATATGTCACTAGTTGTGTATCATAAAAGAGTGATCGTTACTCCTCCCAGGGGTTATTCGAGATATCTTAATCGAAACCCTAGTAACGAGGCATTGGCTACCTTAAGAGAGTCATAGTTACTCGTCCCAATTGCTCACCCAGTCTGCCATTTTTTCTTACTGTGGCCAGTCTGCCAGTACCGATATGTCACTAGTTGTGTATCATAAAAGAGTGATCGTTTCTCCTCCCAGGGATTATTCGAGATATCTTAATCGAAACCCTAGTAATGAGACATTGGCTACCTAAAGAGAGTCATAGTTACTTGTCCCAATTGCTCACCCAGTAAAACGTTTTTTCTCACTGCGGCCAGTCTGCCAGAAGCGATATTTCACTAGTTGTGAATCATAAAAGAGTGATCGTTACTCCTCCCAGGGGTTATTCGAGAAATCTTAGTCGAGACCCTAGTAACGAGGCATTGGCTACCTTACGAGAGTCATAGTTACTTGCCCCAATTGCTCAACCAGTCCAACATTTTTTCTTACGGCGGCCAGTCTGCCAGAAGCGATATGTCACTAGTTGTGTATCATAAAAAAGAGGTTGTTACTCCTCCCAGGGGTTATTCGACATATTTTAATCGAAACCCTAGTAACGAGGCATTGGCTACCTTAAGAGAGTCATTGTTACTCGTCCCAATTGCTCACCCAGTCCAACATTTTTTCTTACTGCAGCCATTCTGCCAGAAGCGATATGTCACTAGTTGTGTATCATAAAAGAGTCATCGTTACTCTTCCCAGGGGTTATTCGAGATATCTTAATCGAGACCCTAGTAACGAGGCATTGGCTACCTTACGAGAGTCATAGTTACTCGTCCCAATTGCTCACCCAGTCTGCCATTTTTTCTTACTGTGGCCAGTCTGCCAGAACCGATATGTCACTAGTTGTGTATCATAAAAGAGTGATCGTTACTCCTCCCAGGGGTTATTCGAGATATCTTAATCGAAACCCTAGTAACGAGGCATTGGCTACCTTAAGAGAGTCATAGTTACTCGTCCCAATTGCTCACCCAGTCTGCCATTTTTTCTTACTGCGGCCAGTCTACCAGAAGCGATATGTCACTAGTTGTGTATCATAAAAGAGTGATCGTTACTCCTCCCAGGGGTTATTCGAGATATCTTAATCGAAACCCTAGTAACGAGGCATTGGCTACCTTAAGAGAGTCATAGTTACTCGTCCCAATTGCTCACCCAGTCTGCCATTTTTTCTTACTGTGGCCAGTCTGCCAGTACCGATATGTCACTAGTTGTGTATCATAAAAGAGTGATCGTTTCTCCTCCCAGGGATTATTCGAGATATCTTAATCGAAACCCTAGTAATGAGACATTGGCTACCTTAAGAGAGTCATAGTTAGTCGTCCCAATTGCTCACCCAATAAAACGTTTCTTCTTACTGCGGCCAGTCTGCCAGAAGTGATATGTCACTAGTTGTGTATCATAAAAGAGTGATCGTTCTCCTCCCAGGGGTTATTCGAGATATCTTAATCGAAACCCTAGTAACGAGGCATTGGCTACCTTAAGAGAGTCATTGTTACTCGTCCCAATTGCTCACCCAGTCCAACATTTTTTCTTACTGCAGCCAGTCTGCCAGAAGCGATATGTCACTAGTTGTGTATCATAAAAGAGTCGTCGTTACTCCTGCCAGGGGTTATTCGAGATATCTTAATCGAAACCCTAGTAACGAGGCATTGGCTACCTTAAGAGAGTCATAGTTACTCGTCCCAATTGCTCACCCAGTCTGCCATTTTTTCTTACTGCGACCAGTCTGCCAGAAGCGATATGTCAATAGTTGTGTATCATAAAAGAGTGATCGTTTTTCCTCCCAGGGGTTATTCGAGATATCTTAATCGAAACCCTAGTAACGAGGCATTGGCTACCTTAAGAGAGTCACAGTTACCCATCCCTATTGCTCACCAAGTCTGCCATTTTTTCTTACTGTGGCCAGTCTGCCAGAAGCGATATGTCACTAGTTGTGTATCATAAAAGAGTCATCGTTACTCCTCCCAGGGGTTATTCGAGATATCTTAATCGAAACCCTAGTAACGAGGCATTGGCTACCTTAAGAGAGTCATATTTACTCGTCCCAATTGCTCACCAAGTCTGCGATTTTTTCTTACTGTGGCCAGTCTGCCAGAAGCGATATGTCACTAGTTGTGTATCATAAAATAGTCATCGTTACTCCTCCCAGGGGTTATTCGAGATATCTTAATCGAAACCCTAGTAACGAGGCATTGGCTACATTAAGAGAGTCATAGTTACTCGTCCCAATTGCTCACCCAGTCCAACATTTTTTCTTACTGCAGCCAGTCTGCCAGAAGCGATATGTCACTAGTTGTGTATCATAAAAGAGTCGTCGTTACTCCTATCAGGGGTTATTCGAGATATCTTAATCGAAACCCTAGTAACGAGGCATTGGCTACCTTAAGAGAGTCATAGTTACTCGTCCCCATTGCTCACCCAGTCCAACATTTTTTCTTACTCTGGTCAGTCTGCCAGAACCGATATGTCACTAGTTGTGTATCATAAAAGAGTGATCGTTACTCCTCCCAGGGGTTATTCGAGATATCTTAATCGAAACCCTAGTAACGAGGCATTGGCTACCTTAAGAGAGTCATAGTTACTCGTCCCAATTGCTCACCCAGTCTGCCATTTTTTCTTACTGTGGCCAGTCTGCCAGTACCGATATGTCACTAGTTGTGTATCATAAAAGAGTGATCGTTTCTCCTCCCAGGGATTATTCGAGATATCTTAATCGAAACCCTAGTAATGAGACATTGGCTACCTAAAGAGAGTCATAGTTACTTGTCCCAATTGCTCACCCAGTAAAACGTTTTTTCTTACTGCGGCCAGTCTGCCAGAAGCGATATTTCACTAGTTGTGAATCATAAAAGAGTGATCGTTACTCCTCCCAGGGGTTATTCGAGAAATCTTAATCGAGACCCTAGTAACGAGGCATTGGCTACCTTACGAGAGTCATAGTTACTTGCCCCAATTGCTCAACCAGTCCAACATTTTTTCTTACGGCGGCCAGTCTGCCAGAAGCGATATGTCACTAGTTGTGTATCATAAAAAAGAGATTGTTACTCCTCCCAGGGGTTATTCGATATATTTTAATCGAAACCCTAGTAACGAGGCATTGGCTACCTTAAGAGAGTCATCGTTAGTCGTCCCAATTGCTCACCCAGTAAAACGTTTTTTCTTACCGCGGCCAGTCTGCCAGAAGCGATATGTCACTAGTTGTGTATCATAAAAGAGTCATCGTTACTCCACCCAGGGGTTATTCGAGATATCTTAATCGAAACCCTAGTAACGAGGCATTGGCTACCTTAAGAGAGTCATTGTTACTCGTCCCAATTGCTCACCCAGTCCAACATTTTTTCTTACTGCAGCCAATCTGCCAGAAGCGATATGTCACTAGTTGTGTATCATAAAAGAGTCATCGTTACTCCTCCCAGGGGTTATTCGAGATATCTTAATCGAGACCCTAGTAACGAGGCATTGGCTACCTTACGAGAGTCATAGTTACTCGTCCCAATTGCTCACCCAGTCTGCCATTTTTTCTTACTGTGGCCAGTGTGCCCGAAGCGATATGTCACTAGTTGTGTATCATAAAAGAGTCATCGTTACTCCTCCCAGAGGTTATTCGAGATATCTTAATCGAAACCCTAGTAAAGAGGCATTGGCTACCTTAAGAGAGTCATAGTCACTCGTCCCAATTGCTCACCCAGTCCAACATTTTTTCTTACTGCAGCCAGTCTGCCAGAAGCGATATGTCACTAGTTGTGTATCATAAAAGAGTCGTCGTTACTCCTTCCATGGGTAATTCGAGTTATCTTAATCGAAACCCTAGTAACGAGGCATTGACTACCTTAAGAGAGTCATAGTTACTCGTCCCTATTGCTCACCCAGTCCAACATTTTTTCTTACTGTGGTCAGTCTGCCAGAACCGATATGTCACTAGTTGTGTATCATAAAAGAGTGATCGTTACTCCTCCCAGGGGTTATTCGAGATATCTTAATCGAAACCCTAGTAACGAGGCATTGGCTACCTTAAGAGAGTCATAGTTACTCGTCCCAATTGCTCACCCAGTCTGCCATTTTTTCTTACTGTGGCCAGTCTGCCAGTACCGATATGTCACTAGTTGTGTATCATAAAAGAGTGATCGTTTCTCCTCCCAGGGGTTATTCGAGATATCTTAATCGAAACCCTAGTAACGAGGCATTGGCTACCTTAAGAGAGTCATAGTTACTCGTCCCAATTGCTCACCAAGTCTGCCATTTTTTCTTACTGTGGCCAGTCTGCCAGAAGCGATATGTCACTAGTTGTGTATCATAAAAAAGAGGTTGTTACTCCTCCCAGGGGTTATTCGACATATTTTAATCGAAACCCTAGTAACGAGGCATTGGCTACCTTAAGAGAGTCATTGTTACTCGTCCCAATTGCTCACCCAGTCCAACATTTTTTCTTACTGCAGCCATTCTGCCAGAAGCGATATGTCACTAGTTGTGTATCATAAAAGAGTCATCGTTACTCCTCCCAGGGGTTATTCGAGATATCTTAATCGAGACCCTAGTAACGAGGCATTGGCTACCTTACGAGAGTCATAGTTACTCGTCCCAATTGCTCACCCAGTCTGCCATTTTTTCTTACTGTGGCCAGTCTGCCAGAACCGATATGTCACTAGTTGTGTATCATAAAAGAGTGATCGTTACTCCTCCCAGGGGTTATTCGAGATATCTTAATCGAAACCCTAGTAACGAGGCATTGGCTACCTTAAGAGAGTCATAGTTACTCGTCCCAATTGCTCACCCAGTCTGCCATTTTTTCTTACTGCGGCCAGTCTACCAGAAGCGATATGTCACTAGTTGTGTATCATAAAAGAGTGATCGTTACTCCTCCCAGGGGTTATTCGAGATATCTTAATCGAAACCCTAGTAACGAGGCATTGGCTACCTTAAGAGAGTCATAGTTACTCGTCCCAATTGCTCACCCAGTCTGCCATTTTTTCTTACTGTGGCCAGTCTGCCAGTACCGATATGTCACTAGTTGTGTATCATAAAAGAGTGATCGTTTCTCCTCCCAGGGATTATTCGAGATATCTTAATCGAAACCCTAGTAATGAGACATTGGCTACCTTAAGAGAGTCATAGTTAGTCGTCCCAATTGCTCACCCAATAAAACGTTTCTTCTTACTGCGGCCAGTCTGCCAGAAGTGATATGTCACTAGTTGTGTATCATAAAAGAGTGATCGTTCTCCTCCCAGGGGTTATTCGAGATATCTTAATCGAAACCCTAGTAACGAGGCATTGGCTACCTTAAGAGAGTCATTGTTACTCGTCCCAATTGCTCACCCAGTCCAACATTTTTTCTTACTGCAGCCAGTCTGCCAGAAGCGATATGTCACTAGTTGTGTATCATAAAAGAGTCGTCGTTACTCCTGCCAGGGGTTATTCGAGATATCTTAATCGAAACCCTAGTAACGAGGCATTGGCTACCTTAAGAGAGTCATAGTTACTCGTCCCAATTGCTCACCCAGTCTGCCATTTTTTCTTACTGCGACCAGTCTGCCAGAAGCGATATGTCAATAGTTGTGTATCATAAAAGAGTGATCGTTTTTCCTCCCAGGGGTTATTCGAGATATCTTAATCGAAACCCTAGTAACGAGGCATTGGCTACCTTAAGAGAGTCATAGTTACTCATCCCTATTGCTCACCAAGTCTGCCATTTTTTCTTACTGTGGCCAGTCTGCCAGAAGCGATATGTCACTAGTTGTGTATCATAAAAGAGTCATCGTTACTCCTCCCAGGGGTTATTCGAGATATCTTAATCGAAACCCTAGTAACGAGGCATTGGCTACCTTAAGAGAGTCATATTTACTCGTCCCAATTGCTCACCAAGTCTGCGATTTTTTCTTACTGTGGCCAGTCTGCCAGAAGCGATATGTCACTAGTTGTGTATCATAAAATAGTCATCGTTACTCCTCCCAGGGGTTATTCGAGATATCTTAATCGAAACCCTAGTAACGAGGCATTGGCTACATTAAGAGAGTCATAGTTACTCGTCCCAATTGCTCACCCAGTCCAACATTTTTTCTTACTGCAGCCAGTCTGCCAGAAGCGATATGTCACTAGTTGTGTATCATAAAAGAGTCGTCGTTACTCCTATCAGGGGTTATTCGAGATATCTTAATCGAAACCCTAGTAACGAGGCATTGGCTACCTTAAGAGAGTCATAGTTACTCGTCCCCATTGCTCACCCAGTCCAACATTTTTTCTTACTCTGGTCAGTCTGCCAGAACCGATATGTCACTAGTTGTGTATCATAAAAGAGTGATCGTTACTCCTCCCAGGGGTTATTCGAGATATCTTAATCGAAACCCTAGTAACGAGGCATTGGCTACCTTAAGAGAGTCATAGTTACTCGTCCCAATTGCTCACCCAGTCTGCCATTTTTTCTTACTGTGGCCAGTCTGCCAGTACCGATATGTCACTAGTTGTGTATCATAAAAGAGTGATCGTTTCTCCTCCCAGGGATTATTCGAGATATCTTAATCGAAACCCTAGTAATGAGACATTGGCTACCTAAAGAGAGTCATAGTTACTTGTCCCAATTGCTCACCCAGTAAAACGTTTTTTCTTACTGCGGCCAGTCTGCCAGAAGCGATATTTCACTAGTTGTGAATCATAAAAGAGTGATCGTTACTCCTCCCAGGGGTTATTCGAGAAATCTTAATCGAGACCCTAGTAACGAGGCATTGGCTACCTTACGAGAGTCATAGTTACTTGCCCCAATTGCTCAACCAGTCCAACATTTTTTCTTACGGCGGCCAGTCTGCCAGAAGCGATATGTCACTAGTTGTGTATCATAAAAAAGAGATTGTTACTCCTCCCAGGGGTTATTCGATATATTTTAATCGAAACCCTAGTAACGAGGCATTGGCTACCTTAAGAGAGTCATCGTTAGTCGTCCCAATTGCTCACCCAGTAAAACGTTTTTTCTTACCGCGGCCAGTCTGCCAGAAGCGATATGTCACTAGTTGTGTATCATAAAAGAGTCATCGTTACTCCACCCAGGGGTTATTCGAGATATCTTAATCGAAACCCTAGTAACGAGGCATTGGCTACCTTAAGAGAGTCATTGTTACTCGTCCCAATTGCTCACCCAGTCCAACATTTTTTCTTACTGCAGCCAATCTGCCAGAAGCGATATGTCACTAGTTGTGTATCATAAAAGAGTCATCGTTACTCCTCCCAGGGGTTATTCGAGATATCTTAATCGAGACCCTAGTAACGAGGCATTGGCTACCTTACGAGAGTCATAGTTACTCGTCCCAATTGCTCACCCAGTCTGCCATTTTTTCTTACTGTGGCCAGTGTGCCCGAAGCGATATGTCACTAGTTGTGTATCATAAAAGAGTCATCGTTACTCCTCCCAGAGGTTATTCGAGATATCTTAATCGAAACCCTAGTAACGAGGCATTGGCTACCTTAAGAGAGTCATAGTCACTCGTCCCAATTGCTCACCCAGTCCAACATTTTTTCTTACTGCAGCCAGTCTGCCAGAAGCGATATGTCACTAGTTGTGTATCATAAAAGAGTCGTCGTTACTCCTTCCATGGGTAATTCGAGTTATCTTAATCGAAACCCTAGTAACGAGGCATTGACTACCTTAAGAGAGTCATAGTTACTCGTCCCTATTGCTCACCCAGTCCAACATTTTTTCTTACTGTGGTCAGTCTGCCAGAACCGATATGTCACTAGTTGTGTATCATAAAAGAGTGATCGTTACTCCTCCCAGGGGTTATTCGAGATATCTTAATCGAAACCCCAGTAACGAGGCATTGGCTACCTTAAGAGAGTCATAGTTACTCGTCCCAATTGCTCACCCAGTCTGCCATTTTTTCTTACTGTGGCCAGTCTGCCAGTACCGATATGTCACTAGTTGTGTATCATAAAAGAGTGATCGTTTCTCCTCCCAGGGGTTATTCGAGATATCTTAATCTAAACCCTAGTAATGAGACATTGGCTACCTTAAGAGAGTCATAGTTAGTCGTCCCAATTGCTCACCCAATAAAACGTTTCTTCTTACTGCAGCCAGTCTGCCAGAAGCGATATGTCACTAGTTGTGTATCATAAAAGAGTGATCGTTCTCCTCCCAGGGGTTATTCGAGATATCTTAATCGAAACCCTAGTAACGAGGCATTGGCTACCTTAAGAGAGTCATTGTTACTCGTCCCAATTGCTCACCCAGTCCAACATTTTTTCTTACTGCAGCCAGTCTGCCAGAAGCGATATGTCACTAGTTGTGTATCATAAAAGAGTCGTCGTTACTCCTCCCAGGGGTTATTCGAGATATCTTAATCGAAACCATAGTAACGAGGCATTGGCTACCTTAAGAGAGTCATAGTTACTCGTCCCAATTGCTCACCCAGTCTGCCATTTTTTCTTACTGCGACCAGTCTGCCAGAAGCAATATGTCAATAGTTGTGTATCATAAAAGAGTGATCGTTTTTCCTCCCAGGGGTTATTCGAGATATCTTAATCGAAACCCTAGTAACGAGGCATTGGCTACCTTAAGAGAGTCATAGTTACCCATCCCTATTGCTCACCAAGTCTGCCATTTTTTCTTACTGTGGCCAGTCTGCCAGAAGCGATATGTCACTAGTTGTGTATCATAAAAGAGTCATCGTTACTCCTCCCAGGGGTTATTCGAGATATCTTAATCGAAACCCTAGTAACGAGGCATTGGCTACCTTAAGAGAGTCATAGTTACTCGTCCCAATTGCTCACCAAGTCTGCGATTTTCTCTTACTTTGGCCAGTCTGCCAGAAGCGATATGTCACTCGTTGTGTATCATAAAATAGTCATCGTTACTCCTCCCAGGGGTTATTCGAGATATCTTAATCGAAACCCTAGTAACGAGGCATTGGCTACCTTAAGAGAGTCATAGTTAATCGTCCCAATTGCTCACCAAGTCTGCCATTTTTTCTTACTGTGGCAAGTCTGCCAGAAGCGATATGTCACTAGTTGTGTATCATAAAAGAGTCATCGTTACTCCTCCCAGGGGTTATTCGAGATATCTTAATCGAAACCCTAGTAACGAGGCATTGGCTACCTTAAGAGAGTCATAGTCACTCGTCCCAATTGCTCACCCAGTCCAACATTTTTTCTTACCACAGCCAGTCTGCCAGAAGCAATATGTCACTAGTTGTGTATCATAAAAGAGTCATCGTTACTCCTGCCAGGGGTTATTCGAGATATCTTAATCGAAACCCTAGTAACGAGGCATTGGCTTCCTTAAGAGAGTCATAGTTACTCGTCCCAATTGCTCACCAAGTCTGCCATTTTTTCTTACTGTGGCAAGTCTGCCAGAAGCGATATGTCACTAGTTCTGTATCATAAAAGAGTCATCGTAACTCCTGCCAGGGGTTATTCGAGTTATCTTAATCGAAACCCTAGTAACGAGGCATTGGCTACCTTAAGAGAGTCATAGTTACTCGTCCCTATTGCTCACCCAGTCCAACATTTTTTCTTACTGTGGTCAGTCTGCCAGAACCGATATGTCACTAGTTGTGTATCATAAAATAGTGATCGTTACTCCTCCCAGGGGTTATTCGAGATATCTTAATCGAAACCCTAGTAACGAGGCATTGGCTACCTTAAGAGAGTCATAGTTACTCGTCCCAATTGCTCACCCACTCTGCCATTTTTTCTTACTGTGGCCAGTCTGCCAGTACCGATATGTCACTAGTTGTGTATCATAAAAGAGTGATCGTTTCTCCTCCCAGGGGTTATTCGAGATATCTTAATCGAAACCCTAGTAATGAGACATTTTCTACCTTAAGAGAGTCATAGTTAGTCGTCCCAATTGCTCACCCAATAAATCGTTTCTTCTTACTGCGGCCAGTCTGCCAGAAGCGATATGTCACTAGTTGTGTATCATAAAAGAGTGATCGTTCTCCTCCCAGAGGTTATTCGAGATATCTTAATCGAAACCCTAGTAACGAGGCATTGGCTACCTTAAGAGAGTCATTGTTACTCGTCCCAATTGCTCACCCAGTCCAACATTTTTTCTTACTGCAGCCAGTCTGCCAGAAGCGATATGTCAATAGTTGTGTATCATAAAAGAGTGATCGTTACTCCTCCCAGGGGTTATTCGAGATATCTTAATCGAAACCCTAGTAACGTGGCATTGGTTACCTTAAGAGAGTCATAGTTACTCGTCCCAATTGCTCACCCAGTCTGCCATTTTTTCTTACTGTGACTAGTCTGCCAGAAGCGATATGTCAATAGTTGTGTATCATAAAAAAGTGATCGTTTTTCCTCCCAGGGGTTATTCGAGATATCTTAATCGAAACCCTAGTAACGAGGCATTGGCTACCTTAAGAGAGTCATAGTTACTCATCCCTATTGCTCACCATGTCTGCCATTTTATCATACTGTGGCCAGTCTGCCAGAAGCGATATGTCACTAGGTGTGTATCATAAAAGAGTCATCGTTACTCCTCCCAGGAGTTATTCGAGATATCTTAATCGAAACCCTAGTAACGAGGCATTGGCTACCTTAAGAGAGTCATAGTTACTCGTCCCAATTGCTCACCAAGTCTGCGATTTTTTCTTACTGTGGCCAGTCTGCCAGAAGCGATATGTCACTAGTTGTGTATCATAAAATAGTCATCGTTACTCCTCCCAGGGGTTATTCGAGATATCTTAATCGAAACCCTAGTAACGAGGCATTGGCTACCTTAAGAGAGTCATAGTTACTCGTCCCAATTGCTCACCAAGTCTGCCATTTTTTCTTACTGTGGCAAGTCTGCCAGAAGCGATATGTCACAAGTTGTGTATCATAAAAGAGTCATCGTTACTCCTCCCAGGGGTTATTCGAGATATCTTAATCGAAACCCTAGTAACGAGGCATTGGCTACCTTAAGAGACTCATAGTTACTCGTCCCTATTGCTCACCCAGTCCAACATTTTTTCTTACTGTGGTCAGTCTGCCAGAACCGATATGTCACTAGTTGTGTATCATAAAAGAGTGATCGTTACTCCTCCCAGGGGTTATTCGAGATATCTTAATCGAAACCCTAGTAACGAGGCATTGGCTACCTTAAGAGAGTCATAGTTACTCGTCCCAATTGCTCACCCAGTCTGCCATTTTCTCTTACTGTGGCCAGTCTGCCAGTACCGATATGTCACTAGTTGTGTATCATAAAAGAGTGATCGTTTCTCCTCCCAGGGATTATTCGAGATATCTTAATCGAAACACTAGTAATGAGACATTGGCTACCTTAAGAGAGTCATAGTTAGTCGTCCCAATTGCTCACCCAATAAAACGTTTCTTCTTACTGCGGCCAGTCTGCCAGAAGCGATATGTCACTAGTTGTGTATCATAAAAGAGTGATCGTTCTCCTCCCAGGGGTTATTCGAGATATCTTAATCGAAACCCTAGTAACGAGGCATTGGCTACCTTAAGAGAGTCATAGTTACTTGTCCCAATTGCTCACCCAGTCTGCCATTTTTTCTTACTGCGACCAGTCTGCCAGAAGCGATATGTCAATAGTTGTGTATCATAAAAGAGTGATCGTTTTTCCTCCCAGGGGTTATTCGAGATATCTTAATCGAAACCCTAGTAACGAGGCATTGGCTACCTTAAGAGAGTCATAGTTACTCATCCCAATTGCTCACCAAGTCTGCCATTTTTTCTTACTGTGGCCAGTCTGCCAGAAGCGATATGTCAAAAATTGTGTATCATAAAAGAGTCATCGTTACTCCTCCCAGGGGTTATTCGAGATATCTTAATCGAAACCCTAGTAACGAGGCATTGGCTACCTTAAGAGAGTCATAGTTACTCGTCCCAATTGCTCACCAAGTCTGCGATGTTTTCTTACTGTGGCCAGTCTGCCAGAAGCGATATGTCACTAGTTGTGTATCATAAAATAGTCATCGTTACTCCTCCCAGGGGTTATTCGAGATATCTTAATCGAAACCCTAGTAACGAGGCATTGGCTACATTAAGAGAGTCATAGTTACTCGTCCCAATTGCTCACCCAGTCCAACATTTTTTCTTACTGCAGCCAGTCTGCCAGAAGCGATATGTCACTAGTTGTGGATCATAAAAGAGTCGTCGTTACTCCTATCAGGGGTTATTCGAGATATCTTAATCGAAACCCTAGTAACGAGGCATTGGCTACCTTAAGAGAGTCATAGTTACTCGTCCCTAATGCTCACCCAGTCCAACATTTTTTCTTACACTGGTCAGTCTGCCAGAACCGATATGTCACTAGTTGTGTATCATAAAAGAGTGATCGTTCTCCTCCCAGACGTTATTCGAGATATCTTAATCGAAACCCTAGTAACGAGGCATTGGCTACCTTAAGAGAGTCATAGTTACTCGTCCCTATTGCTCACCCAGTCCAACATTTTTTCTTACTGTGGTCAGTCTGCCAGAACCGATATGTCACTAGTTGTGTATCATAAAAGAGTGATCGTTACTCCTCCCAGGGGTTATTCGAGATATCTTAATCGAAACCCTAGTAACGAGGCATTGGCTACCTTAAGAGAGTCATAGTTACTCGTCCCAATTGCTCACCAAGTCTGCCATTTTTTCTTACTGTGGCAAGTCTGCCAGAAGCGATATGTCACAAGTTGTGTATCATAAAAGAGTCATCGTTACTCCTCCCAGGGGTTATTCGAGATATCTTAATCGAAACCCTAGTAACGAGGCATTGGCTACCTTAAGAGAGTCATAGTTACTCGTCCCTATTGCTCACCCAGTCCAACATTTTTTCTTACTGTGGTCAGTCTGCCAGAACCGATATGTCACTAGTTGTGTATCATAAAAGAGTGATCGTTACTCCTCCCAGGGGTTATTCGAGATATCTTAATCGAAACCCTAGTAACGAGGCATTGGCTACCTTAAGAGAGTCATAGTTACTCGTCCCAATTGCTCACCCAGTCTGCCATTTTTTCTTACTGTGGCCAGTCTGCCAGTACCGATATGTCACTAGTTGTGTATCATAAAAGAGTGATCGTTTCTCCTCCCAGGGATTATTCGAGATATCTTAATCGAAACACTAGTAACGAGGCATTGGCTACCTTAAGAGAGTCATAGTTACTCGTCCCTAATGCTCACCCAGTCCAACATTTTTTCTTACACTGGTCAGTCTGCCAGAACCGATATGTCACTAGTTGTGTATCATAAAAGAGTGATCGTTACTCCTCCCAGGGGTTATTCGAGATATCTTAATCAAAACCCTAGTAACGAGGCATTGGCTACCTTAAGAGAGTCATAGTTACTCGTCCCAATTGCTCACCCAGTCTGCCACTTTTTCTTACTGTGGCCAGTCTGCCAGTACTGATATGTCACTAGTTGTGTATCATAAAAGAGTGATCGTTTCTCCTCCCAGGGATTATTCGAGATATCTTAATCGAAACCCTAGTAATGAGACATTGGCTACCTTAAGAGAGTCATAGTTACTTGTCCCAACTGCTCACCCAGTAAAACGTTTTTTCTTACTGCGGCCAGTCTGCCAGAAGCGATATTTCACTAGTTTTGAATCATAAAAGAGTGATCGTTACTCCTCCCAGGGGTTATTCGAGATATCTTAATCGAGACCCTAGTAACGAGGCATTGGCTACCTTACGAGAGTCATAGTTACTCGCCCCAATTGCTCAAGCAGTCCAACATTTTTTCTTACGGCGGCCAGTCTGCCAGAAGCGATATGTCACTAGTTGTGTATCATAAAAAAGAGATTGTTACTCCTCCCAGGGGTTATTAGATATATTTTAATCGAAACCCCAGTAACGAGGCATTGGCTACCTTAAGAGAGTCATCGTTAGTCGTCCCAATTGCTCACCCAGTAAAACGTTTTTTCTTACCGCGGCCAGTCTGCCAGAAGCGATATGTCACTAGTTGTGTATCATAAAAGAGTCGTCGTTACTCCTCCCAGGGGTTATTCGAGATATCTTAATCGAAACCCTAGTAACGAGGCATTGGCTACCTTAAGAGAGTCATAGTTACTCGTCCCAATTGCTCACCCAGTCCAACATTTTTTCTTACTGTGGTCAGTCTGCCAGAACCGATATGTCACTAGTTGTGTATCATAAAAGAGTGATCGTTACTCCTCCCAGGGGTTATTCGAGATATCTTAATCGAAACCCTAGTAACGAGGCATTGGCTACCTTAAGAGAGTCATAGTTACTCGTCCCAATTGCGCACCCAGTCTGCCATTTTTTCTTACTGTGGCCAGTCTGCCAGAAGCGATATGTCACTAGTTGTGTATCATAAAAGAGTCATCGTTTCTCCTCCCAGGGGTTATTCGAGATATCTTAATCGAAACCCTAGTAACGAGGCATTGGCTACCTTAAGAGAGTCATAGTTACTCATCCCAATTGCTCACCAAGTCTGCCATTTTTTCTTACTGTGGCCAGTCTGCCGGAAGCGATATGTCACTAGTTGTGTATCATAAAAGAGTCATCGTTACTCCTCCCAGGGGTTATTCGAGATATCTTAATCGAAACCCTAGTAACGAGGCATTGGCTACCTTAAGAGAGTCATAGTTACTCGTCCCAATTGCTCACAAGTCTGCGATTTTTTCTTACTGTGGCCTGTCTGCCAGAAGCGATATGTCACTAGTTGTGTATCATAAAAGAGTCATCGTTACTCCTCCCAGGGGTTATTCGAGATATCTTAATCGAAACCCTAGTAACGAGGCATTGGCTACATTAAGAGAGTCATAGTTACTCGTCCCAATTGCTCACCCAGTCCAACATTTTTTCTTACTGTGGCCAGTCTGCCAGAACCGATATGTCACTAGTTGTGTATCATAAAAGAGTCGTCGTTACTCTTCCCAGGGGTTATTCTTGATATCTTAATCGAAACCCTAGTAACGAGACATTGGCTACTTTAAGAGAGTCATAGTTACTCGTCCCAATTGCTCACCCAGTAAAACGTTTTTTCTTACTGCGGCCAGTCTGCCAGAAGCTATATTTCACTAGTTGTGTATCATAAAAGAGTGATCTTTACTCATCCCACGGGTTATTCGAGATATCTTAATCGAAACCCTAGTAACGAGGCATTGGCTACCTTAAGAGAGTCATAGTTACTCGTCCCAATTGCTCACCCAGTCCAACATTTTTTCTTACTGCGGCCAGTCTGCCAGAAGCGATATGTCACTAGATGTATATCATAAAAGAGTGATCGTTTCTCCTCCCAGGGGTTATTCGAGATATCTTAATCGAAACCCTAGTAACGAGGCATTGGCTACCTTAAGAGAGTCATAGTTACTCGTCCCAATTGCTCACCCAGTCCAACATTTTTTCTTACTGTAGCCAGTCTGCCAGAACCGATATGTCACTAGTTGTGTATCATAAAAGAGTGATCGTTTCTCCTCCCAGGGGATATTCGAGATATCTTAATCGAAACCCTAGTAACGAGGCATTGGCTACCTTAAGAGAGTCATAGTTACTCGTCCCATTTGCTCACCCAGTCCAACATTATTTCTTACTGCGACCAGTCTGCCAGAAGCGATGTGTCACTAGTTGTGTATCATAAAAGAGTCGTCGTTACTCCTGCCAGGGGTTATTCGAGTTATCTTAATCGAAACCCTAGTAACGAGGCATTGGCTACCTTAAGAGAGTCATAGTTACTCGTCCCTATTGCTCACCCAGTCCAACATTTTTTCTTACTGTGGTCAGTCTGCCAGAACCGATATGTCACTAGTTGTGTATCATAAAAGAGTGATCGTTACTCCTCCGAGGGGTTATTCGAGATATCTTAATCGAAACCCTAGTAACGAGGCATTGGCAACCTTAAGAGAGTCATAGTTACTCGTCCCAATTGCTCACCCAGTCTGCCATTTTTTCTTACTGTGGCCAGTCTGCCAGTACCGATATGTCACTAGTTGTGTATCATAAAAGACTGATCGTTTCTCCTCCCAGGGATTATTCGAGATATCTTAATCGAAACCCTAGTAATGAGACATTGGCTACCTTAAGAGAGTCATAGTTAGTCGTCCCAATTGCTCACCCAATAAAACGTTTCTTCTTACTGCGGCCAGTCTGCCAGAAGCGATATGTCACTAGTTGTGTATCATAAAAGAGTGATCGTTCTCCTCCCAGGGGTTATTCGAGATATCTTAATCGAAACCCTAGTAACGAGGCATTGGCTACCTTAAGAGAGTCATAGTTACTCGTCCCAATTGCTCACCCAGTCTGCCATTTTTTCTTACTGCGGCCAGTCTGCCAGAAGCGATATGTCAATAGTTGTGTATCATAAAAGAGTGATCGTTTTTCCTCCCAGGGGTTATTCGAGATATCTTAATCGAAACCCTAGTAACGAGGCATTGGCTACCTTAAGAGAGTCATAGTTACTCATCCCTATTGCTCACCAAGTCTGCCATTTTTTCTTACTGTGGCCAGTCTGCCAGAAGCGATATGTCACTAGTTGTGTATCATAAAAGGGATATCGTTACTCCTCCCAGGGGTTATTCGAGATATCTTAATCGAAACCCTAGTAACGAGGCATTGGCTACCTTAAGAGAGTCATAGTTACTCGTCCCAATTGCTCACCAAGTCTGCGATTTTTTCTTAGTGTGGCCAGTCTGCCAGAAGCGATATGTCACTAGTTGTGTATCATAAAATAGTCATCGTTACTCCTCCCAGGGGTTATTCGAGATATCTTAATCGAAACCCTAGTAACGAGGCATTGGCTACATTAAGAGAGTCATAGTTACTCGTCCCAATTGCTCACCCAGTCCAACATTTTTTCTTACTGCAGCCAGTCTGCCAGAAGCGATATGTCACTAGTTGTGTATCATAAAAGAGTCGTCGTTACTCCTATCAGGGGTTATTCGAGATATCTTAATCGAAACCCTAGTAACGAGGCATTGGCTACCTTAAGAGAGTCATAGTTACTCGTCCCTAATGCTCACCCAGTCCAACATTTTTTCTTACACTGGTCAGTCTGCCAGAACCGATATGTCACTAGTTGTGTATCATAAAAGAGTTATCGTTACTCCTCCCAGGGGTTATTCGAGATATCTTAATCGAAACCCTAGTAACGAGGCATTGGCTACCTTAAGAGAGTCATAGTTACTCGTCCCAATTGCTCACCCAGTCTGCCATTTTTTCTTACTGCGGCCAGTCTGCCAGTACCGATATGTCACTAGTTGTGTATCATAAAAGAGTGATCGTTTCTCCTCCCAGGGATTATTCGAGATATCTTAATCGAAACCCTAGTAATGAGACATTGGCTACCTTAAGAGAGTCATAGTTACTTGTCCCAATTGCTCACCCAGTAAAACGTTTTCCTTACTGCGGCCAGTCTGCCAGAAGCGATATTTCACTAGTTGTGAATCATAAAAGAGTGATCGTTACTCCTCCCAGGGGTTATTCGAGATATCTTAATCGAGACCCTAGTAACGAGGCATTGGCTACCTTACGAGAGTCATAGTTACTCGCCCCAATTGCTCAAGCAGTCCAACATTTTTTCTTACGGCGGCCAGTCTGCCAGAAGCGATATGTCACTAGTTGTGTATCATAAAAAAGAGATTGTTACTCCTCCCAGGGGTTATTCGATATATTTTAATCGAAACCCCAGTAACGAGGCATTGGCTACCTTAAGAGAGTCATCGTTAGTTGTCCCAATTGCTCACCCAGTAAAACGGTTTTTCTTACCGCGGCCAGTCTGCCAGAAGCGATATGTCACTAGTTGTGTATCATAAAAGAGTCGTCGTTACTCCTGCCTGGGGTTATTCGAGTTATCTTAATCGAAACCCTAGTAACGAGGCATTGGCTACCTTAAGAGAGTCATAGTTACTCGTCCCTATTGCTCACCCAGTCCAACATTTTTTCTTACTGTGGTCAGTCTGCCAGAACCGATATGTCACTAGTTGTGTATCATAAAAGAGTGATCGTCACTCCTCCCAGGGGTTATTCGAGATACCTTAATCGAAAACCTAGTAACGAGGCATTGGCTACCTTAAGAGAGTCATAGTTACTCGTCCCAATTGCTCACCCAGTCTGCCATTTTTTCTTACTGTGGCCAGTCTGCCAGTACCGACATGTCACTAGTTGTGTATCATAAAAGAGTGATCGTTTCTCCTCCCAGGGATTATTCGAGATATCTTAATCGAAACCCTAGTAATGAGACATTGGCTACCTTAAGAGAGTCATAGTTAGTCGTCCCAATTGCTCACCCAATAAAACGTTTCTTCTTACTGCGGCCAGACTGCCAGAAGCGATATGTCACTAGTTGTGTATCATAAAAGAGTGATCGTTCTCCTCCCAGGGGTTATTCGAGTTATCTTAATCGAAACCCTAGTAACGAGGCATTGGCTACCTTAAGAGAGTCATAGTTACTCATCCCTATTGCTCACCAAGTCTGCCATTTTTTCTTACTGTGGCCAGTCTGCCAGAAGCGATATGTCACTAGTTGTGTATCATAAAAGAGTCGTCGTTACTCCTCCCAGGGGTTATTCGAGATATCTTAATCGAAACCCAAGTAACGAGGCATTGGCAATCTTAAGAGAGTCATAGTTACTTGTCCCAATTGCTCACCCAGTCTGCCATTTTTTCTTACTGTGGCCAGTCTGCCAGTACCGATATGTCACTAGTTGTGTATCATAAAAGAGTGATCGTTTCTCCTCCCAGGGATTATTCGAGATATCTTAATCGAAACCCTAGTAATGAGACATTGGCTACCTTAAGAGAGTCATAGTTAGTCGTCCCAATTGCTCACCCAATAAAACGTTTCTTCTTACTGCGGCCAGTCTGCCAGAAGCGATATGTCACTAGTTGTGTATCATAAAAGAGTGATCGTTCTCCTCCCAGGGGTTATTCGAGATATCTTAATCGAAACCCTAGTAACGAGGCATTGGCTACCTTAAGAGAGTCATAGTTACTCGTCCCAATTGCTCACCCAGTCTGCCATTTTTTCTTACTGCGGCCAGTCTGCCAGAAGCGATATGTCAATAGTTGTGTATCATAAAAGAGTGATCGTTTTTCCTCCCAGGGGTTATTCGAGATATCTTAATCGAAACCCTAGTAACGAGGCATTGGCTACCTTAAGAGAGTCATAGTTACTCATCCCTATTGCTCACCAAGTCTGCCATTTTTTCGTACTGTGGCCAGTCTGCCAGAAGCGATATGTCACTAGTTGTGTATCATAAAAGGGATATCGTTACTCCTCCCAGGGGTTATTCGAGATATCTTAATCGAAACCCTAGTAACGAGGCATTGGCTACCTTAAGAGGGTCATAGTTACTCGTCCCAATTGCTCACCAAGTCTGCGATTTTTTCTTAGTGTGGCCAGTCTGCCAGAAGCGATATGTCACTAGTTGTGTATCATAAAATAGTCATCGTTACTCCTCCCAGGGGTTATTCGAGATATCTTAATCGAAACCCTAGTAACGAGGCATTGGCTACATTAAGAGAGTCATAGTTACTCGTCCCAATTGCTCACCCAGTCCAACATTTTTTCTTACTGCAGCCAGTCTGCCAGAAGCGATATGTCACTAGTTGTGTATCATAAAAGAGTCGTCGTTACTCCTATCAGGGGTTATTCGAGATATCTTAATCGAAACCCTAGTAACGAGGCATTGGCTACCTTAAGAGAGTCATAGTTACTCGTCCCTAATGCTCACCCAGTCCAACATTTTTTCTTACACTGGTCAGTCTGCCAGAACCGATATGTCACTAGTTGTGTATCATAAAAGAGTTATCGTTACTCCTCCCAGGGGTTATTCGAGATATCTTAATCGAAACCCTAGTAACGAGGCATTGGCTACCTTAAGAGAGTCATAGTTACTCGTCCCAATTGCTCACCCAGTCTGCCATTTTTTCTTACTGTGGCCAGTCTGCCAGTACCGATATGTCACTAGTTGTGTATCATAAAAGAGTGATCGTTTCTCCTCCCAGGGATTATTCGAGATATCTTAATCGAAACCCTAGTAATGAGACATTGGCTACCTTAAGAGAGTCATAGTTACTTGTCCCAATTGCTCACCCAGTAAAACGTTTTCCTTACTGCGGCCAGTCTGCCAGAAGCGATATTTCACTAGTTGTGAATCATAAAAGAGTGATCGTTACTCCTCCCAGGGGTTATTCGAGATATCTTAATCGAGACCCTAGTAACGAGGCATTGGCTACCTTACGAGAGTCATAGTTACTCGCCCCAATTGCTCAAGCAGTCCAACATTTTTTCTTACGGCGGCCAGTCTGCCAGAAGCGATATGTCACTAGTTGTGTATCATAAAAAAGAGATTGTTACTCCTCCCAGGGGTTATTCGATATATTTTAATCGAAACCCCAGTAACGAGGCATTGGCTACCTTAAGAGAGTCATCGTTAGTTGTCCCAATTGCTCACCCAGTAAAACGGTTTTTCTTACCGCGGCCAGTCTGCCAGAAGCGATATGTCACTAATTGTGTATCATAAAAGAGTCGTCGTTACTCCTGCCAGGGGTTATTCGAGTTATCTTAATCGAAACCCTAGTAACGAGGCATTGGCTACCTTAAGAGAGTCATAGTTACTCGTCCCTATTGCTCACCCAGTCCAACATTTTTTCTTACTGTGGTCAGTCTGCCAGAACCGATATGTCACTAGTTGTGTATCATAAAAGAGTGATCGTCACTCCTCCCAGGGGTTATTCGAGATATCTTAATCGAAACCCTAGTAACGAGGCATTGGCTACCTTAAGAGAGTCATAGTTACTCGTCCCAATTGCTCACCCAGTCTGCCATTTTTTCTTACTGTGGCCAGTCTGCCAGTACCGATATGTCACTAGTTGTGTATCATAAAAGAGTGATCGTTTCTCCTCCCAGGGATTATTCGAGATATCTTAATCGAAACCCTAGTAATGAGACATTGGCTACCTTAAGAGAGTCATAGTTAGTCGTCCCAATTGCTCACCCAATAAAACGTTTCTTCTTACTGCGGCCAGACTGCCAGAAGCGATATGTCACTAGTTGTGTATCATAAAAGAGTGATCGTTCTCCTCCCAGGGGTTATTCGAGTTATCTTAATCGAAACCCTAGTAACGAGGCATTGGCTACCTTAAGAGAGTCATAGTTACTCATCCCTATTGCTCACCAAGTCTGCCATTTTTTCTTACTGTGGCCAGTCTGCCAGAAGCGATATGTCACTAGTTGTGTATCATAAAAGGGTTATCGTTACTCCTCCCAGGGGTTATTCGAGATATCTTAATCGAAACCCTAGTAACGAGGCATTGGCTACCTTAAGAGAGTCATAGTTACTCGTCCCAATTGCTCACCAAGTCTGCGATTTTTTCTTACTGTGGCCAGTCTGCCAGAAGCGATATGTCACTAGTTGTGTATCATAAAATAGTCATCGTTACTCCTCCCAGGGGTTATTCGAGATATCTTAATCGAAACCCTAGTAACGAGACATTGGCTACCTTAAGAGAGTCATAATTACTCGTCCCAATTGCTCACCCAGTAAAACGTTTTTTCTTATTGCGGCCAGTCTGCCAGAAGCGATATTTCACTAGTTGTGTATCATAAAAGAGTGATCGATACTCCTCCCAGGGGTTATTCGAGATATCTTAATCTAAACCCTAGTAACGAGGCATTGGCTACCTTAAGAGAGTCATAGTTACTCGTCCCAATTGCTCACCCAGTCCAACATTTTTTCTTACTGCAGCCAGTCTGCCAGAAGCGATATGTCACTAGTTGTGTATCATAAAAGAGTCGTCGTTACTCCTCCCAGGGGTTATTCGAGATATCTTAATCGAAACCCTAGTAACGAGGCATTGGCTACCTTAAGAGAGTCATAGTTACTCGTCCCAATTGCTCACCCAGTCCAACATTTTTTCTTACTGCGACCAGTCTGCCAGAAGCGATATGTCAATAGTTGTGTATCATAAAAGAGTCATCGTTACTCCTCCCAGGGGTTATTCGAGATATCTTAATCGAAACCCTAGTAACGTGGCATTGGCTACCTTAAGAGAGTCATAGTTACTCGTCCCAATTGCTCACCCAGTCTGCAATTTTTTCTTACTGTGGCCAGTCTGCCAGAAGCGATATGTCACTAGTTGTGTATCAAAAAGGAGTCATCGTTTCTCCTCCCAGGGGTTATTCCAGATATCTTAATCGAAGCCCTAGTAACGAGGCATTGGCTACCTTAAGAGAGTCATAGTTACTCGTCCCAATTGCTCACCAAGTCTGCGATTTTTTCTTACTGTGGCCAGTCTGCCAGAAGCGATATGTCACTAGTTGTGTATCATAAAAGAGTCATCGTTACTCCTCCCAGGGGTTATTCGAGAAATCTTAATCTAAACCCTAGTAACGAGGCATTGGCTACCTTAAGAGAGTCATAGTTACTCGTCCCAATTGCTCACCCAGTCTGCCATCTTTTCTTACTGTGGCCAGTCTGCCAGAAGCGATATGTCACTAGTTGTGTATCATAAAAGAGTCGTCGTTACTCCTATCAGGGGTTATTCGAGATATCTTAATCGAAACCCTAGTAACGAGGCATTGGCTACCTTAAGAGAGTCATAGTTACTCGTCCCTAATGCTCACCCAGTCCAACATTTTTTCTTACACTGGTCAGTCTGCCAGAACCGATATGTCACTAGTTGTGTATCATAAAAGAGTGATCGTTACTCCTCCCAGGGATTATTCGAGATATCTTAATCGAAACCCTAGTAACGAGGCATTGGCTACCTTAAGAGAGTCATAGTTACTCGTCCCAATTGCTCACCCAGTCTGCCATTTTTTCTTACTGTGGCCAGTCTGCCAGTACTGATATGTCACTAGTTGTGTATCATAAAAGAGTGATCGTGTCTCCTCCCAGGGATTATTCGAGATATCTTAATCGAAACCCTAGTAATGAGACATTGGCTACCTTAAGAGAGTCATAGTTACTTGTCCCAATTGCTCACCCAGTAAAACGTTTTTTCTTACTGCGGCCAGTCTGCCAGAAGCGATATTTCACTAGTTGTGAATCATAAAAGAGGGATCGTTACTCCTCCCAGGGGTTATTCGAGATATCTTAATCGAGACCCTAGTAACGAGGCATTGGCTACCTTACGAGAGTCATAGTTACTCGCCCCAATTGCTCAAGCAGTCCAACATTTTTTCTTACGGCGGCCAGTCTGCCAGAAGCGATATGTCACTAGTTGTGTATCATAAAAAAGAGATTGTTACTCCTCCCAGGGGTTATTCGATATATTTTAATCGAAACCCCAGTAACAAGGCATTGGCTACCTTAAGAGAGTCATCGTTAGTCGTCCCAATTGCTCACCCAGTAAAACGTTTTTTCTTACCGCGGCCAGTCTGCCAGAAGTGATATGTCACTAGTTGTGTATCATAAAAGAGTCGTCGTTACTCCTCCCAGGGGTTATTCGAGATATCTTAATCGAAACCCTAGTAACGAGGCATTGGCTACTTTAAGAGAGTCATAGTTACTCGTCCCAATTGCTCACCCAGTCCAACATTTTTTCTTACTGCGACCAGTCTGCCAGAAGCGATATGTCAATAGTTGTGTATCATAAAAAAGTGATCGTTTTTCCTCCCAGGGGTTATTCGAGATATCTTAATCGAAACCCTAGTAACGAGGCATTGGCTACCTTAAGAGAGTCATAGTTACTCGTCCCAATTGCGCACCCAGTCTGCCATTTTTTCTTACCGTGGCCAGTCTGCCAGAAGCGATATGTCACTAGTTGTGTATCATAAAAGAGTCATCGTTTCTCCTCCCAGGGGTTATTCGAGATATCTTAATCGAAACCCTAGTAACGAGGCATTGGCTACCTTAAGAGAGTCATAGTTACTCATCCCAATTGCTCACCAAGTCTGCCATTTTTTCTTACTGTGGCCAGTCTGCCAGAAGCGATATGTCACTAGTTGTGTATCATAAAAGAGTCGTCGTTACTCCTCCCAGGGGTTATTCGAGATATCTTAATCGAAACCCTAGTAACGAGACATTGGCTACCTTAAGAGAGTCATAGTTACTCGTCCCAATTGCTCACCCAGTAAAACGTTTTTTCTTACTGCGGCCAGTCTGCCAGAAGCGATATTTCACTAGTTGTGTATCATAAAAGAGTGATCTTCACTCATCCCAGGGGTTATTCGAGATATCTTAATCGAAACCCTAGTAAGGAGGCATTGGCTACCTTAAGAGAGTCATAGTTACTCGTCCCAATTGCTCACCCAGTCCAACATTTTTTCTTACTGCGGCCAGTCTGCCAGAAGCGATATGTCACTAGATGTACATCATAAAAGAGTGATCGTTTCTCCTCCCAGGGGTTATTCGAGATATCTTAATCGAAACCCTAGTAACGAGGCATTGGCTACCTTAAGAGAGTCATAGTTACTCGTCCCAATTGCTCACCCAGTCTGCCATTTTTTCTTACTGTGGCCAGTCTGCCAGTACTGATATGTCACTAGTTGTGTATCATAAAAGAGTGATCGTTTCTCCTCCCAGGGATTATTCGAGATATCTTAATCGAAACCCTAGTAATGAGACATTGGCTACCTTAAGAGAGTCATAGTTACTTGTCCCAATTGCTCACCCAGTAAAACGTTTTTTCTTACTGCGGCCAGTCTGCCAGAAGCGATATTTCACTAGTTGTGAATCATAAAAGAGTGATCGTTACTCCTCCCAGGGGTTATTCGAGATATCTTAATCGAGACCCTAGTAACGAGGCATTGGCTACCTTACGAGAGTCATAGTTACTCGCCCCAATTGCTCAAGCAGTCCAACATTTTTTCTTACGGCGGCCAGTCTGCCAGAAGCGATATGTCACTAGTTGTGTATCATAAAAAAGAGATTGTTACTCCTCCCAGGGGTTATTCGATATATTTTAATCGAAACCGCAGTAACGAGGCATTGGCTACCTTAAGAGAGTCATCGTTAGTCGTCCCAATTGCTCACCCAGTAAAACGTTTTTTCTTACCGCGGCCAGTCTGCCAGAAGTGATATGTCACTAGTTGTGTATCATAAAAGAGTCGTCGTTACTCCTCCCAGGGGTTATTGGAGATATCTTAATCGAAACCCTAGTAACGAGGCATTGGCTACTTTAAGAGAGTCATAGTTACTCGTCCCAATTGCTCACCCAGTCCAACATTTTTTCTTACTGCGACCAGTCTGCCAGAAGCGATATGTCAATAGTTGTGTATCATAAAAAAGTGATCGTTTTTCCTCCCAGGGGTTATTCGAGATATCTTAATCGAAACCCTAGTAACGAGGCATTGGCTACCTTAAGAGAGTCATAGTTACTCGTCACAATTGCGCACCCAGTCTGCCATTTTTTCTTACCGTGGCCAGTCTGCCAGAAGCGATATGTCACTAGTTGTGTATCATAAAAGAGTCATCGTTTCTCCTCCCAGGGGTTATTCGAGATATCTTAATCGAAACCCTAGTAACGAGGCATTGGCTACCTTAAGAGAGTCATAGTTACTCATCCCAATTGCTCACCAAGTCTGCCATTTTTTCTTACTGTGGCCAGTCTGCCAGAAGCGATATGTCACTAGTTGTGTATCATAAAAGAGTCATCGTTACTCCTCCCAGGGGTTATTCGAGATATCTTAATCGAAACCCTAGTAACGAGGCATTGGCTACCTTAAGAGAGTCATAGTTACTCGTCCCAATTGTTCACCAAGTCTGCGATTTTTTCTTACTGTGGCCAGTCTGCCAGAAGCGATATGTCACTAGTTGTGTATCATAAAAGAGTCATCGTTACTCCTCCCAGGGGTTATTCGAGATATCTTAATCGAAACCCTAGTAACGAGGCATTGGCTACATTAAGAGAGTCATAGTTACTCGTCCCAATTGCTCACCCAGTCCAACATTTTTTCTTACTGTGGCCAGTCTGCCAGAACCGATATGTCACTAGTTGTGTATCATAAAAGAGTCGTCGTTACTCCTCCCAGGGGTTATTCGAGATATCTTAATCGAAACCCTAGTAACGAGACATTGGCTACCTTAAGAGAGTCATAGTTACTCGTCCCAATTGCTCACCCAGTAAAACGTTTTTTCTTACTGCGGCCAGTCTGCCAGAAGCGATATTTCACTAGTTGTGTATCATAAAAGAGTGATCTTTACTCATCCCAGGGGTTATTCGAGATATCTTAATCGAAACCCTAGTAACGAGGCATTGGCTACCTTAAGAGAGTCATAGTTACTCGTCCCAATTGCTCACCCAGTCCAACATTTTTTCTTACTGCGGCCAGTCTGCCAGAAGCGATATGTCACTAGATGTACATCATAAAAGAGTGATCGTTTCTCCTCCCAGGGGTTATTCGAGATATCTTAATCGAAACCCTAGTAACGAGGCATTGGCTACCTTAAGAGAGTCATAGTTACTCGTCCCTATTGCTCACCCAGTCCAACATTTTTTCTTACTGTGGTCAGTCTGCCAGAACCGATATGTCACTAGTTGTGTATCATAAAAGAGTGATCGTTACTCCTCCCAGGGGTTATTCGAGATATCTTAATCGAAACCCTAGTAACGAGGCATTGGCTACCTTAAGAGAGTCATAGTTACTCGTCCCAATTGCTCACCCAGTCTGCCATTTTTTCTTACTGTGGCCAGTCTGCCAGTACCGATATGTCACTAGTTGTGTATCATAAAAGAGTGATCGTTTCTCCTCCCAGGGATTATTCGAGATATCTTAATCGAAACCCTAGTAATGAGACATTGGCTACCTTAAGAGAGTCATAGTTAGTCGTCCCAATTGCTCACCCAATAAAACGTTTCTTCTTACTGCGGCCAGTCTGCCAGAAGCGATATGTCACTAGTTGTGTATCATAAAAGAGTGATCGTTCTCCTCCCAGGGGTTATTCGAGATATCTTAATCGAAACCCTAGTAACGAGGCATTGGCTACCTTAAGAGAGTCATAGTTACTCGTCCCAATTGCTCACCCAGTCTGCCATTTTTCCTTACTGCGGCCAGTCTGCCAGAAGCGATATGTCACTAGTTGTGTATCATAAAAGGGTTATCGTTACTCCTCCCAGGGGTTATTCGAGATATCTTAATCGAAACCCTAGTAACGAGGCATTGGCTACCTTAAGAGAGTCATAGTTACTCGTCCCAATTGCTCACCAAGTCTGCGATTTTTTCTTAGTGTGGCCAGTCTGCCAGAAGCGATATGTCACTAGTTGTGTATCATAAAATAGTCATCGTTACTCCTCCCAGGGGTTATTCGAGATATCTTAATCGAAACCCTAGTAACGAGGCATTGGCTACATTAAGAGAGTCATAGTTACTCGTCCCAATTGCTCACCCAGTCCAACATTTTTTCTTACTGCAGCCAGTCTGCCAGAAGCGATATGTCACTAGTTGTGTATCATAAAAGAGTCGTCGTTACTCCTATCAGGGGTTATTCGAGATATCTTAATCGAAACCCTAGTAACGAGGCATTGGCTACCTTAAGAGAGTCATAGTTACTCGTCCCTAATGCTCACCCAGTCCAACATTTTTTCTTACACTGGTCAGTCTGCCAGAACCGATATGTCACTAGTTGTGTATCATAAAAGAGTGATCGTTACTCCTCCCAGGGGTTATTCGAGATATCTTAATCGAAACCCTAGTAACGAGGCATTGGCTACCTTAAGAGAGTCATAGTTACTCGTCCCAATTGCTCACCCAGTCTGCCATTTTTTCTTACTGTGGCCAGTCTGCCAGTACCGATATGTCACTAGTTGTGTATCATAAAAGAGTGATCGTTTCTCCTCCCAGGGATTATTCGAGATATCTTAATCGAAACCCTAGTAATGAGACATTGGCTACCTTAAGAGAGTCATAGTTACTTGTCCCAATTGCTCACCCAGTAAAACGTTTTCCTTACTGCGGCCAGTCTGCCAGAAGCGATATTTCACTAGTTGTGAATCATAAAAGAGTGATCGTTACTCCTCCCAGGGGTTATTCGAGATATCTTAATCGAGACCCTAGTAACGAGGCATTGGCTACCTTACGAGAGTCATAGTTACTCGCCCCAATTGCTCAAGCAGTCCAACATTTTTTCTTACGGCGGCCAGTCTGCCAGAAGCGATATGTCACTAGTTGTGTATCATAAAAATGAGATTGTTACTCCTCCCAGGGGTTATTCGATATATTTTAATCGAAACCCCAGTAACGAGGCATTGGCTACCTTAAGAGAGTCATCGTTAGTTGTCCCAATTGCTCACCCAGTAATACGTTTTTTCTTACCGCGGCCAGTCTGCCAGAAGCGATATGTCACTAGTTGTGTATCATAAAAGAGTCGTCGTTACTCCTGCCAGGGGTTATTCGAGTTATCTTAATCGAAACCCTAGTAACGAGGCATTGGCTACCTTAAGAGAGTCATAGTTACTCGTCCCTATTGCTCACCCAGTCCAACATTTTTTCTTACTGTGGTCAGTCTGCCAGAACCGATATGTCACTAGTTGTGTATCATAAAAGAGTGATCGTTACTCCTCCCAGGGGTTATTCGAGATATCTTAATCGAAACCCTAGTAACGAGGCATTGGCTACCTTAAGAGAGTCATAGTTACTCGTCCCAATTGCTCACCCAGTCTGCCATTTTTTCTTACTGTGGCCAGTCTGCCAGTACCGATATGTCACTAGTTGTGTATCATAAAAGAGTGATCGTTTCTCCTCCCAGGGATTATTCGAGATATCTTAATCGAAACCCTAGTAATGAGACATTGGCTACCTTAAGAGAGTCATAGTTAGTCGTCCCAATTGCTCACCCAATAAAACGTTTCTTCTTACTGCGGCCAGTCTGCCAGAAGCGATATGTCACTAGTTGTGTATCATAAAAGAGTGATCGTTCTCCCCCCAGGGGTTATTCGAGATATCTTAATCGAAACCCTAGTAACGAGGCATTGGCTACCTTAAGAGAGTCATAGTTACTCGTCCCAATTGCTCACCCAGTCTGCCATTTTTTCTTACTGCGACCAGTCTGCCAGAAGCGATATGTCAATAGTTGTGTATCATAAAAGAGTGATCGTTTTTCCTCCCAGGGGTTATTCGAGATATCTTAATCGAAACCCTAGTAACGAGGCATTGGCTACCTTAAGAGAGTCATAGTTACTCATCCCTATTGCTCACCAAGTCTGCCATTTTTTCTTACTGTGGCCAGTCTGCCAGAAGCGATATGTCACTAGTTGTGTATCATAAAAGGGTTATCGTTACTCCTCCCAGGGGTTATTCGAGATATCTTAATCGAAACCCTAGTAACGAGGCATTGGCTACCTTAAGAGAGTCATAGTTACTCGTCCCAATTGCTCACCAAGTCTGCGATTTTTTCTTACTGTGGCCAGTCTGCCAGAAGCGATATGTCACTAGTTGTGTATCATAAAATAGTCATCGTTACTCCTCCCAACGGTTATTCGAGATATCTTAATCGAAACCCTAGTAACGAGACATTGGCTACCTTAAGAGAGTCATAGTTACTCGTCCCAATTGCTCACCCAGTAAAACGTTTTTTCTTATTGCGGCCAGTCTGCCAGAAGCGATATTTCACTAGTTGTGTATCATAAAAGAGTGATCGTTTTTCCTCCCAGGGGTTATTCGAGATATCTTAATCTAAACCCTAGTAACGAGGCATTGGCTACCTTAAGAGAGTCATAGTTACTCGTCCCAATTGCTCACCCAGTCCAACATTTTTTCTTACTGCAGCCAGTCTGCCAGAAGCGATATGTCACTAGTTGTGTATCATAAAAGAGTCGTCGTTACTCCTCCCAGGGGTTATTCGAGATATCTTAATCGAAACCCTAGTAACGAGGCATTGGCTACCTTAAGAGAGTCATAGTTACTCGTCCCAATTGCTCACCCAGTCCAAAATTTTTTCTTACTGCGGCCAGTCTGCCAGAAGCGATATGTCAATAGTTGTGTATCATAAAAGAGTCATCGTTACTCCTCCCAGGGGTTATTCGAGATATCTTAATCTAAACCCTAGTAACGTGGCATTGGCTACCTTAAGAGAGTCATAGTTACTCGTCCCAATTGCTCACCCAGTCTGCAATTTTTTCTTACTGTGGCCAGTCTGCCAGAAGCGATATGTCACTAGTTGTGTATCAAAACGGAGTCATCGTTTCTCCTCCCAGGGGTTATTCGAGATATCTTAATCGAAGCCCTAGTAACGAGGCATTGGCTACCTTAAGAGAGTCATAGTTACTCGTCCCAATTGCTCACCAAGTCTGCGATTTTTTCTTACTGTGGCCAGTCTGCCAGAAGCGATATGTCACTAGTTGTGTATCATAAAAGAGTCATCGTTACTCCTCCCAGGGGTTATTCGAGAAATCTTAATCGAAACCCTAGTAACGAGGCATTGGCTACCTTAAGAGAGTCATAGTTACTCGTCCCAATTGCTCACCCAGTCCAACATTTTTTCTTACTGCAGCCAGTCTGCCAGAAGCGATATGTCACTAGTTGTGTATCATAAAAGAGTCGTCGTTACTCCTATCAGGGGTTATTCGAGATATCTTAATCGAAACCCTAGTAACGAGGCATTGGCTACCTTAAGAGAGTCATAGTTACTCGTCCCTAATGCTCACCCAGACCAACATTTTTTCTTACACTGGTCAGTCTGCCAGAACCGATATGTCACTAGTTGTGTATCATAAAAGAGTGATCGTTACTCCTCCCAGGGGTTATTCGAGATATCTTAATCGAAACCCTAGTAACGAGGCATTGGCTACCTTAAGAGAGTCATAGTTACTCGTCCCAATTGCTCACCCAGTCTGCCATTTTTTCTTACTGTGGCCAGTCTGCCAGTACTGATATGTCACTAGTTGTGTATCATAAAAGAGTGATCGTTTCTCCTCCCAGGGATTATTCGAGATATCTTAATCGAAACCCTAGTAATGATACATTGGCTACCTTAAGAGAGTCGTAGTTAGTTTTCCCAATTGCTCACCCAGTAAAACGTTTTTTCTCACTGCGGCCAGTCTGCCAGAAGCGATATGTCACTAGTTGTGTATCATAAAAGAGTCATCGTTACTCCTCCCAGGGGTTATTCGAGATATCTTAATCGAAACCCTAGTAACGAGGCATTGGCTACCTTAAGAGAGTCATAGTTACTCGTCCCAATTGCTCACCCAGTCTGCAATCTTTTCTTACTGTGGCCAGTCTGCCAGAAGCGATATGTCACTAGTTGTGTCTCAAAAAAGAGTCATCGTTTCTCCTCCCAGGGGTTATTCGAGATATCTTAATCGAAACCCTAGTAACGAGGCATTGGCTACCTTAAGAGAGTCATAGTTACTCGTCCCAATTGCGCACCCAGTCTGCCATTTTTTCTTACTGTGGCCAGTCTGCCAGAAGCGATATGTCACTAGTTGTGTATCATAAAAGAGTCATCGTTTCTCCTCCCAGGGGTTATTCGAGATATCTTAATCGAAACCCTAGTAACGAGGCATTGGCTACCTTAAGAGAGTCATAGTTACTCATCCCAATTGCTCACCAAGTCTGCAATTTTTTCTTACTGTGGCCAGTCTGCCAGAAGCGATATGTCACTAGTTGTGTATCATAAAAGAGTCATCGTTACTCCTCCCAGGGGTTATTCGAGATATCTTAATCGAAACCCTAGTAACGAGGCATTGGCTACCTTAAGAGAGTCATAGTTACTCGTCCCAATTGTTCACCAAGTCTGCGATTTTTTCTTACTGTGGCCAGTCTGCCAGAAGCGATATGTCACTAGTTGTGTATCATAAAAGAGTCATCGTTACTCCTCCCAGGGGTTATTCGAGATATCTTAATCGAAACCCTAGTAACGAGGCATTGGCTACATTAAGAGAGTCATAGTTACTCGTCCCAATTGCTCACCCAGTCCAACATTTTTTCTTACTGTGGCCAGTCTGCCAGAACCGATATGTCACTAGTTGTGTATCATAAAAGAGTGATCGTTACTCCTCCCAGGGGTTATTCGAGATATCTTAATCGAAACCCTAGTAACGAGGCATTGGCTACCTTAAGAGAGTCATAGTTACTCGTCCCAATTGCTCACCCAGTCTGCCATTTTTTCTTACTGTGGCCAGTCTGCCAGTACCGATATGTCACTAGTTGTGTATCATAAAAGAGTGATCGTTTCTCCTCCCAGGGATTATTCGAGATATCTTAATCGAAACCCTAGTAATGAGACATTGGCTACCTTAAGAGAGTCATAGTTACTCGTCCCAATTGCTCACCCAGTCTGCCATTTTTTCTTACTGCGACCAGTCTGCCAGAAGCGATATGTCAATAGTTGTGTATCATAAAAGAGTGATCGTTTTTCCTCCCAGGGGTTATTCGAGATATCTTAATCGAAACCCTAGTAACGAGGCATTGGCTACCTTAAGAGAGTCATAGTTACTCATCCCTATTGCTCACCAAGTCTGCCATTTTTTCTTACTGTGGCCAGTCTGCCAGAAGCGATATGTCACTAGTTGTGTATCATAAAAGGGTTATCGTTACTCCTCCCAGGGGTTATTCGAGATATCTTAATCGAAACCCTAGTAACGAGGCATTGGCTACCTTAAGAGAGTCATAGTTACTCGTCCCAATTGCTCACCAAGTCTGCGATTTTTTCTTACTGTGGCCAGTCTGCCAGAAGCGATATGTCACTAGTTGTGTATCATAAAATAGTCATCGTTACTCCTCCCAGGGGTTATTCGAGATATCTTAATCGAAAACCTAGTAACGAGACATTGGCTACCTTAAGAGAGTCATAGTTACTCGTCCCAATTGCTCACCCAGTAAAACGTTTTTTCTTATTGCGGCCAGTCTGCCAGAAGCGATATTTCACTAGTTGTGTATCATAAAAGAGTGATCGATACTCCTCCCAGGGGTTATTCGAGATATCTTAATCTAAACCCTAGTAACGAGGCATTGGCTACCTTAAGAGAGTCATAGTTACTCGTCCCAATTGCTCACCCAGTCCAACATTTTTTCTTACTGCAGCCAGTCTGCCAGAAGCGATATGTCACTAGTTGTGTATCATAAAAGAGTCGTCGTTACTCCTCCCAGGGGTTATTCGAGATATCTTAATCGAAACCCTAGTAACGAGGCATTGGCTACCTTAAGAGAGTCATAGTTACTCGTCCCAATTGCTCACCCAGTCCAAAATTTTTTCTTACTGCGACCAGTCTGCCAGAAGCGATATGTCAATAGTTGTGTATCATAAAAGAGTCATCGTTACTCCTCCCAGGGGTTATTCGAGATATCTTAATCTAAACCCTAGTAACGTGGCATTGGCTACCTTAAGAGAGTCATAGTTACTCGTCCCAATTGCTCACCCAGTCTGCAATTTTTTCTTACTGTGGCCAGTCTGCCAGAAGCGATATGTCACTAGTTGTGTATCAAAAAGGAGTCATCGTTTCTCCTCCCAGGGGTTATTCGAGATATCTTAATCGAAGCCCTAGTAACGAGGCATTGGCTACCTTAAGAGAGTCATAGTTACTCGTCCCAATTGCTCACCAAGTCTGCGATTTTTTCTTACTGTGGCCAGTCTGCCAGAAGCGATATGTCACTAGTTGTGTATCATAAAAGAGTCATCGTTACTCCTCCCAGGGGTTATTCGAGAAATCTTAATCGAAACCCTAGTAACGAGGCATTGGCTACCTTAAGAGAGTCATAGTTACTCGTCCCAATTGCTCACCCAGTCCAACATTTTTTCTTACTGTGGCCAGTCTGCCAGAACCGATATGTCACTAGTTGTGTATCATAAAAGAGTGATCGTTACTCCTCCCAGGGGTTATTCGAGATATCTTAATCGAAACCCTAGTAACGAGGCATTGGCTACCTTAAGAGAGTCATAGTTACTCGTCCCAATTGCTCACCCAGTCTGCCATTTTTTCTTACTGTGGCCAGTCTGCCAGTACCGATATGTCACTAGTTGTGTATCATAAAAGAGTGATCGTTTCTCCTCCCAGGGATTATTCGAGATATCTTAATCGAAACCCTAGTAATGAGACATTGGCTACCTTAAGAGAGTCATAGTTACTCGTCCCAATTGCTCACCCAGTCTGCCATTTTTTCTTACTGCGACCAGTCTGCCAGAAGCGATATGTCAATAGTTGTGTATCATAAAAGAGTGATCGTTTTTCCTCCCAGGGGTTATTCGAGATATCTTAATCGAAACCCTAGTAACGAGGCATTGGCTACCTTAAGAGAGTCATAGTTACTCATCCCTATTGCTCACCAAGTCTGCCATTTTTTCTTACTGTGGCCAGTCTGCCAGAAGCGATATGTCACTAGTTGTGTATCATAAAAGGGTTATCGTTACTCCTCCCAGGGGTTATTCGAGATATCTTAATCGAAACCCTAGTAACGAGGCATTGGCTACCTTAAGAGAGTCATAGTTACTCGTCCCAATTGCTCACCAAGTCTGCGATTTTTTCTTACTGTGGCCAGTCTGCCAGAAGCGATATGTCACTAGTTGTGTATCATAAAATAGTCATCGTTACTCCTCCCAGGGGTTATTCGAGATATCTTAATCGAAAACCTAGTAACGAGACATTGGCTACCTTAAGAGAGTCATAGTTACTCGTCCCAATTGCTCACCCAGTAAAACGTTTTTTCTTATTGCGGCCAGTCTGCCAGAAGCGATATTTCACTAGTTGTGTATCATAAAAGAGTGATCGATACTCCTCCCAGGGGTTATTCGAGATATCTTAATCTAAACCCTAGTAACGAGGCATTGGCTACCTTAAGAGAGTCATAGTTACTCGTCCCAATTGCTCACCCAGTCCAACATTTTTTCTTACTGCAGCCAGTCTGCCAGAAGCGATATGTCACTAGTTGTGTATCATAAAAGAGTCGTCGTTACTCCTCCCAGGGGTTATTCGAGATATCTTAATCGAAACCCTAGTAACGAGGCATTGGCTACCTTAAGAGAGTCATAGTTACTCGTCCCAATTGCTCACCCAGTCCAAAATTTTTTCTTACTGCGACCAGTCTGCCAGAAGCGATATGTCAATAGTTGTGTATCATAAAAGAGTCATCGTTACTCCTCCCAGGGGTTATTCGAGATATCTTAATCTAAACCCTAGTAACGTGGCATTGGCTACCTTAAGAGAGTCATAGTTACTCGTCCCAATTGCTCACCCAGTCTGCAATTTTTTCTTACTGTGGCCAGTCTGCCAGAAGCGATATGTCACTAGTTGTGTATCAAAAAGGAGTCATCGTTTCTCCTCCCAGGGGTTATTCGAGATATCTTAATCGAAGCCCTAGTAACGAGGCATTGGCTACCTTAAGAGAGTCATAGTTACTCGTCCCAATTGCTCACCAAGTCTGCGATTTTTTCTTACTGTGGCCAGTCTGCCAGAAGCGATATGTCACTAGTTGTGTATCATAAAAGAGTCATCGTTACTCCTCCCAGGGGTTATTCGAGAAATCTTAATCGAAACCCTAGTAACGAGGCATTGGCTACCTTAAGAGAGTCATAGTTACTCGTCCCAATTGCTCACCCAGTCCAACATTTTTTCTTACTGCAGCCAGTCTGCCAGAAGCGATATGTCACTAGTTGTGTATCATAAAAGAGTCGTCGTTACTCCTATCAGGGGTTATTCGAGATATCTTAATCGAAACCCTAGTAACGAGGCATTGGCTACCTTAAGAGAGTCATAGTTACTCGTCCCTAATGCTCACCCAGACCAACATTTTTTCTTACACTGGTCAGTCTGCCAGAACCGATATGTCACTAGTTGTGTATCATAAAAGAGTGATCGTTACTCCTCCCAGGGGTTATTCGAGATATCTTAATCGAAACCCTAGTAACGAGGCATTGGCTACCTTAAGAGAGTCATAGTTACTCGTCCCAATTGCTCACCCAGTCTGCCATTTTTTCTTACTGTGGCCAGTCTGCCAGTACTGATATGTCACTAGTTGTGTATCATAAAAGAGTGATCGTTTCTCCTCCCAGGGATTATTCGAGATATCTTAATCGAAACCCTAGTAATGATACATTGGCTACCTTAAGAGAGTCATAGTTAGTTTTCCCAATTGCTCACCCAGTAAAACGTTTTTTCTCACTGCGGCCAGTCTGCCAGAAGCGATATGTCACTAGTTGTGTATCATAAAAGAGTCATCGTTACTCCTCCCAGGGGTTATTCGAGATATCTTAATCGAAACCCTAGTAACGAGGCATTGGCTACCTTAAGAGAGTCATAGTTACTCGTCCCAATTGCTCACCCAGTCTGCCATCTTTTCTTACTGTGGCCAGTCTGCCAGAAGCGATATGTCACTAGTTGTGTCTCAAAAAAGAGTCATCGTTTCTCCTCCCAGGGGTTATTCGAGATATCTTAATCGAAACCCTAGTAACGAGGCATTGGCTACCTTAAGAGAGTCATAGTTACTCGTCCCAATTGCGCACCCAGTCTGCCATTTTTTCTTACTGTGGCCAGTCTGCCAGAAGCGATATGTCACTAGTTGTGTATCATAAAAGAGTCATCGTTTCTCCTCCCAGGGGTTATTCGAGATATCTTAATCGAAACCCTAGTAACGAGGCATTGGCTACCTTAAGAGAGTCATAGTTACTCATCCCAATTGCTCACCAAGTCTGCAATTTTTTCTTACTGTGGCCAGTCTGCCAGAAGCGATATGTCACTAGTTGTGTATCATAAAAGAGTCATCGTTACTCCTCCCAGGGGTTATTCGAGATATCTTAATCGAAACCCTAGTAACGAGGCATTGGCTACCTTAAGAGAGTCATAGTTACTCGTCCCAATTGTTCACCAAGTCTGCGATTTTTTCTTACTGTGGCCAGTCTGCCAGAAGCGATATGTCACTAGTTGTGTATCATAAAAGAGTCATCGTTACTCCTCCCAGGGGTTATTCGAGATATCTTAATCGAAACCCTAGTAACGAGGCATTGGCTACATTAAGAGAGTCATAGTTACTCGTCCCAATTGCTCACCCAGTCCAACACTTTTTCTTACTGTGGCCAGTCTGCCAGAACCGATATGTCACTAGTTGTGTATCATAAAAGAGTCGTCGTTACTCCTCCCAGGGGTTATTCGAGATATCTTAATCGAAACCCTAGTAACGAGACATTGGCTACCTTAAGGGAGTCATAGTTACTCGTCCCAATTGCTCACCCAGTCCAACATTTTTTCTTACTGCAGCCAGTCTGCCAGAAGCGATATGTCACTAGTTGTGTATCATAAAAGAGTCGTCGTTACTCCTATCAGGGGTTATTCGAGATATCTTAATCGAAACCCTAGTAACGAGGCATTGGCTACCTTAAGAGAGTCATAGTTACTCGTCCCTAATGCTCACCCAGACCAACATTTTTTCTTACACTGGTCAGTCTGCCAGAACCGATATGTCACTAGTTGTGTATCATAAAAGAGTGATCGTTACTCCTCCCAGGGGTTATTCGAGATATCTTAATCGAAACCCTAGAAACGAGGCATTGGCTACCTTAAGAGAGTCATAGTTACTCGTCCCAATTGCTCACCCAGTAAAACGTTTTTTCTTACTGCGGCCAGTCTGCCAGAAGCGATATTTCACTAGTTGTGTATCATAAAAGAGTGATCTTTACTCATCCCAGGGGTTATTCGAGATATCTTAATCGAAACCCTAGTAACGAGGCATTGGCTACCTTAAGAGAGTCATAGTTACTCGTCCCAATTGCTCACCCAGTCCAACATTTTTTCTTACTGCGGCCAGTCTGCCAGAAGCGATATGTCACTAGATGTACATCATAAAAGAGTGATCGTTTCTCCTCCCAGGGGTTATTCGAGATATCTTAATCGAAACCCTAGTAACGAGGCATTGGCTACCTTAAGGGAGTCATAGTTACTCGTCCCAATTGCTCACCCAGTCCAACATTTTTTCTTACTGTAGCCAGTCTGCCAGAACCGATATGTCACTAGTTGTGTATCATAAAAGAGTGATCGTTTTTCCTCCCAGGGGATATTCGAGATATCTTAATCGAAACCCTAGTAACGAGGCATTGGCTACCTTAAGAGAGTCATAGTTACTCGTCCCATTTGCTCACCCAGTCCAACATTATTTCTTACTGCGACCAGTCTGCCAGAAGCGATGTGTCACTAGTTGTGTATCATAAAAGAGTGATCGTTACTCTTCCCAGGGGTTATTCGAGATATCTTAATCGAAAACCTAGTAACGAGGCATTGGCTACCTTAAGAGAGTCATAGTTAGTCGTCCCAATAGCTCACCCAGTCCAACAATATTTCTAACTGCAGCCAGTCTGCCAGAAGCGATATGTCACTAGTTGTGTATCATAAAAGAGTCATTGTTACTCTTCCGAGGGGTTATTCGAGATATCTTAATCGAAACCCTAGTAACAAGGCATTGGCTACCTTAAGAGAGTCATACTTACTCGTCCCAATTGCTCACCCAGTCCAACATTTTTTCTTACTGCGACCAGTCTGCCAGAAGCGATATGTCACTAGTTGTGTATCATAAAAGAGTCATCGTTACTCCTCCCAGGGGTTATTCGAGAAATCTTAATCGAAACCCTAGTAACGAGGCATTGGCTACCTTAAGAGAGTCATAGTTACTCGTCCCAATTGCTCACACAGTTTGCCATCTTTTCTTACTGTGGCCAATCTGCCAGAAGCGATATGTCACTAGTTGTGTATCATAAAAGAGTCATCGTTTCTCCTCCCAGGGGTAAATCGAGATATCTTAATCGAAACCAAAGTAACGAGGCATTGGCTACCTTAAGGGAGTCATAGTTACTCGTCCCAATAGCTCACCCAGTCCAACATTATTTCTTACTGCAGCCAGTCTGCCAGAAGCGATATGTCACTAGTTGTGTATCATGAAAGAATCATCGTTACTCCTCCGATGGGTTATTCGAGATATCTTAATCGAAACCCTAGTAACGAGGCATTGGCTACCTTAAGAGAGTCATAGTTACTCGTCCCAATTGCTCACCCAGTCCAACATTTTTTCTTACTGCGACTAGTCTGCCAGAAGCGATATGTCACTAGTTGTGTATCATAAAAGAGTCATCGTTACTCCTCCCAGGGGTTATTCGAGATATCTTAATCGAAACCCTAGTAACGAGGCATTGGCTACCTTAAGAGAATCATAGTTACTTGTCCCAATTGCTCACCCAGTCCAACATTTTTTCTTACTGCGGCCAGTCTGCCAGAAGCGCTATGTCACTAGTTGTGTATCATAAAAGAGTCATCGTTTCTCCTCCCATAGGTTATTCGAGATATCTTAATCAAAACCCTAGTAAAGAGGCATTGGCTACCTTAGGAGAGTCATAGTTACTCGTCCCAATTGCTCACCCAGTCTGCCATTTTTTCTTACTGTGGCCAGTCTGCCAGAAGCGATATGTCACAAGTTGTGTATCACAAAAGAGTCGTCGTTACTCCTCTGAGGGGTTATTCGAGATATCTTAATTGAAACCCTAGTAACGAGGCATTGGCTACCTTAAGAGAGTCATAGTTACTCGTCCCAATTGCTCACCCAGTCTGCCATTTTTTCTTACTGTGGCCAGTCTGCCAGTACCGATATGTCACTAGTTGTGTATCATAAAAGAGTGATCGTTTCTCCTCCTAGGGATTATTCGAGGTATCTTAATCGAAACCCTAGTAACGAGACCTTGGCTACCTTAAGAGAGTCATAGTTACTCGTCCCAATTGCTCACCCAGTAAAACGTTTTTTCCTACTGCGGCCAGTCTGACAGTAGCGATATTTCACTAGTTGTGTATCATAAAAGAGTGATCGTTACTCCTCCCAGGGGTTATTCGAGATATCTTAATCGAAACCCTAGTAACGAGGCATTGGCTACCTTAAGAGAGTCATAGTTACTCGTCCCAATAGCTCACCCAGTCCAGCACTTTTTCTTACTGCGGCGAGTCTGCCACAAGCGATATGTCACTAGTTGTGTATCATAAAAGAGTAATCGTTTCTCCTCCCAGGGGTTATTCGAGATATCTTAATCGAAACCCAAGTAACGAGGCAGTGACTACCTTAAGAGAGTCATAGTTACTCGTCCCAATTGCTCACCCAGTCTGCCATTTTTTCTTACTGTGGCCAGTCTGCCAGTACCGATATGTCACTAGTTGTGTATCATAAAAGAGTGATCGTTTCTCCTCCCAGGGATTATTCGAGATATCTTAATCGAAACCCTAGTAATGAGACATTGGCTACCTTAAGAGAGTCATAGTTAGTCGTCCCAATTGCTCACCCAATAAAACGTTTCTTTTACTGCGGCCAGTCTGCCAGAAGCGATATGTCACTAGTAGTGTATCATAAAAGAGTGATCGTTCTCCTCCCAGGGGTTATTCGAGATATCTTAATCGAAACCCTAGTAACGAGGCATTGGCTACCTTAAGAGAGTCATTGTTACTCGTCCCAATTGCTCACCCAGTCCAACATTTTTTCTTACTGCAGCCAGTCTGCCAGAAGCGATATGTCACTAGTTGTGTATCATAAAAGAGTCGTCGTTACTCCTCCCAGGGGTTATTTGAGATATCTTAATCGAAACCCTAGTAACGAGGCATTGGCTACCTTAAGAGAGTCATAGTTACTCGTCCCAATTGCTCACCCAGTATGCCATTTTTTCTTACTGCGACCAGTCTGCCAGAAGCGATATGTCAATAGTTGTGTATCATAAAAGAGTGGTCGTTTTTCCTCCCAGGGGTTATTCGAGATATCTTAATCGAAACCCTAGTAACGAGGCATTGGCTACCTTAAGAGAGTCATAGTTACTCGTCCCAATTGCTCACCCAGTCTGCCATTTTTTCTTACTGCGACTAGTCTGCCAGAAGAGATATGTCACTAGTTGTGTATCATAAAAGAGTCATCGTTACTCCTCGCAGGGTTTATTCGAGATATCTTAATCGAAACACTAGTAACGAGGCATTGGCTACCTTAAGAGAGTCATAGTTACTCGTCCCAATTGCTCACCCAGTCCAACATTTTTTCTTACTGCGGCCAGTCTGCCAGAAGCGCTATGTCACTAGTTGTGTATCATAAAAGAGTCATCGTTTCTCCTCCCAGGGGTTATTCGAGATATCTTAATCAAAACCCTAGTAAAGAGGCATTGGCTACCTTAGGAGGGTCATAGTTACTCGTCCCAATTGCTCACCCAGTCTGCCATTTTTTCTTACTGTGGCCAGTCTGCCAGAAGCGATATGTCACTAGTTGTGTATCATAAAAGAGTCATCGTTACTCCTCCCAGGGGTTATTCGAGATATCTTAATCGAAACACTAGTAACGAGGCATTGGCTACCTTAAGAGAGTCATAGTTACTCGTCCCAATTGCTCACCCAGTCCAACATTTTTTCTTACTGCGGCCAGTCTGCCAGTACCGATATGTCACTAGATGTGTATCATAAAAGAGTTATCGTTTCTCCTCCTAAGGATTATTCGAGGTATCTTAATCGAAACCCTAGTAACGAGACATTGGCTACCTTAAGAGAGTCATAGTTACTCGTCCCAATTGCTCACCCAGTAAAACGTTTTTTCCTACTGCGGCCAGTCTGACAGTAGCGATATTTCACTAGTTGTGTATCATAAAAGAGTGATCGTTACTCCTCCCAGGGGTTATTCGAGATATCTTAATCGAAACCCTAGTAACGAGGCATTGGCTACCTTAAGAGAGTCATAGTTACTCGTCCCAATAGCTCACCCAGTCCAGCACTTTTTCTTACTGCGGCCAGTCTGCCACAAGCGATATGTCACTAGTTGTGTATCATAAAAGAGTAATCGTTTCTCCTCCCAGGGGTTATTCGAGATATCTTAATCGAAACCCTAGTAACGAGGCAGTGATTACCTTAAGAGAGTCATAGTTACTCGTCCCAATTGCTCACCCAGTCTGCCATTTTTTCTTACTGTGGCCAGTCTGCCAGTACCGATATGTCACTAGTTGTGTATCATAAAAGAGTGATCGTTTCTCCTCCCAGGGATTATTCGAGATATCTTAATCGAAACCCTAGTAATGAGACATTGGCTACCTTAAGAGAGTCATAGTTAGTCGTCCCAATTGCTCACCCAATAAAACGTTTCTTTTTACTGCGGCCAGTCTGCCAGAAGCGATATGTCACTAGTTGTGTATCATAAAAGAGTGATCGTTCTCCTCCCAGGGAATATTCGAGATATCTTAATCGAAACCCTAGTAACGAGGCATTGGCTACCTTAAGAGAGTCATTGTTACTCGTCCCAATTGCTCACCCAGTAAAACATTTTTTCTTACTGCAGCCAGTCTGCCAGAAGTGATATGTCACTAGTTGTGTATAATAAAATAGTCGTCGTTACTCCTCCCAGGGGTTATTCGAGATATCTTAATCGAAACCCTAGTAACGAGGCATTGGCTACCTTAAGAGAGTCATAGTTACTCATCCCTATTGCTCACCAAGTCTGCCATTTTTTCTTATTGTGGCCAGTCTGCCAGAAGCGATATGTCACTAGTTGTGTATCATAAAAGAGTCATCGTTACTCCTCCGACGGGTTATTCGAGATATCTTAATCGAAACCCTAGTAACGAGGCATTGGCTACCTTAAGAGAGTCATAGTTACTCGTCCCAATTGCTCACCAAGTCTGCGATTTTTTCTTACTGTGGCCAGTCTGCCAGAAGCGATATGTCACTAGTTGTGTATCATAAAATAGTCATCGTTACTCCTCCCAGGGGTTATTCGAGATATCTTAATCGAAACCCTAGTAACGAGGCATTGGCTACCTTAAGAGAGTCATAGTTACTCGTCCCAATTGCTCACCCAGTCCAACATTTTTTCTTACTGCGACCAGTCTGCCAGAAGCGATATGTCAATAGTTGTGTATCATAAAAGAGTGATCGTTTTTCCTCCCAGGGGTTATTTGAGATATCTTAATCGAAACCCTAGTAACGAGGCATTGGCTACCTTAAGAGAGTCATAGTTACTCGTCCCAATTGCGCACCCAGTCTGCCATTTTTTCTTACTGTGGCCAGTCTGCCAGAAGCGATATGTCAATAGTTGTGTATCATAAAAGAGTGGTCGTTTTTCCTCCCAGGGGTTATTCGAGATATCTTAATCGAAACCCTAGTAACGAGGCATTGGCTACCTTAAGAGAGTCATAGTTACTCGTCCCAATTGCTCACCCAGTCTGCCATTTTTTCTTACTGCGACTAGTCTGCCAGAAGAGATATGTCACTAGTTGTGTATCATAAAAGAGTCATCGTTACTCCTCGCAGGGTTTATTCGAGATATCTTAATCGAAACACTAGTAACGAGGCATTGGCTACCTTAAGAGAGTCATAGTTACTCGTCCCAATTGCTCACCCAGTCCAACATTTTTTCTTACTGCGGCCAGTCTGCCAGAAGCGCTATGTCACTAGTTGTGTATCATAAAAGAGTCATCGTTTCTCCTCCCAGGGGTTATTCGAGATATCTTAATCAAAACCCTAGTAAAGAGGCATTGGCTACCTTAGGAGGGTCATAGTTACTCGTCCCAATTGCTCACCCAGTCTGCCATTTTTTCTTACTGTGGCCAGTCTGCCAGAAGCGATATGTCACTAGTTGTGTATCATAAAAGAGTCATCGTTACTCCTCCCAGGGGTTATTCGAGATATCTTAATCGAAACACTAGTAACGAGGCATTGGCTACCTTAAGAGAGTCATAGTTACTCGTCCCAATTGCTCACCCAGTCCAACATTTTTTCTTACTGCGGCCAGTCTGCCAGTACCGATATGTCACTAGATGTGTATCATAAAAGAGTTATCGTTTCTCCTCCTAAGGATTATTCGAGGTATCTTAATCGAAACCCTAGTAACGAGGCATTGGCTACCTTAAGAGAGTCATAGTTACTCGTCCCAATTGCTCACCCAGTCTGCCATTTTTTCTTACTGCGGCCAGTCTGCCAGAAGCGATATGTCACTAGTTGTGTATCATAAAAGAGTGATCGTTTTTCCTCCCAGGGGTTATTTGAGATATCTTAATCGAAACCCTAGTAACGAGGCATTGGCTACCTTAAGAGAGTCATAGTTACTCGTCCCAATTGCGCACCCAGTCTGCCATTTTTTCTTACTGTGGCCAGTCTGCCAGAAGCGATATGTCACTAGTTGTGTATCATAAAAGAGTCATCGTTTCTCCTCCCAGGGGTTATTCGAGATATCTTAATCGAAACCCTAGTAACGAGGCATTGGCTACCTTAAGAGAGTCATAGTTACTCATCCCAATTGCTCACAAAGTCTGCCATTTTTTCTTACTGTGGCCAGTCTGCCAGAAGCGATATGTCACTAGTTGTGTATCATAAAAGAGTCATCGTTACTCCTCCCAGGGGTTATTCGAGATATCTTAATCGAAACCCTAGTAACGAGACATTGGCTACCTTAAGAGAGTCATAGTTACTCGTCCCAACTGCTCACCCAGTAAAACGTTTTTTCTTACTGCGGCCAGTCTGCCAGAAGCGATATTTCACTAGTTGTGTATCATAAAAAAGAGATTGTTACTCCTCCCAGGGGTTATTCGATATATTTTAATCGAAACCCTAGTGACGAGGCATTGGCTACCTTAAGAGAGTCATCGTTAGTCGTCCCAATTGCTCACCCAGTAAAACGTTTTTTCTTACCGCGGCCAGTCTGCCAGAAGCGATATGTCACTAGTTGTGTATCATAAAAGAGTCGTCGTTACTCCTCCCAGGGGTTATTCGAGATATCTTAATCGAAACCCTAGTAACGAGGCATTGGCTACCTTAAGAGAGTCATAGTTACTCGTCCCAATTGCTCACCCACTCCAACATTTTTTCTTACTGCGACCAGTCTGCCAGAAGCGATATGTCAATAGTTGTGTATCATAAAAGAGTGATCGTTTTTCCTCCCAGGGGTTATTCGAGATATCTTAATCGAAACCCTAGTAACGAGGCATTGGCTACCTTAAGAGAGTCATAGTTACTCGTCCCAATTGCGCACCCAGTCTGCCATTTTTTCTTACTGTGGCCAGTCTGCCAGAAGCGATATGTCACTAGTTGTGTATCATAAAAGAGTCATCGTTTCTCCTCCCAGGGGTTATTCGAGATATCTTAATCGATACCCTAGTAACGAGGCATTGGCTACCTTAAGAGAGTCATAGTTACTCATCCCAATTGCTCACCAAGTCTGCCATTTTTTCTTACTGTGGCCAGTCTGCCAGAAGCGATATGTCACTAGTTGTGTATCATAAAAGAGTCATCGTTACTCCTCCCAGGGGTTATTCGAGATATCTTAATCGAAACCCTAGTAACGAGGCATTGGCTACCTTAAGAGAGTCATAGTTACTCGTCCCAATTGCTCACCAAGTCTGCCATTTTTTCTTACTGTGGCCAGTCTGCCAGAAGCGATATGTCACTAGTTGTGTATCATAAAAGAGTCATCGTTACTCCTCCCAGGGGTTATTCGAGATATCTTAATCGAAACCCTAGTAACGAGGCATTGGCTACATTAAGAGAGTCATAGTTACTCGTCCCAATTGCTCACCCAGTCCAACATTTTTTCTTACTGTGGCCAGTCTGCCAGAACCGATATGTCACTAGTTGTGTATCATAAAAGAGTCGTCGTTACTCCTCCCAGGGGTTATTCGAGATATCTTAATCGAAACCCTAGTAACGAGACATTGGCTACCTTAAGAGAGTCATAGTTACTCGTCCCAACTGCTCACCCAGTAAAACGTTTTTTCTTACTGCGGCCAGTCTGCCAGAAGCGATATTTCACTAGTTGTGTATCATAAAAGAATGAACTTTACTCATCCCAGGGGTTATTCGAGATATCTTAATCGAAACCCTAGTAACGAGGCATTGGCTACCTTAAGAGAGTCATAGTTACTCGTCCCAATTGCTCACCCAGTCCAACATTTTTTCTTACTGCGGCCAGTCTGCCAGAAGCGATATGTCACTAGATGTGTATCATAAAAGAGTCATCGTTACTCCTCCCAGGGGTTATTCGAGATATCTTAATCGAAACCCTAGTAACGAGGCATTGGCTACCTTAAGAGAGTCATAGTTACTCGTCCCAATTGCTCACCCAGTTTGCCATCTTTTCTTACTGTGGCCAATCTGCCAGAAGCGATATGTCACTAGTTGTGTATCATAAAAGAGTCATCGTTTCTCCTCCCAGGGGTAATTCGAGATATCTTAATCGAAACCCTAGTAACGAGGCATTGGCTACCTTAAGAGAGTCATAGTTACTCGTCCCAATAGCTCACCCAGTCCTGCACTTTTTCTTACTGCGGCCAGTCTGCCACAAGCGATATGTCACTAGTTGTGTATCATAAAAGAGTAATCGTTTCTCCTCCCAGGGGTTATTCGAGATATCTTAATCGAAACCCTAGTAACGAGCCAGTGACTACCTTAAGAGAGTCATAGTTACTCGTCCCAATTGCTCACCCAGTAAAACGTTTTTTCTTATTGCGGCCAGTCTGCCAGAAGCGATATTTCACTAGTTGTGTATCATAAAAGAGTGATCGATACTCCTCCCAGGGGTTATTCGAGATATCTTAATCTAAACCCTAGTAACGAGGCATTGGCTACCTTAAGAGAGTCATAGTTACTCGTCCCAATTGCTCACCCAGTCCAACATTTTTTCTTACTGCAGCCAGTCTGCCAGAAGCGATATGTCACTAGTTGTGTATCATAAAAGAGTCGTCGTTACTCCTCCCAGGGGTTATTCGAGATATCTTAATCGAAACCCTAGTAACGTGGCATTGGCTACCTTAAGAGAGTCATAGTTACTCGTCCCAATTGCTCACCCAGTCTGCAATTTTTTCTTACTGTGGCCAGTCTGCCAGAAGCGATATGTCACTAGTTGTGTATAAAAAAGGAGTCATCGTTTCTCCTCCCAGGGGTTATTCGAGATATCTTAATCGAAGCCCTAGTAACGAGGCATTGGCTACCTTAAGAGAGTCATAGTTACTCGTCCCAATTGCTCACCAAGTCTGCGATTTTTTCTTACTGTGGCCAGTCTGCCAGAAGCGATATGTCACTAGTTGTGTATCATAAAAGAGTCATCGTTACTCCTCCCAGGGGTTATTCGAGATATCTTAATCGAAACCCTAGTAACGAGGCATTGGCTACATTAAGAGAGTCATAGTTACTCGTCCCAATTGCTCACCCAGTCCAACATTTTTTCTTACTGCAGCCAGTCTGCCAGAAGCGATATGTCACTAGTTGTGTATCATAAAACAGTCGTCGTTACTCCTATCAGGGGTTATTCGAGATATCTTAATCGAAACCCTAGTAACGAGGCATTGGCTACCTTAAGAGAGTCATAGTTACTCGTCCCTAATGCTCACCCAGTCCAACATTTTTTCTTACTGCAGCCAGTCTGCCAGAACCGATATGTCACTAGTTGTGTATCATAAAAGAGTCATCGTTTCTCCTCCCAGGGGTTATTCGAGATATCTTAATCGAAACCCTAGTAACGTGGCATTGGCTACCTTAAGAGAGTCATAGTTACTCGTCCCAATTGCTCCCCCAGGCTGCCATTTTTTCTTACTGTGGCCAGTCTGCCAGAAGCGATATGTCACTAGTTGTGTATCAAAAAGGAGTCATCGTTTGTCCTCCCAGGGGTTATTCGAGATATCTTAATCGAAGCCCTAGTAACGAGGCATTGGCTACCTTAAGAGAGTCATAGTTACTCGTCCCAATTGCTCACCAAGTCTGCGATTTTTTCTTACTGAGGCCAGTCTGCCAGAAGCGATATGTCACTAGTTGTGTATCATAAAAGAGTGATCGTTTCTCCTCCCAGGGGTTATTCGAGATATCTTAATCGAAACCCTAGTAACGAGGCATTGGCTACCTTAAGAGAGTCATAGTTACTCATCCCAATTGCTCACCAAGTCTGCCATTTTTTCTTACTGTGGCCAGTCTGCCAGAAGCGATATGTCACTAGTTGTGTATCATAAAAGAGTCATCGTTACTCCTCCCAGGGGTTATTCGAGATATCTTAATCGAAACCCTAGTAACGAGACATTGGCTACCTTAAGAGAGTCATAGTTACTCGACCCAACTGCTCACCCAGTAAAACGTTTTTTCTTACTGCGGCCAGTCTGCCAGAAGCGATATTTCACTAGTTGTGTATCATAAAAAAGAGATTGTTACTCCTCCCAGGGGTTATTCGATATATTTTAATCGAAACCCTAGTGACGAGGCATTGGCTACCTTAAGAGAGTCATCGTTAGTCGTCCCAATTGCTCACCCAGTAAAACGTTTTTTCTTACCGCGGCCAGTCTGCCAGAAGCGATATGTCACTAGTTGTGTATCATAAAAGAGTCGTCGTTACTCCTCCCAGGGGTTATTCGAGATATCTTAATCGAAACCCTAGTAACGAGGCATTGGCTACCTTAAGAGAGTCATAGTTACTCGTCCCAATTGCTCACCCACTCCAACATTTTTTCTTACTGCGACCAGTCTGCCAGAAGCGATATGTCAATAGTTGTGTATCATAAAAGAGTGATCGTTTTTCCTCCCAGGGGTTATTCGAGATATCTTAATCGAAACCCTAGTAACGAGGCATTGGCTACCTTAAGAGAGGCATAGTTACTCGTCCCAATTGCGCACCCAGTCTGCCATTTTTTCTTACTGTGGCCAGTCTGCCAGAAGCGATATGTCACTAGTTGTGTATCATAAAAGAGTCATCGTTTCTCCTCCCAGGGGTTATTCGAGATATCTTAATCGAAACCCTAGTAACGAGGCATTGGCTACCTTAAGAGAGTCATAGTTACTCATCCCAATTGCTCACCAAGTCTGCCATTTTTTCTTACTGTGGCCAGTCTGCCAGAAGCGATATGTCACTAGTTGTGTATCATAAAAGAGTCATCGTTACACCTCCCAGGGGTTATTCGAGATATCTTAATCGAAACCTTAGTAACGAGGCATTGGCTACCTTAAGAGAGTCTTAGTTACTCGTCCCAATTGCTCACCAAGTCTGCCATTTTTTCTTACTGTGGCCAGTCTGCCAGAAGCGATATGTCACTAGTTGTGTATCATAAAAGAGTCATCGTTACTCCTCCCAGGGGTTATTCGAGATATCTTAATCGAAACCCTAGTAACGAGGCATTGGCTACATTAAGAGAGTCATAGTTACTCGTCCCAATTGCTCACCCAGTCCAACATTTTTTCTTACTGTGGCCAGTCTGCCAGAACCGATATGTCACTAGTTGTGTATCATAAAAGAGTCGTCGTTACTCCTCCCAGGGGTTATTCGAGATATCTTAATCGAAACCCTAGTAACGAGACATTGGCTACCTTAAGAGAGTCATAGTTACTCGTCCCAACTGCTCACCCAGTAAAACGTTTTTTCTTACTGCGGCCAGTCTGCCAGAAGCGATATTTCACTAGTTGTGTATCATAAAAGAGTGATCTTTACTCATCCCAGGGGTTATTCGAGATATCTTAATCGAAACCCTAGTAACGAGGCATTGGCTACCTTAAGAGAGTCATAGTTACTCGTCCCAATTGCTCACCAAGTCTGCCATTTTTTCTTACTGTGGCCAGTCTGCCAGAAGCGATATGTCACTAGTTGTGTATCATAAAAGAGTCATCGTTACTCCTCCCAGGGGTTATTCGAGATATCTTAATCGAAACCCTAGTAACGAGGCATTGGCTACATTAAGAGAGTCATAGTTACTCGTCCCAATTGCTCACCCAGTCCAACATTTTTTCTTACTGTGGCCAGTCTGCCAGAACCGATATGTCACTAGATGTGTATCATAAAAGAGTCATCGTTACTCCTCCCAGGGGTTATTCGAGATATCTTAATCGAAACCCTAGTAACGAGGCATTGGCTACCTTAAGAGAGTCATAGTTACTCGTCCCAATTGCTCACCCAGTTTGCCATCTTTTCTTACTGTGGCCAATCTGCCAGAAGCGATATGTCACTAGTTGTGTATCATAAAAGAGTCATCGTTTCTCCTCCAAGGGGTAATTCGAGATATCTTAATCGAAACCCTAGTAACGAGGCATTGGCTACCTTAAGAGAGTCATAGTTACTCGTCCCAATAGCTCACCCAGTCCTGCACTTTTTCTTACTGCGGCCAGTCTGCCACAAGCGATATGTCACTAGTTGTGTATCATAAAAGAGTCGTCGTTACTCCTCCCAGGGGTTATTCGAGATATCTTAATCGAAACCCTAGTAACGAGGCATTGGCTACCTTAAGAGAGTCATAGTTACTCGTCCCAATTGCTCACCCACTCCAACATTTTTTCTTACTGCGACCAGTCTGCCAGAAGCGATATGTCAATAGTTGTGTATCATAAAAGAGTGATCGTTTTTCCTCCCAGGGGTTATTCGAGGTATCTTAATCGAAACCCTAGTAACGAGGCATTGGCTACCTTAAGAGAGGCATAGTTACTCGTCCCAATTGCGCACCCAGTCTGCCATTTTTTCTTACTGTGGCCAGTCTGCCAGAAGCGATATGTCACTAGTTGTGTATCATAAAAGAGTCATCGTTTCTCCTCCCAGGGGTTATTCGAGATATCTTAATCGAAACCCTAGTAACGAGGCATTGGCTACCTTAAGAGAGTCATAGTTACTCATCCCAATTGCTCACCAAGTCTGCCATTTTTTCTTACTGTGGCCAGTCTGCCAGAAGCGATATGTCACTAGTTGTGTATCATAAAAGAGTCATCGTTACACCTCCCAGGGGTTATTCGAGATATCTTAATCGAAACCTTAGTAACGAGGCATTGGCTACCTTAAGAGATTCATAGTTACTCGTCCCAATTGCTCACCAAGTCTGCCATTTTTTCTTACTGTGGCCAGTCTGCCAGAAGCGATATGTCACTAGTTGTGTATCATAAAAGAGTCATCGTTACTCCTCCCAGGGGTTATTCGAGATATCTTAATCGAAACCCTAGTAACGAGGCATTGGCTACATTAAGAGAGTCATAGTTACTCGTCCCAATTGCTCACCCAGTCCAACATTTTTTCTTACTGTGGCCAGTCTGCCAGAACCGATATGTCACTAGTTGTGTATCATAAAAGAGTCGTCGTTACTCCTCCCAGGGGTTATTCGAGATATCTTAATCGAAACCCTAGTAACGAGACATTGGCTACCTTAAGAGAGTCATAGTTACTCGTCCCAACTGCTCACCCAGTAAAACGTTTTTTCTTACTGCGGCCAGTCTGCCAGAAGCGATATTTCACTAGTTGTGTATCATAAAAGAGTGATCTTTACTCATCCCAGGGGTTATTCGAGATATCTTAATCGAAACCCTAGTAACGAGGCATTGGCTACCTTAAGAGAGTCATAGTTACTCGTCCCAATTGCTCACCAAGTCTGCCATTTTTTCTTACTGTGGCCAGTCTGCCAGAAGCGATATGTCACTAGTTGTGTATCATAAAAGAGTCATCGTTACTCCTCCCAGGGGTTATTCGAGATATCTTAATCGAAACCCTAGTAACGAGGTATTGGCTACATTAAGAGAGTCATAGTTACTCGTCCCAATTGCTCACCCAGTCCAACATTTTTTCTTACTGTGGCCAGTCTGCCAGAACCGATATGTCACTAGATGTGTATCATAAAAGAGTCATCGTTACTCCTCCCAGGGGTTATTCGAGATATCTTAATCGAAACCCTAGTAACGAGGCATTGGCTACCTTAAGAGAGTCATAGTTACTCGTCCCAATTGCTCACCCAGTTTGCCATCTTTTCTTACTGTGGCCAATCTGCCAGAAGCGATATGTCACTAGTTGTGTATCATAAAAGAGTCATCGTTTCTCCTCCAAGGGGTAATTCGAGATATCTTAATCGAAACCCTAGTAACGAGGCATTGGCTACCTTAAGAGAGTCATAGTTACTCGTCCCAATAGCTCACCCAGTCCTGCACTTTTTCTTACTGCGGCCAGTCTGCCACAAGCGATATGTCACTAGTTGTGTATCATAAAAGAGTAATCGTTTCTCCTCCCAGGGGTTATTCGAGATATCTTAATCGAAACCCTAGTAACGAGGCAGTGACTACCTTAAGAGAGTCATAGTTACTCGTCCCAATTGCTCACCCAGTCTGCCATTTTTTCTTACTGTGGCCAGTCTGCCAGTACCGATATGTCACTAGTTGTGTATCATAATAGAGTTATCGTTTCTCCTCCCAATGATTATTCGAGATATCTTAATCGAAACCCTAGTAACGAGACATTGGCTACCTTAAGAGAGTCATAGTTACTCGTCCCAATTGCTCACCCAGTAAAACGTTTTTTCTTATTGCGGCCAGTCTGCCAGAAGCGATATTTCACTAGTTGTGTATCATAAAAGAGTGATCGATACTCCTCCCAGGGGTTATTCGAGATATCTTAATCTAAACCCTAGTAACGAGGCATTGGCTACCTTAAGAGAGTCATAGTTACTCGTCCCAATTGCTCACCCAGTCCAACATTTTTTCTTACTGCAGCCAGTCTGCCAGAAGCGATATGTCACTAGTTGTGTATCATAAAAGAGTCGTCGTTACTCCTCCCAGGGGTTATTCGAGATATCTTAATCGAAACCCTAGTAACGAGGCATTGGCTACCTTAAGAGAGTCATAGTTACTCGTCCCAATTGCTCACCCAGTCCAACATTTTTTCTTACTGCGACCAGTCTGCCAGAAGCGATATGTCAATAGTTGTGTATCATAAAAGAGTCATCGTTACTCCTCCCAGGGGTTATTCGAGATATCTTAATCGAAACCCTAGTAACGTGGCATTGGCTACCTTAAGAGAGTCATAGTTACTCGTCCCAATTGCTCACCCAGTCTGCAATTTTTTCTTACTGTGGCCAGTCTGCCAGAAGCGATATGTCACTAGTTGTGTATAAAAAAGGAGTCATCGTTTCTCCTCCCAGGGGTTATTCGAGATATCTTAATCGAAGCCCTAGTAACGAGGCATTGGCTACCTTAAGAGAGTCATAGTTACTCGTCCCAATTGCTCACCAAGTCTGCGATTTTTTCTTACTGTGGCCAGTCTGCCAGAAGCGATATGTCACTAGTTGTGTATCATAAAAGAGTCATCGTTACTCCTCCCAGGGGTTATTCGAGATATCTTAATCGAAACCCTAGTAACGAGGCATTGGCTACATTAAGAGAGTCATAGTTACTCGTCCCAATTGCTCACCCAGTCCAACATTTTTTCTTACTGCAGCCAGTCTGCCAGAAGCGATATGTCACTAGTTGTGTATCATAAAACAGTCGTCGTTACTCCTATCAGGGGTTATTCGAGATATCTTAATCGAAACCCTAGTAACGAGGCATTGGCTACCTTAAGAGAGTCATAGTTACTCGTCCCTAATGCTCACCCAGTCCAACATTTTTTCTTACTGCAGCCAGTCTGCCAGAACCGATATGTCACTAGTTGTGTATCATAAAAGAGTCATCGTTTCTCCTCCCAGGGGTTATTCGAGATATCTTAATCAAAACCCTAGTAAAGAGGCATTGGCTACCTTAAGAGAGTCATAGTTACTCGTCCCAATTGCTCACCCAGTCCAACATTTTTTCTTACTGCAGCCAGTCTGCCAGAAGCGATATGTCAATAGTTGTGTATCATAAAAGAGTCGTTGTTACTCCTCCCAGGGGTTATTCGAGATATCTTAATCGAAACCCTAGTAACGAGGCATTGGCTACCTTAAGAGAGTCATAGTTACTCGTCCCAATTGCTCACCCAGTCCAACATTTTTTCTTACTGCGACCAGTCTGCCAGAAGCGATATGTCAATAGTTGTGTATCATAAAAGAGTCATCGTTACTCCTCCCAGGGGTTATTCGAGATATCTTAATCGAAACCCTAGTAACGTGGCATTGGTTACCTTAAGAGAGTCATAGTTACTCGTCCCAATTGCTCCCCCAGGCTGCCATTTTTTCTTACTGTGGCCAGTCTGCCAGAAGCGATATGTCACTAGTTGTGTATCAAAAAGGAGTCATCGTTTCTCCTCCCAGGGGTTATTCGAGATATCTTAATCGAAGCCCTAGTAACGAGGCATTGGCTACCTTAAGAGAGTCATAGTTACTCGTCCCAATTGCTCACCAAGTCTGCGATTTTTTCTTACTGAGGCCAGTCTGCCAGAAGCGATATGTCACTAGTTGTGTATCATAAAAGAGTCATCGTTTCTCCTCCCAGGGGTTATTCGAGATATCTTAATCGAAACCCTAGTAACGAGGCATTGGCTACCTTAAGAGAGTCATAGTTACTCATCCCAATTGCTCACCAAGTCTGCCATTTTTTCTTACTGTGGCCAGTCTGCCAGAAGCGATATGTCACTAGTTGTGTATCATAAAAGAGTCATCGTTACTCCTCCCAGGGGTTATTCGAGATATCTTAATCGAAACCCTAGTAACGAGACATTGGCTACCTTAAGAGAGTCATAGTTACTCGACCCAACTGCTCACCCAGTAAAACGTTTCTTCTTACTGCGGCCAGTCTGCCAGAAGCGATATTTCACTAGTTGTGTATCATAAAAAAGAGATTGTTACTCCTCCCAGGGGTTATTCGATATATTTTAATCGAAACCCTAGTGACGAGGCATTGGCTACCTTAAGAGAGTCATCGTTAGTCGTCCCAATTGCTCACCCAGTAAAACGTTTTTTCTTACCGCGGCCAGTCTGCCAGAAGCGATATGTCACTAGTTGTGTATCATAAAAGAGTCGTCGTTACTCCTCCCAGGGGTTATTCGAGATATCTTAATCGAAACCCTAGTAACGAGGCATTGGCTACCTTAAGAGAGTCATAGTTACTCGTCCCAATTGCTCACCCACTCCAACATTTTTTCTTACTGCGACCAGTCTGCCAGAAGCGATATGTCAATAGTTGTGTATCATAAAAGAGTGATCGTTTTTCCTCCCAGGGGTTATTCGAGATATCTTAATCGAAACCCTAGTAACGAGGCATTGGCTACCTTAAGAGAGTCATAGTTACTCGTCCCAATTGCGCACCCAGTCTGCCATTTTTTCTTACTGTGGCCAGTCTGCCAGAAGCGATATGTCACTAGTTGTGTATCATAAAAGAGTCATCGTTTCTCCTCCCAGGGGTTATTCGAGATATCTTAATCGAAACCCTAGTAACGAGGCATTGGCTACCTTAAGAGAGTCATAGTTACTCATCCCAATTGCTCACCAAGTCTGCCATTTTTTCTTACTGTGGCCAGTCTGCCAGAAGCGATATGTCACTAGTTGTGTATCATAAAAGAGTCATCGTTACACCTCCCAGGGGTTATTCGAGATATCTTAATCGAAACCCTAGTAACGAGGCATTGGCTACCTTAAGAGAGTCATAGTTACTCGTCCCAATTGCTCACCAAGTCTGCCATTTTTTCTTACTGTGGCCAGTCTGCCAGAAGCGATATGTCACTAGTTGTGTATCATAAAAGAGTCATCGTTACTCCTCCCAGGGGTTATTCGAGATATCTTAATCGAAACCCTAGTAACGAGGCATTGGCTACATTAAGAGAGTCATAGTTACTCGTCCCAATTGCTCACCCAGTCCAACATTTTTTCTTACTGTGGCCAGTCTGCCAGAACCGATATGTCACTAGTTGTGTATCATAAAAGAGTCGTCGTTACTCCTCCCAGGGGTTATTCGAGATATCTTAATCGAAACCCTAGTAACGAGACATTGGCTACCTTAAGAGAGTCATAGTTACTCGTCCCAACTGCTCACCCAGTAAAACGTTTTTTCTTACTGCGGCCAGTCTGCCAGAAGCGATATTTCACTAGTTGTGTATCATAAAAGAGTGATCTTTACTCATCCCAGGGGTTATTCGAGATATCTTAATCGAAACCCTAGTAACGAGGCATTGGCTACCTTAAGAGAGTCATAGTTACTCGTCCCAATTGCTCACCCAGTCCAACATTTTTTCTTACTGCGGCCAGTCTGCCAGAAGCGATATGTCACTAGATGTGTATCATAAAAGAGTCATCGTTACTCCTCCCAGGGGTTATTCGAGATATCTTAATCGAAACCCTAGTAACGAGGCATTGGCTACCTTAAGAGAGTCATAGTTACTCGTCCCAATTGCTCACCCAGTTTGCCATCTTTTCTTACTGTGGCCAATCTGCCAGAAGCGATATGTCACTAGTTGTGTATCATAAAAGAGTCATCGTTTCTCCTCCCAGGGGTAATTCGAGATATCTTAATCGAAACCCTAGTAACGAGGCATTGGCTACCTTAAGAGAGTCATAGTTACTCGTCCCAATAGCTCACCCAGTCCTGCACTTTTTCTTACTGCGGCCAGTCTGCCACAAGCGATATGTCACTAGTTGTGTATCATAAAAGAGTAATCGTTTCTCCTCCCAGGGGTTATTCGAGATATCTTAATCGAAACCCTAGTAACGAGGCAGTGACTACCTTAAGAGAGTCATAGTTACTCGTCCCAATTGCTCACCCAGTCTGCCATTTTTTCTTACTGTGGCCAGTCTGCCAGTACCGATATGTCACTAGTTGTGTATCATAATAGAGTTATCGTTTCTCCTCCCAGGGATTATTCGAGATATCTTAATCGAAACCCTAGTAACGAGACATTGGCTACCTTAAGAGAGTCATAGTTACTCGTCCCAATTGCTCACCCAGTAAAACGTTTTTTCTTATTGCGGCCAGTCTGCCAGAAGCGATATTTCACTAGTTGTGTATCATAAAAGAGTGATCGATACTCCTCCCAGGGGTTATTCGAGATATCTTAATCTAAACCCTAGTAACGAGGCATTGGCTACCTTAAGAGAGTCATAGTTACTCGTCCCAATTGCTCACCCAGTCCAACATTTTTTCTTACTGCAGCCAGTCTGCCAGAAGCGATATGTCACTAGTTGTGTATCATAAAAGAGTCGTCGTTACTCCTCCCAGGGGTTATTCGAGATATCTTAATCGAAACCCTAGTAACGAGGCATTGGCTACCTTAAGAGAGTCATAGTTACTCGTCCCAATTGCTCACCCAGTCCAACATTTTTTCTTACTGCGACCAGTCTGCCAGAAGCGATATGTCAATAGTTGTGTATCATAAAAGAGTCATCGTTACTCCTCCCAGGGGTTATTCGAGATATCTTAATCGAAACCCTAGTAACGTGGCATTGGCTACCTTAAGAGAGTCATAGTTACTCGTCCCAATTGCTCACCCAGTCTGCAATTTTTTCTTACTGTGGCCAGTCTGCCAGAAGCGATATGTCACTAGTTGTGTATAAAAAAGGAGTCATCGTTTCTCCTCCCAGGGGTTATTCGAGATATCTTAATCGAAGCCCTAGTAACGAAGCATTGGCTACCTTAAGAGAGTCATAGTTACTCGTCCCAATTGCTCACCAAGTCTGCGATTTTTTCTTACTGTGGCCAGTCTGCCAGAAGCGATATGTCACTAGTTGTGTATCATAAAAGAGTCATCGTTACTCCTCCCAGGGGTTATTCGAGATATCTTAATCGAAACCCTAGTAACGAGGCATTGGCTACATTAAGAGAGTCATAGTTACTCGTCCCAATTGCTCACTCAGTCCAACATTTTTTCTTACTGCAGCCAGTCTGCCAGAAGCGATATGTCACTAGTTGTGTATCATAAAAGAGTCGTCGTTACTCCTATCAGGGGTTATTCGAGATATCTTAATCGAAACCCTAGTAACGAGGCATTGGCTACCTTAAGAGAGTCATAGTTACTCGTCCCTAATGCTCACCCAGTCCAACATTTTTTCTTACTGCAGCCAGTCTGCCAGAACCGATATGTCACTAGTTGTGTATCATAAAAGAGTCATCGTTTCTCCTCCCAGGGGTTATTCGAGATATCTTAATCAAAACCCTAGTAAAGAGGCATTGGCTACCTTAAGAGAGTCATAGTTACTCGTCCCAATTGCTCACCCAGTCCAACATTTTTTCTTACTGCAGCCAGTCTGCCAGAAGCGATATGTCAATAGTTGTGTATCATAAAAGAGTCGTCGTTACTCCTCCCAGGGGTTATTCGAGATATCTTAATCGAAACCCTAGTAACGAGGCATTGGCTACCTTAAGAGAGTCATAGTTACTCGTCCCAATTGCTCACCCAGTCCAACATTTTTTCTTACTGCGACCAGTCTGCCAGAAGCGATATGTCAATAGTTGTGTATCATAAAAGAGTCATCTTTACTCCTCCCAGAGGTTATTCGAGATATCTTAATCGAAACCCTAGTAACGTGGCATTGGTTACCTTAAGAGAGTCATAGTTACTCGTCCCAATTGCTCCCCCAGTCTGCCATTTTTTCTTACTGTGGCCAGTCTGCCAGAAGCGATATGTCACTAGTTGTGTATCATAAAAGAGTCATCGTTACTCCTCCCAGGGGTTATTCGAGATATCTTAATCGAAACCCTAGTAACGAGGCATTGGCTACATTAAGAGAGTCATAGTTACTCGTCCCAATTGCTCACCCAGTCCAACATTTTTTCTTACTGCAGCCAGTCTGCCAGAAGCGATATGTCAATAGTTGTGTATCATAAAAGAGTCGTCGTTACTCCTCCCAGGGGTTATTCGAGATATCTTAATCGAAACCCTAGTAACGAGGCATTGGCTACCTTAAGAGAGTCATAGTTACTCGTCCCAATTGCTCACCCAGTCCAACATTTTTTCTTACTGCGACCAGTCTGCCAGAAGCGATATGTCAATAGTTGTGTATCATAAAAGAGTCATCTTTACTCCTCCCAGGGGTTATTCGAGATATCTTAATCGAAACCCTAGTAACGTGGCATTGGTTACCTTAAGAGAGTCATAGTTACTCGTCCCAATTGCTCCCCCAGTCTGCCATTTTTTCTTACTGTGGCCAGTCTGCCAGAAGCGATATGTCACTAGTTGTGTATCATAAAAGAGTCATCGTTACTCCTCCCAGGGGTTATTCGAGATATCTTAATCGAAACCCTAGTAACGAGGCAGTGACTACCTTAAGAGAGTCATAGTTACTCGTCCCAATTGCTCACCCAGTCTGCCATTTTTTCTTACTGTGGCCAGTCTGCCAGTACCGATATGTCACTAGTTGTGTATCATAATAGAGTTATCGTTTCTCCTCCCAGGGATTATTCGAGATATCTTAATCGAAACCCTAGTAACGAGACATTGGCTACCTTAAGAGAGTCATAGTTACTCGTCCCAATTGCTCACCCAGTAAAACGTTTTTTCTTATTGCGGCCAGTCTGCCAGAAGCGATATTTCACTAGTTGTGTATCATAAAAGAGTGATCGATACTCCTCCCAGGGGTTATTCGAGATATCTTAATCTAAACCCTAGTAACGAGGCATTGGCTACCTTAAGAGAGTCATAGTTACTCGTCCCAATTGCTCACCCAGTCCAACATTTTTTCTTACTGCAGCCAGTCTGCCAGAAGCGATATGTCACTAGTTGTGTATCATAAAAGAGTCGTCGTTACTCCTCCCAGGGGTTATTCGAGATATCTTAATCGAAACCCTAGTAACGAGGCATTGGCTACCTTAAGAGAGTCATAGTTACTCGTCCCAATTGCTCACCCTGTCCAACATTTTTTCTTACTGCGACCAGTCTGCCAGAAGCGATATGTCAATAGTTGTGTATCATAAAAGAGTCATCGTTACTCCTCCCAGGGGTTATTCGAGATATCTTAATCGAAACCCTAGTAACGTGGCATTGGCTACCTTAAGAGAGTCATAGTTACTCGTCCCAATTGCTCACCCAGTCTGCAATTTTTTCTTACTGTGGCCAGTCTGCCAGAAGCGATATGTCACTAGTTGTGTATAAAAAAGGAGTCATCGTTTCTCCTCCCAGGGGTTATTCGAGATATCTTAATCGAAGCCCTAGTAACGAGGCATTGGCTACCTTAAGAGAGTCATAGTTACTCGTCCCAATTGCTCACCATGTCTGCGATTTTTTCTTACTGTGGCCAGTCTGCCAGAAGCGATATGTCACTAGTTGTGTATCATAAAAGAGTCATCGTTACTCCTCCCAGGGGTTATTCGAGATATCTTAATCGAAACCCTAGTAACGAGGCATTGGCTACATTAAGAGAGTCATAGTTACTCGTCCCAATTGCTCACCCAGTCCAACATTTTTTCTTACTGCAGCCAGTCTGCCAGAAGCGATATGTCACTAGTTGTGTATCATAAAAGAGTCGTCGTTACTCCTATCAGGGGTTATTCGAGATATCTTAATCGAAACCCTAGTAACGAGGCATTGGCTACCTTAAGAGAGTCATAGTTACTCGTCCCTAATGCTCACCCAGTCCAACATTTTTTCTTACTGCAGCCAGTCTGCCAGAACCGATATGTCACTAGTTGTGTATCATAAAAGAGTCATCGTTTCTCCTCCCAGGGGTTATTCGAGATATCTTAATCAAAACCCTAGTAAAGAGGCATTGGCTACCTTAAGAGAGTCATAGTTACTCGTCCCAATTGCTCACCCAGTCCAACATTTTTTCTTACTGCAGCCAGTCTGCCAGAAGCGATATGTCAATAGTTGTGTATCATAAAAGAGTCGTCGTTACTCCTCCCAGGGGTTATTCGAGATATCTTAATCGAAACCCTAGTAACGAGGCATTGGCTACCTTAAGAGAGTCATAGTTACTCGTCCCAATTGCTCACCCAGTCCAACATTTTTTCTTACTGCGACCAGTCTGCCAGAAGCGATATGTCAATAGTTGTGTATCATAAAAGAGTCATCGTTACTCCTCCCAGGGGTTATTCGATATATCTTAATCGAAACCCTAGTAACGTGGCATTGGTTACCTTAAGAGAGTCATAGTTACTCGTCCCAATTGCTCCCCCAGGCTGCCATTTTTTCTTACTGTGGCCAGTCTGCCAGAAGCGATATGTCACTAGTTGTGTATCAAAAAGGAGTCATCGTTTCTCCTCCCAGGGGTTATTCGAGATATCTTAATCGAAGCCCTAGTAACGAGGCATTGGCTACCTTAAGAGAGTCATAGTTACTCGTCCCAATTGCTCACCAAGTCTGCGATTTTTTCTTACTGAGGCCAGTCTGCCAGAAGCGATATGTCACTAGTTGTGTATCATAAAAGAGTCATCGTTTCTCCTCCCAGGGGTTATTCGAGATATCTTAATCGAAACCCTAGTAACGAGGCATTGGCTACCTTAAGAGAGTCATAGTTACTCATCCCAATTGCTCACCAAGTCTGCCATTTTTTCTTACTGTGGCCAGTCTGCCAGAAGCGATATGTCACTAGTTGTGTATCATAAAAGAGTCATCGTTACTCCTCCCAGGGGTTATTCGAGATATCTTAATCGAAACCCTAGTAACGAGACATTGGCTACCTTAAGAGAGTCATAGTTACTCGACCCAACTGCTCACCCAGTAAAACGTTTTTTCTTACTGCGGCCAGTCTGCCAGAAGCGATATTTCACTAGTTGTGTATCATAAAAAAGAGATTGTTACTCCTCCCAGGGGTTATTCGATATATTTTAATCGAAACCCTAGTGACGAGGCATTGGCTACCTTAAGAGAGTCATCGTTAGTCGTCCCAATTGCTCACCCAGTAAAACGTTTTTTCTTACCGCGGCCAGTCTGCCAGAAGCGATATGTCACTAGTTGTGTATCATAAAAGAGTCGTCGTTACTCCTCCCAGGGGTTATTCGAGATATCTTAATCGAAACCCTAGTAACGAGGCATTGGCTACCTTAAGAGAGTCATAGTTACTCGTCCCAATTGCTCACCCACTCCAACATTTTTTCTTACTGCGACCAGTCTGCCAGAAGCGATATGTCAATAGTTGTGTATCATAAAAGAGTGATCGTTTTTCCTCCCAGGGGTTATTCGAGATATCTTAATCGAAACCCTAGTAACGAGGCATTGGCTACCTTAAGAGAGTCATAGTTACTCGTCCCAATTGCGCACCCAGTCTGCCATTTTTTCTTACTGTGGCCAGTCTGCCAGAAGCGATATGTCACTAGTTGTGTATCATAAAAGAGTCATCGTTTCTCCTCCCAGGGGTTATTCGAAATATCTTAATCGAAACCCTAGTAACGAGGCATTGGCTACCTTAAGAGAGTCATAGTTACTCGTCCCAATTGCTCACCCAGTCCAACATTTTTTCTTACTGCGACCAGTCTGCCAGAAGCGATATGTCAATAGTTGTGTATCATAAAAGAGTCATCGTTACTCCTCCCAGGGGTTATTCGAGATATCTTAATCGAAACCCTAGTAACGTGGCATTGGTTACCTTAAGAGAGTCATAGTTACTCGTCCCAATTGCTCCCCCAGGCTGCCATTTTTTCTTACTGTGGCCAGTCTGCCAGAAGCGATATGTCACTAGTTGTGTATCAAAAAGGAGTCATCGTTTCTCCTCCCAGGGGTTATTCGAGATATCTTAATCGAAGCCCTAGTAACGAGGCATTGGCTACCTTAAGAGAGTCATAGTTACTCGTCCCAATTGCTCACCAAGTCTGCGATTTTTTCTTACTGAGGCCAGTCTGCCAGAAGCGATATGTCACTAGTTGTGTATCATAAAAGAGTCATCGTTTCTCCTCCCAGGGGTTATTCGAGATATCTTAATCGAAACCCTAGTAACGAGGCATTGGCTACCTTAAGAGAGTCATAGTTACTCATCCCAATTGCTCACCAAGTCTGCCATTTTTTCTTACTGTGGCCAGTCTGCCAGAAGCGATATGTCACTAGTTGTGTATCATAAAAGAGTCATCGTTACTCCTCCCAGGGGTTATTCGAGATATCTTAATCGAAACCCTAGTAACGAGACATTGGCTACCTTAAGAGAGTCATAGTTACTCGACCCAACTGCTCACCCAGTAAAACGTTTTTTCTTACTGCGGCCAGTCTGCCAGAAGCGATATTTCACTAGTTGTGTATCATAAAAAAGAGATTGTTACTCCTCCCAGGGGTTATTCGATATATTTTAATCGAAACCCTAGTGACGAGGCATTGGCTACCTTAAGAGAGTCATCGTTAGTCGTCCCAATTGCTCACCCAGTAAAACGTTTTTTCTTACCGCGGCCAGTCTGCCAGAAGCGATATGTCACTAGTTGTGTATCATAAAAGAGTCGTCGTTACTCCTCCCAGGGGTTATTCGAGATATCTTAATCGAAACCCTAGTAACGAGGCATTGGCTACCTTAAGAGAGTCATAGTTACTCGTCCCAATTGCTCACCCACTCCAACATTTTTTCTTACTGCGACCAGTCTGCCAGAAGCGATATGTCAATAGTTGTGTATCATAAAAGAGTGATCGTTTTTCCTCCCAGGGGTTATTCGAGATATCTTAATCGAAACCCTAGTAACGAGGCATTGGCTACCTTAAGAGAGTCATAGTTACTCGTCCCAATTGCGCACCCAGTCTGCCATTTTTTCTTACTGTGGCCAGTCTGCCAGAAGCGATATGTCACTAGTTGTGTATCATAAAAGAGTCATCGTTTCTCCTCCCAGGGGTTATTCGAGATATCTTAATCGAAACCCTAGTAACGAGGCATTGACTACCTTAAGAGAGTCATAGTTACTCATCCCAATTGCTCACCAAGTCTGCCATTTTTTCTTACTGTGGCCAGTCTGCCAGAAGCGATATGTCACTAGTTGTGTATCATAAAAGAGTCATCGTTACACCTCCCAGGGGTTATTCGAGATATCTTAATCGAAACCCTAGTAACGAGGCATTGGCTACCTTAAGAGAGTCATAGTTACTCGTCCCAATTGCTCACCAAGTCTGCCATTTTTTCTTACTGTGGCCAGTCTGCCAGAAGCGATATGTCACTAGTTGTGTATCATAAAAGAGTCATCGTTACTCCTCCCAGGGGTTATTCGAGATATCTTAATCGAAACCCTAGTAACGAGGCATTGGCTACATTAAGAGAGTCATAGTTACTCGTCCCAATTGCTCACCCAGTCCAACATTTTTTCTTACTGTGGCCAGTCTGCCAGAACCGATATGTCACTAGTTGTGTATCATAAAAGAGTCGTCGTTACTCCTCCCAGGGGTTATTCGAGATATCTTAATCGAAACCCTAGTAACGAGACATTGGCTACCTTAAGAGAGTCATAGTTACTCGTCCCAACTGCTCACCCAGTAAAACGTTTTTTCTTACTGCGGCCAGTCTGCCAGAAGCGATATTTCACTAGTTGTGTATCATAAAAGAGTGATCTTTACTCATCCCAGGGGTTATTCGAGATATCTTAATCGAAACCCTAGTAACGAGGCATTGGCTACCTTAAGAGAGTCATAGTTACTCGTCCCAATTGCTCACCCAGTCCAACATTTTTTCTTACTGCGGCCAGTCTGCCAGAAGCGATATGTCACTAGATGTGTATCATAAAAGAGTCATCGTTACTCCTCCCAGGGGTTATTCGAGATATCTTAATCGAAACCCTAGTAACGAGGCATTGGCTACCTTAAGAGAGTCATAGTTACTCGTCCCAATTGCTCACCCAGTTTGCCATCTTTTCTTACTGTGGCCAATCTGCCAGAAGCGATATGTCACTAGTTGTGTATCATAAAAGAGTCATCGTTTCTCCTCCCAGGGGTAATTCGAGATATCTTAATCGAAACCCTAGTAACGAGGCATTGGCTACCTTAAGAGAGTCATAGTTACTCGTCCCAATAGCTCACCCAGTCCTGCACTTTTTCTTACTGCGGCCAGTCTGCCACAAGCGATATGTCACTAGTTGTGTATCATAAAAGAGTAATCGTTTCTCCTCCCAGGGGTTATTCGAGATATCTTAATCGAAACCCTAGTAACGAGGCAGTGACTACCTTAAGAGAGTCATAGTTACTCGTCCCAATTGCTCACCCAGTCTGCCATTTTTTCTTACTGTGGCCAGTCTGCCAGTACCGATATGTCACTAGTTGTGTATCATAATAGAGTTATCGTTTCTCCTCCCAGGGATTATTCGAGATATCTTAATCGAAACCCTAGTAACGAGACATTGGCTACCTTAAGAGAGTCATAGTTACTCGTCCCAATTGCTCACCCAGTAAAACGTTTTTTCTTATTGCGGCCAGTCTGCCAGAAGCGATATTTCACTAGTTGTGTATCATAAAAGAGTGATCGATACTCCTCCCAGGGGTTATTCGAGATATCTTAATCTAAACCCTAGTAACGAGGCATTGGCTACCTTAAGAGAGTCATAGTTACTCGTCCCAATTGCTCACCCAGTCTGCAATTTTTTCTTACTGTGGCCAGTCTGCCAGAAGCGATATGTCACTAGTTGTGTATAAAAAAGGAGTCATCGTTTCTCCTCCCAGGGGTTATTCGAGATATCTTAATCGAAGCCCTAGTAACGAAGCATTGGCTACCTTAAGAGAGTCATAGTTACTCGTCCCAATTGCTCACCAAGTCTGCGATTTTTTCTTACTGTGGCCAGTCTGCCAGAAGCGATATGTCACTAGTTGTGTATCATAAAAGAGTCATCGTTACTCCTCCCAGGGGTTATTCGAGATATCTTAATCGAAACCCTAGTAACGAGGCATTGGCTACATTAAGAGAGTCATAGTTACTCGTCCCAATTGCTCACCCAGTCCAACATTTTTTCTTACTGCAGCCAGTCTGCCAGAAGCGATATGTCACTAGTTGTGTATCATAAAAGAGTCGTCGTTACTCCTATCAGGGGTTATTCGAGATATCTTAATCGAAACCCTAGTAACGAGGCATTGGCTACCTTAAGAGAGTCATAGTTACTCGTCCCTAATGCTCACCCAGTCCAACATTTTTTCTTACTGCAGCCAGTCTGCCAGAACCGATATGTCACTAGTAGTGTATCATAAAGAGTCATCGTTTCTCCTCCCAGGGGTTATTCGAGATATCTTAATCAAAACCCTAGTAAAGAGGCATTGGCTACCTTAAGAGAGTCATAGTTACTCGTCCCAATTGCTCACCCAGTCCAACATTTTTTCTTACTGCAGCCAGTCCGCCAGAAGCGATATGTCAATAGTTGTGTATCATAAAAGAGTCGTCGTTACTCCTCCCAGGGGTTATTCGAGATATCTTAATCGAAACCCTAGTAACGAGGCATTGGCTACCTTAAGAGAGTCATAGTTACTCGTCCCAATTGCTCACCCAGTCCAACATTTTTTCTTACTGCGACCAGTCTGCCAGAAGCGATATGTCAATAGTTGTGTATCATAAAAGAGTCATCTTTACTCCTCCCAGGGGTTATTCGAGATATCTTAATCGAAACCCTAGTAACGTGGCATTGGTTACCTTAAGAGAGTCATAGTTACTCGTCCCAATTGCTCCCCCAGTCTGCCATTTTTTCTTACTGTGGCCAGTCTGCCAGAAGCGATATGTCACTAGTTGTGTATCATAAAAGAGTCATCGTTACTCCTCCCAGGGGTTATTCGAGATATCTTAATCGAAACCCTAGTAACGAGGCATTGGCTACATTAAGAGAGTCATAGTTACTCGTCCCAATTGCTCACCCAGTCCAACATTTTTTCTTACTGCAGCCAGTCTGCCAGAAGCGATATGTCAATAGTTGTGTATCATAAAAGAGTCGTCGTTACTCCTCCCAGGGGTTATTCGAGATATCTTAATCGAAACCCTAGTAACGAGGCATTGGCTACCTTAAGAGAGTCATAGTTACTCGTCCCAATTGCTCACCCAGTCCAACATTTTTTCTTACTGCGACCAGTCTGCCAGAAGCGATATGTCAATAGTTGTGTATCATAAAAGAGTCATCTTTACTCCTCCCAGGGGTTATTCGAGATATCTTAATCGAAACCCTAGTAACGTGGCATTGGTTACCTTAAGAGAGTCATAGTTACTCGTCCCAATTGCTCCCCCAGTCTGCCATTTTTTCTTACTGTGGCCAGTCTGCCAGAAGCGATATGTCACTAGTTGTGTATCATAAAAGAGTCATCGTTACTCCTCCCAGGGGTTATTCGAGATATCTTAATCGAAACCCTAGTAACGAGGCAGTGACTACCTTAAGAGAGTCATAGTTACTCGTCCCAATTGCTCACCCAGTCTGCCATTTTTTCTTACTGTGGCCAGTCTGCCAGTACCGATATGTCACTAGTTGTGTATCATAATAGAGTTATCGTTTCTCCTCCCAGGGATTATTCGAGATATCTTAATCGAAACCCTAGTAACGAGACATTGGCTACCTTAAGAGAGTCATAGTTACTCGTCCCAATTGCTCACCCAGTAAAACGTTTTTTCTTATTGCGGCCAGTCTGCCAGAAGCGATATTTCACTAGTTGTGTATCATAAAAGAGTGATCGATACTCCTCCCAGGGGTTATTCGAGATATCTTAATCTAAACCCTAGTAACGAGGCATTGGCTACCTTAAGAGAGTCATAGTTACTCGTCCCAATTGCTCACCCAGTCCAACATTTTTTCTTACTGCAGCCAGTCTGCCAGAAGCGATATGTCACTAGTTGTGTATCATAAAAGAGTCGTCGTTACTCCTCCCAGGGGTTATTCGAGATATCTTAATCGAAACCCTAGTAACGAGGCATTGGCTACCTTAAGAGAGTCATAGTTACTCGTCCCAATTGCTCACCCTGTCCAACATTTTTTCTTACTGCGACCAGTCTGCCAGAAGCGATATGTCAATAGTTGTGTATCATAAAAGAGTCATCGTTACTCCTCCCAGGGGTTATTCGAGATATCTTAATCGAAACCCTAGTAACGTGGCATTGGCTACCTTAAGAGAGTCATAGTTACTCGTCCCAATTGCTCACCCAGTCTGCAATTTTTTCTTACTGTGGCCAGTCTGCCAGAAGCGATATGTCACTAGTTGTGTATAAAAAAGGAGTCATCGTTTCTCCTCCCAGGGGTTATTCGAGATATCTTAATCGAAGCCCTAGTAACGAGGCATTGGCTACCTTAAGAGAGTCATAGTTACTCGTCCCAATTGCTCACCATGTCTGCGATTTTTTCTTACTGTGGCCAGTCTGCCAGAAGCGATATGTCACTAGTTGTGTATCATAAAAGAGTCATCGTTACTCCTCCCAGGGGTTATTCGAGATATCTTAATCGAAACCCTAGTAACGAGGCATTGGCTACATTAAGAGAGTCATAGTTACTCGTCCCAATTGCTCACCCAGTCCAACATTTTTTCTTAATGCAGCCAGTCTGCCAGAAGCGATATGTCACTAGTTGTGTATCATAAAAGAGTCGTCGTTACTCCTATCAGGGGTTATTCGAGATATCTTAATCGAAACCCTAGTAACGAGGCATTGGCTACCTTAAGAGAGTCATAGTTACTCGTCCCTAATGCTCACCCAGTCCAACATTTTTTCTTACTGCAGCCAGTCTGCCAGAACCGATATGTCACTAGTTGTGTATCATAAAAGAGTCATCGTTTCTCCTCCCAGGGGTTATTCGAGATATCTTAATCAAAACCCTAGTAAAGAGGCATTGGCTACCTTAAGAGAGTCATAGTTACTCGTCCCAATTGCTCACCCAGTCCAACATTTTTTCTTACTGCAGCCAGTCTGCCAGAAGCGATATGTCAATAGTTGTGTATCATAAAAGAGTCGTCGTTACTCCTCCCAGGGGTTATTCGAGATATCTTAATCGAAACCCTAGTAACGAGGCATTGGCTACCTTAAGAGAGTCATAGTTACTCGTCCCAATTGCTCACCCAGTCCAACATTTTTTCTTACTGCGACCAGTCTGCCAGAAGCGATATGTCAATAGTTGTGTATCATAAAAGAGTCATCGTTACTCCTCCCAGGGGTTATTCGATATATCTTAATCGAAACCCTAGTAACGTGGCATTGGTTACCTTAAGAGAGTCATAGTTACTCGTCCCAATTGCTCCCCCAGGCTGCCATTTTTTCTTACTGTGGCCAGTCTGCCAGAAGCGATATGTCACTAGTTGTGTATCAAAAAGGAGTCATCGTGTCTCCTCCCAGGGGTTATTCGAGATATCTTAATCGAAGCCCTAGTAACGAGGCATTGGCTACCTTAAGAGAGTCATAGTTACTCGTCCCAATTGCTCACCAAGTCTGCGATTTTTTCTTACTGAGGCCAGTCTGCCAGAAGCGATATGTCACTAGTTGTGTATCATAAAAGAGTCATCGTTTCTCCTCCCAGGGGTTATTCGAGATATCTTAATCGAAACCCTAGTAACGAGGCATTGGCTACCTTAAGAGAGTCATAGTTACTCATCCCAATTGCTCACCAAGTCTGCCATTTTTTCTTACTGTGGCCAGTCTGCCAGAAGCGATATGTCACTAGTTGTGTATCATAAAAGAGTCATCGTTACTCCTCCCAGGGGTTATTCGAGATATCTTAATCGAAACCCTAGTAACGAGACATTGGCTACCTTAAGAGAGTCATAGTTACTCGACCCAACTGCTCACCCAGTAAAACGTTTTTTCTTACTGCGGCCAGTCTGCCAGAAGCGATATTTCACTAGTTGTGTATCATAAAAAAGAGATTGTTACTCCTCCCAGGGGTTATTCGATATATTTTAATCGAAACCCTAGTGACGAGGCATTGGCTACCTTAAGAGAGTCATCGTTAGTCGTCCCAATTGCTCACCCAGTAAAACGTTTTTTCTTACCGCGGCCAGTCTGCCAGAAGCGATATGTCACTAGTTGTGTATCATAAAAGAGTCGTCGTTACTCCTCCCAGGGGTTATTCGAGATATCTTAATCGAAACCCTAGTAACGAGGCATTGGCTACCTTAAGAGAGTCATAGTTACTCGTCCCAATTGCTCACCCACTCCAACATTTTTTCTTACTGCGACCAGTCTGCCAGAAGCGATATGTCAATAGTTGTGTATCATAAAAGAGTGATCGTTTTTCCTCCCAGGGGTTATTCGAGATATCTTAATCGAAACCCTAGTAACGAGGCATTGGCTACCTTAAGAGAGTCATAGTTACTCGTCCCAATTGCGCACCCAGTCTGCCATTTTTTCTTACTGTGGCCAGTCTGCCAGAAGCGATATGTCACTAGTTGTGTATCATAAAAGAGTCATCGTTTCTCCTCCCAGGGGTTATTCGAGATATCTTAATCGAAACCCTAGTAACGAGGCATTGGCTACCTTAAGAGAGTCATAGTTACTCATCCCAATTGCTCACCAAGTCTGCCATTTTTTCTTACTGTGGCCAGTCTGCCAGAAGCGATATGTCACTAGTTGTGTATCATAAAAGAGTCATCGTTACACCTCCCAGGGGTTATTCGAGATATCTTAATCGAAACCCTAGTAACGAGGCATTGGCTACCTTAAGAGAGTCATAGTTACTCGTCCCAATTGCTCACCAAGTCTGCCATTTTTTCTTACTGTGGCCAGTCTGCCAGAAGCGATATGTCACTAGTTGTGTATCATAAAAGAGTCATCGTTACTCCTCCCAGGGGTTATTCGAGATATCTTAATCGAAACCCTAGTAACGAGGCATTGGCTACATTAAGAGAGTCATAGTTACTCGTCCCAATTGCTCACCCAGTCCAACATTTTTTCTTACTGTGGCCAGTCTGCCAGAACCGATATGTCACTAGTTGTGTATCATAAAAGAGTCGTCGTTACTCCTCCCAGGGGTTATTCGAGATATCTTAATCGAAACCCTAGTAACGAGACATTGGCTACCTTAAGAGAGTCATAGTTACTCGTCCCAATTGCTCACCCAGTAAAACGTTTTTTCTTACTGCGGCCAGTCTGCCAGAAGCGATATTTCACTAGTTGTGTATCATAAAAGAGTGATCTTTACTCATCCCAGGGGTTATTCGAGATATCTTAATCGAAACCCTAGTAACGAGGCATTGGCTACCTTAAGAGAGTCATAGTTACTCGTCCCAATTGCTCACCCAGTCCAACATTTTTTCTTACTGCGGCCAGTCTGCCAGAAGCGATATGTCACTAGATGTGTATCATAAAAGAGTCATCGTTACTCCTCCCAGGGGTTATTCGAGATATCTTAATCGAAACCCTAGTAACGAGGCATTGGCTACCTTAAGAGAGTCATAGTTACTCGTCCCAATTGCTCACCCAGTTTGCCATCTTTTCTTACTGTGGCCAATCTGCCAGAAGCGATATGTCACTAGTTGTGTATCATAAAAGAGTCATCGTTTCTCCTCCCAGGGGTAATTCGAGATATCTTAATCGAAACCCTAGTAACGAGGCATTGGCTACCTTAAGAGAGTCATAGTTACTCGTCCCAATAGCTCACCCAGTCCTGCACTTTTTCTTACTGCGGCCAGTCTGCCACAAGCGATATGTCACTAGTTGTGTATCATAAAAGAGTAATCGTTTCTCCTCCCAGGGGTTATTCGAGATATCTTAATCGAAACCCTAGTAACGAGGCAGTGACTACCTTAAGAGAGTCATAGTTACTCGTCCCAATTGCTCACCCAGTCTGCCATTTTTTCTTACCGTGGCCAGTCTGCCAGTACCGATATGTCACTAGTTGTGTATCATAATAGAGTTATCGTTTCTCCTCCCAGGGATTATTCGAGATATCTTAATCGAAACCCTAGTAACGAGACATTGGCTACCTTAAGAGAGTCATAGTTACTCGTCCCAATTGCTCACCCAGTAAAACGTTTTTTCTTATTGCGGCCAGTCTGCCAGAAGCGATATTTCACTAGTTGTGTATCATAAAAGAGTGATCGATACTCCTCATAGGGGTTATTCGAGATATCTTAATCTAAACCCTAGTAACGAGGCATTGGCTACCTTAAGAGAGTCATAGTTACTCGTCCCAATTGCTCACCCAGTCCAACATTTTTTCTTACTGCAGCCAGTCTGCCAGAAGCGATATGTCACTAGTTGTGTATCATAAAAGAGTCGTCGTTACTCCTCCCAGGGGTTATTCGAGATATCTTAATCGAAACCCTAGTAACGAGGCATTGGCTACCTTAAGAGAGTCATAGTTACTCGTCCCAATTGCTCACCCAGTCCAACATTTTTTCTTACTGCGACCAGTCTGCCAGAAGCGATATGTCAATAGTTGTGTATCATAAAAGAGTCATCGTTACTCCTCCCAGGGGTTATTCGAGATATCTTAATCGAAACCCTAGTAACGTGGCATTGGCTACCTTAAGAGAGTCATAGTTACTCGTCCCAATTGCTCACCCAGTCTGCAATTTTTTCTTACTGTGGCCAGTCTGCCAGAAGCGATATGTCACTAGTTGTGTATAAAAAAGGAGTCATCGTTTCTCCTCCCAGGGGTTATTCGAGATATCTTAATCGAAGCCCTAGTAACGAAGCATTGGCTACCTTAAGAGAATCATAGTTACTCGTCCCAATTGCTCACCAAGTCTGCGATTTTTTCTTACTGTGGCCAGTCTGCCAGAAGCGATATGTCACTAGTTGTGTATCATAAAAGAGTCATCGTTACTCCTCCCAGGGGTTATTCGAGATATCTTAATCGAAACCCTAGTAACGAGGCATTGGCTACATTAAGAGAGTCATAGTTACTCGTCCCAATTGCTCACCCAGTCCAACATTTTTTCTTACTGCAGCCAGTCTGCCAGAAGCGATATGTCACTAGTTGTGTATCATAAAAGAGTCGTCGTTACTCCTATCAGGGGTTATTCGAGATATCTTAATCGAAACCCTAGTAACGAGGCATTGGCTACCTTAAGAGAGTCATAGTTACTCGTCCCTAATGCTCACCCAGTCCAACATTTTTTCTTACTGCAGCCAGTCTGCCAGAACCGATATGTCACTAGTTGTGTATCATAAAAGAGTCATCGTTTCTCCTCCCAGGGGTTATTCGAGATATCTTAATCAAAACCCTAGTAAAGAGGCATTGGCTACCTTAAGAGAGTCATAGTTACTCGTCCCAATTGCTCACCCAGTCCAACATTTTTTCTTACTGCAGCCAGTCTGCCAGAAGCGATATGTCAATAGTTGTGTATCATAAAAGAGTCGTCGTTACTCCTCCCAGGGGTTATTCGAGATATCTTAATCGAAACCCTAGTAACGAGGCATTGGCTACCTTAAGAGAGTCATAGTTACTCGTCCCAATTGCTCACCCAGTCCAACATTTTTTCTTACTGCGACCAGTCTGCCAGAAGCGATATGTCAATAGTTGTGTATCATAAAAGAGTCATCTTTACTCCTCCCAGGGGTTATTCGAGATATCTTAATCGAAACCCTAGTAACGTGGCATTGGTTACCTTAAGAGAGTCATAGTTACTCGTCCCAATTGCTCCCCCAGTCTGCCATTTTTTCTTACTGTGGCCAGTCTGCCAGAAGCGATATGTCACTAGTTGTGTATCAAAAAGGAGTCATCGTTTCTCCTCCCAGGGGTTATTCGAGATATCTTAATCGAAGCCCTAGTAACGAGGCATTGGCTACCTTAAGAGAGTCATAGTTACTCGTCCCAATTGCTCACCACGTCTGCGATTTTTTCTTACTGAGGCCAGTCTGCCAGAAGCGATATGTCACTAGTTGTGTATCATAAAAGAGTCATCGTTACTCCTCCCAGGGGTTATTCGAGATATCTTAATCGAAACCCTAGTAACGAGGCATTGGCTACATTAAGAGAGTCATAGTTACTCGTCCCAATTGCTCACCCAGTCCAACATTTTTTCTTACTGCAGCCAGTCTGCCAGAAGCGATATGTCAATAGTTGTGTATCATAAAAGAGTCGTCGTTACTCCTCCCAGGGGTTATTCGAGATATCTTAATCGAAACCCTAGTAACGAGGCATTGGCTACCTTAAGAGAGTCATAGTTACTCGTCCCAATTGCTCACCCAGTCCAACATTTTTTCTTACTGCGACCAGTCTGCCAGAAGCGATATGTCAATAGTTGTGTATCATAAAAGAGTCATCTTTACTCCTCCCAGGGGTTATTCGAGATATCTTAATCGAAACCCTAGTAACGTGGCATTGGTTACCTTAAGAGAGTCATAGTTACTCGTCCCAATTGCTCCCCCAGTCTGCCATTTTTTCTTACTGTGGCCAGTCTGCCAGAAGCGATATGTCACTAGTTGTGTATCATAAAAGAGTCATCGTTACTCCTCCCAGGGGTTATTCGAGATATCTTAATCGAAACCCTAGTAACGAGGCATTGGCTACCTTAAGAGAGTCATAGTTACTCGTCCCAATTGCTCACCAAGTCTGCCATTTTTTCTTACTGTGGCCAGTCTGCCAGAAGCGATATGTCACTAGTTGTGTATCATAAAAGAGTCATCGTTACTTCTCCCAGGGGTTATTCGAGATATCTTAATCGAAACCCTAGTAACGAGGCATTGGCTACATTAAGAGAGTCATAGTTACTCGTCCCAATTGCTCACCCAGTCCAACATTTTTTCTTACTGTGGCCAGTCTGCCAGAACCGATATGTCACTAGTTGTGTATCATAAAAGAGTCGTCGTTACTCCTCCCAGGGGTTATTCGAGATATCTTAATCGAAACCCTAGTAACGAGACATTGGCTACCTTAAGAGAGTCATAGTTACTCGTCCCAACTGCTCACCCAGTAAAACGTTTTTTCTTACTGCGGCCAGTCTGCCAGAAGCGATATTTCACTAGTTGTGTATCATAAAAGAGTGATCTTTACTCATCCCAGGGGTTATTCGAGATATCTTAATCGAAACCCTAGTAACGAGGCATTGGCTACCTTAAGAGAGTCATAGTTACTCGTCCCAATTGCTCACCCAGTCCAACATTTTTTCTTACTGCGGCCAGTCTGCCAGAAGCGATATGTCACTAGATGTGTATCATAAAAGAGTCATCGTTACTCCTATCAGGGGTTATTCGAGATATCTTAATCGAAACCCTAGTAACGAGGCATTGGCTACCTTAAGAGAGTCATAGTTACTCGTCCCAATTGCTCACCCAGTTTGCCATCTTTTCTTACTGTGGCCAATCTGCCAGAAGCGATATGTCACTAGTTGTGTATCATAAAAGAGTCATCGTTTCTCCTCCCAGGGGTAATTCGAGATATCTTAATCGAAACCCTAGTAACGAGGCATTGGCTACCTTAAGAGAGTCATAGTTACTCGTCCCAATAGCTCACCCAGTCCTGCACTTTTTCTTACTGCGGCCAGTCTGCCACAAGCGATATGTCACTAGTTGTGTATCATAAAAGAGTAATCGTTTCTCCTCCCAGGGGTTATTCGAGATATCTTAATCGAAACCCTAGTAACGAGGCAGTGACTACCTTAAGAGAGTCATAGTTACTCGTCCCAATTGCTCACCCAGTCTGCCATTTTTTCTTACTGTGGCCAGTCTGCCAGTACCGATATGTCACTAGTTGTGTATCATAATAGAGTTATCGTTTCTCCTCCCAGGGATTATTCGAGATATCTTAATCGAAACCCTAGTAACGAGACATTGGCTACCTTAAGAGAGTCATAGTTACTCGTCCCAATTGCTCACCCAGTAAAACGTTTTTTCTTATTGCGGCCAGTCTGCCAGAAGCGATATTTCACTAGTTGTGTATCATAAAAGAGTGATCGATACTCCTCCCAGGGGTTATTCGAGATATCTTAATCTAAACCCTAGTAACGAGGCATTGGCTACCTTAAGAGAGTCATAGTTACTCGTCCCAATTGCTCACCCAGTCCAACATTTTTTCTTACTGCAGCCAGTCTGCCAGAAGCGATATGTCACTAGTTGTGTATCATAAAAGAGTCGTCGTTACTCCTCCCAGGGGTTATTCGAGATATCTTAATCGAAACCCTAGTAACGAGGCATTGGCTACCTTAAGAGAGTCATAGTTACTCGTCCCAATTGCTCACCCAGTCCAACATTTTTTCTTACTGCGACCAGTCTGCCAGAAGCGATATGTCAATAGTTGTGTATCATAAAAGAGTCATCGTTACTCCTCCCAGGGGTTATTCGAGATATCTTAATCGAAACCCTAGTAACGTGGCATTGGCTACCTTAAGAGAGTCATAGTTACTCGTCACAATTGCTCACCCAGTCTGCAATTTTTTCTTACTGTGGCCAGTCTGCCAGAAGCGATATGTCACTAGTTGTGTATAACAAAGGAGTCATCGTTTCTCCTCCCAGGGGTTATTCGAGATATCTTAATCGAAGCCCTAGTAACGAGGCATTGGCTACCTTAAGAGAGTCATAGTTACTCGACCCAACTGCTCACCCAGTAAAACGTTTTTTCTTACTGCGGCCAGTCTGCCAGAAGCGATATTTCACTAGTTGTGTATCATAAAAAAGAGATTGTTACTCCTCCCAGAGGTTATTCGATATATTTTAATCGAAACCCTAGTGACGAGGCATTGGCTACCTTAAGAGAGTCATCGTTAGTCGTCCCAATTGCTCACCCAGTAAAACGTTTTTTCTTACCGCGGCCAGTCTGCCAGAAGCGATATGTCACTAGTTGTGTATCATAAAAGAGTCGTCGTTACTCCTCCCAGGGGTTATTCGAGATATCTTAATCGAAACCCTAGTAACGAGGCATTGGCTACCTTAAGAGAGTCATAGTTACTCGTCCCAATTGCTCACCCACTCCAACATTTTTTCTTACTGCGACCAGTCTGCCAGAAGCGATATGTCAATAGTTGTGTATCATAAAAGAGTGATCGTTTTTCCTCCCAGGGGTTATTCGAGATATCTTAATCGAAACCCTAGTAACGAGGCATTGGCTACCTTAAGAGAGTCATAGTTACTCGTCCCAATTGCGCACCCAGTCTGCCATTTTTTCTTACTGTGGCCAGTCTGCCAGAAGCGATATGTCACTAGTTGTGTATCATAAAAGAGTCATCGTTTCTCCTCCCAGGGGTTATTCGAGATATCTTAATCGAAACCCTAGTAACGAGGCATTGGCTACCTTAAGAGAGTCATAGTTACTCATCCCAATTGCTCACCAAGTCTGCCATTTTTTCTTACTGTGGCCAGTCTGCCAGAAGCGATATGTCACTAGTTGTGTATCATAAAAGAGTCATCGTTACACCTCCCAGGGGTTATTCGAGATATCTTAATCGAAACCCTAGTAACGAGGCATTGGCTACCTTAAGAGAGTCATAGTTACTCGTCCCAATTGCTCACCAAGTCTGCCATTTTTTCTTACTGTGGCCAGTCTGCCAGAAGCGATATGTCACTAGTTGTGTATCATAAAAGAGTCATCGTTACTCCTCCCAGGGGTTATTCGAGATATCTTAATCGAAACCCTAGTAACGAGGCATTGGCTACATTAAGAGAGTCATAGTTACTCGTCCCAATTGCTCACCCAGTCCAACATTTTTTCTTACTGTGGCCAGTCTGCCAGAACCGATATGTCACTAGTTGTGTATCATAAAAGAGTCGTCGTTACTCCTCCCAGGGGTTATTCGAGATATCTTAATCGAAACCCTAGTAACGAGACATTGGCTACCTTAAGAGAGTCATAGTTACTCGTCCCAACTGCTCACCCAGTAAAACGTTTTTTCTTACTGCGGCCAGTCTGCCAGAAGCGATATTTCACTAGTTGTGTATCATAAAAGAGTGATCTTTACTCATCCCAGGGGTTATTCGAGATATCTTAATCGAAACCCTAGTAACGAGGCATTGGCTACCTTAAGAGAGTCATAGTTACTCGTCCCAATTGCTCACCCAGTCCAACATTTTTTCTTACTGCGGCCAGTCTGCCAGAAGCGATATGTCACTAGATGTGTATCATAAAAGAGTCATCGTTACTCCTCCCAGGGGTTATTCGAGATATCTTAATCGAAACCCTAGTAACGAGGCATTGGCTACCTTAAGAGAGTCATAGTTACTCGTCCCAATTGCTCACCCAGTTTGCCATCTTTTCTTACTGTGGCCAATCTGCCAGAAGCGATATGTCACTAGTTGTGTATCATAAAAGAGTCATCGTTTCTCCTCCCAGGGGTAATTCGAGATATCTTAATCGAAACCCTAGTAACGAGGCATTGGCTACCTTAAGAGAGTCATAGTTACTCGTCCCAATAGCTCACCCAGTCCTGCACTTTTTCTTACTGCGGCCAGTCTGCCACAAGCGATATGTCACTAGTTGTGTATCATAAAAGAGTAATCGTTTCTCCTCCCAGGGGTTATTCGAGATATCTTAATCGAAACCCTAGTAACGAGGCAGTGACTACCTTAAGAGAGTCATAGTTACTCGTCCCAATTGCTCACCCAGTCTGCCATTTTTTCTTACTGTGGCCAGTCTGCCAGTACCGATATGTCACTAGTTGTGTATCATAATAGAGTTATCGTTTCTCCTCCCAGGGATTATTCGAGATATCTTAATCGAAACCCTAGTAACGAGACATTGGCTACCTTAAGAGAGTCATAGTTACTCGTCCCAATTGCTCACCCAGTAAAACGTTTTTTCTTATTGCGGCCAGTCTGCCAGAAGCGATATTTCACTAGTTGTGTATCATAAAAGAGTGATCGATACTCCTCCCAGGGGTTATTCGAGATATCTTAATCTAAACCCTAGTAACGAGGCATTGGCTACCTTAAGAGAGTCATAGTTACTCGTCCCAATTGCTCACCCAGTCCAACATTTTTTCTTACTGCAGCCAGTCTGCCAGAAGCGATATGTCACTAGTTGTGTATCATAAAAGAGTCGTCGTTACTCCTCCCAGGGGTTATTCGAGATATCTTAATCGAAACCCTAGTAACGAGGCATTGGCTACCTTAAGAGAGTCATAGTTACTCGTCCCAATTGCTCACCCAGTCCAACATTTTTTCTTACTGCGACCAGTCTGCCAGAAGCGATATGTCAATAGTTGTGTATCATAAAAGAGTCATCGTTACTCCTCCCAGGGGTTATTCGAGATATCTTAATCGAAAACCTAGTAACGTGGCATTGGCTACCTTAAGAGAGTCATAGTTACTCGTCCCAATTGCTCACCCAGTCTGCAATTTTTTCTTACTGTGGCCAGTCTGCCAGAAGCGATATGTCACTAGTTGTGTATAAAAAAGGAGTCATCGTTTCTCCTCCCAGGGGTTATTCGAGATATCTTAATCGAAGCCCTAGTAACGAAGCATTGGCTACCTTAAGAGAGTCACAGTTACTCGTCCCAATTGCTCACCAAGTCTGCGATTTTTTCTTACTGTGGCCAGTCTGCCAGAAGCGATATGTCACTAGTTGTGTATCATAAAAGAGTCATCGTTACTCCTCCCAGGGGTTATTCGAGATATGTTAATCGAAACCCTAGTAACGAGGCATTGGCTACATTAAGAGAGTCATAGTTACTCGTCCCAATTGCTCACCCAGTCCAACATTTTTTCTTACTGCAGCCAGTCTGCCAGAAGCGATATGTCACTAGTTGTGTATCATAAAAGAGTCGTCGTTACTCCTATCAGGGGTTATTCGAGATATCTTAATCGAAACCCTAGTAACGAGGCATTGGCTACCTTAAGAGAGTCATAGTTACTCGTCCCTAATGCTCACCCAGTCCAACATTTTTTCTTACTGCAGCCAGTCTGCCAGAACCGATATGTCACTAGTTGTGTATCATAAAAGAGTCATCGTTTATCCTCCCAGGGGTTATTCGAGATATCTTAATCAAAACCCTAGTAAAGAGGCATTGGCTACCTTAAGAGAGTCATAGTTACTCGTCCCAATTGCTCACCCAGTCCAACATTTTTTCTTACTGCAGCCAGTCTGCCAGAAGCGATATGTCAATAGTTGTGTATCATAAAAGAGTCGTCGTTACTCCTCCCAGGGGTTATTCGAGATATCTTAATCGAATCCCTAGTAACGAGGCATTGGCTACCTTAAGAGAGTCATAGTTACTCGTCCCAATTGCTCACCCAGTCCAACATTTTTTCTTACTGCGACCAGTCTGCCAGAAGCGATATGTCAATAGTTGTGTATCATAAAAGAGTCATCTTTACTCCTCCCAGGGGTTATTCGAGATATCTTAATCGAAACCCTAGTAACGTGGCATTGGTTACCTTAAGAGAGTCATAGTTACTCGTCCCAATTGCTCCCCCAGTCTGCCATTTTTTCTTACTGTGGCCAGTCTGCCAGAAGCGATATGTCACTAGTTGTGTATCAAAAAGGAGTCATCGTTTCTCCTCCCAGGGGTTATTCGAGATATCTTAATCGAAGCCCTAGTAACGAGGCATTGGCTACCTTAAGAGAGTCATAGTTACTCGTCCCAATTGCTCACCAAGTCTGCGATTTTTTCTTACTGAGGCCAGTCTGCCAGAAGCGATATGTCACTAGTTGTGTATCATAAAAGAGTCATCGTTACTCCTCCCGGGGGTTATTCGAGATATCTTAATCGAAACCCTAGTAACGAGGCATTGGCTACATTAAGAGAGTCATAGTTACTCGTCCCAATTGCTCACCCAGTCCAACATTTTTTCTTACTGCAGCCAGTCTGCCAGAACCGATATGTCACTAGTTGTGTATCATAAAAGAGTCGTCGTTACTCCTCCCAGGGGTTATTCGAGATATCTTAATCGAAACCCTAGTAACGAGACATTGGCTACCTTAAGAGAGTCATAGTTACTCGTCCCAATTGCTCACCCAGTAAAACGTTTTTTCTTACTGCGGTCAGTCTGCCAGAACCGATATTTCACTAGTTGTGTATCATAAAAGAGTGATCTTTACTCATCCCAGGGGTTATTCGAGATATCTTAATCGAAACCCTAGTAACGAGGCATTGGCTACCTTAAGAGAGTCACAGTTACTCGTCCCAATTGCTCACCCAGTCCAACATTATTTCTTACTGCGACCAGTCTGCCAGAAGCGATATGTCACTAGTTGTGTATCATAAGAGAGTGATCGTTACTCTTACCAGGGGTTATTCGAGATATCTTAATCGAAACCCTAGTAACGAGGCATTGGCTACCTTAAGAGAGTCATAGTTAGTTGTCCCAATTGCCCACCCAGTAAAACGTTTTTTCTCACTGCGGCCAGTCTGCCAGAAGCGATAAGTCACTAGTTGTGTATCATAAAAGAGTCATCGTTACTCCTCCCAGGGGTTATTCGAGATATCTTAATCGAAACCCTAGTAACGAGGCATTGGCTACCTTAAGAGAGTCATAGTTACACGTCCCAATTGCTCACCCAGTCTGCCATCTTTTCTTACTGTGGCCAGTCTGCCAGAAGCGATATGTCACTAGTTGTGTAACATAAAAGAGTCATCGTTACTCCTCCCAGGGGTTATTCGAGATATCTTAATCGAAACCCTAGTAACGAGGCATTGGCTACCTTAAGAGAGTCATAGTTACTCGTCCACATGGCTCACCCATTCCAACATTTTTTCTTACTGCAGTCAGTCTGCCAGAAGCGATATGTCAATAGTTGTGTATCATAAAAGAGTCATCGTTACTCCTTCGAGGGGTTATTCGAGATATCTTAATCGAAACCCTAGTAACGAGGCATTGGCTACCTTAAGAGAGTCATAGTTACTCGTCCACATTGCTCACCCAGTCCAAAATTTTTTCTTACTGCGACCAGTCTGCCAGAAGCGATATGTCACTAGTTGTGTATCATAAAAGAGTCATCGTTACTCCTCCCAGGGGTTATTCGAGATATCTTAATCGAAACCCTAGTAACGAGGCATTGGCTACCTTAAGAGAGTCATAGTTACTCGTCCCAATTGCTCACCCAGTCTGCCATCTTTTCTTACTGTGTCCAGTCTGCCAGAAGCGATATGTCACTAGTTGTGTATAATAAAAGAGTCATCGTTTCTCCTCCCAGGGGTTATTCGAGATATCTTAATCGAAACCCTAGTAACGAGGCATTGGCTACCTTAAGAGAGTCATAGTTACTCGTCCCAATTGCTCACCCAGTCCAACATTATTTCTTACTGCAGCCAGTCTGCCAGAAGCGATATGTCACTAGTTGTGTATCATAAAAGAGTCGTCGTTACTCCTCCGAGTGGTTATTCGAGATATCTTAATCGAAACCCTAGTAACGAGGCATTGGCTACCTTAAGAGAGTCATAGTTACTTGCCCCAATTGCTCACCCAGTCGGCCATTTTTTCTTACTGTGGCCAGTCTGCCAGTTTCGATATGTCACTAGTTGTGTATCATAAAAGAGTCATCGTTACTCCGCCCAGGGGTTATTCGAGATATCTTAATCGAAACCTTAGTAACGAGTCATTGGCTACCTTAAGAGAGTCATAGTTACTCGTCCCAATTGCTCACCCTGTCCAACATTTTTTCTTACTGCGGCCAGTCTGCCAGAAGCGATATGTCACTAGTTGTGTATCATAAAAGAGTGATTGTTACTCCTCCAAGGGGTTATTCGAGATATCTTAATCGAAACCCTAGTAACGAGACATTGGCTACCTTAAGAGAGTCATAGTTACTCGTCCCAATTGTTCACCCAGTAAAACGTTTTGTCTTACTGCGGCCAGTCTGCCAGAAGTGATATTTCACTAGTTGTGTATCATAAAAGAGTGATCGTTACTCCTCCCAGGGGTTATTCGAGATATCTTAATCGAAACCCTAGTAACGAGACATTGGCTACCTTAAGAGAGTGATAGTTATTCGTCCCAATTGCTCACCCAGTAAAACGTTTTTTCTTACTGCGGCCAGTCTGCCAGAAGCGATATTTCACTAGTTGTGTATCGTAAAAGAGTGATCGTTACTCATCCAGGGGTTATTCGAGATATCTTAATCGAAACCCTAGTAACGAGGCATTGGCTACCTTAAGAGAGTCAGAGTTACTCGTCCCTATTGCTCACCCAGTCCAACATTTTTTCTTACTGTGGCCAGTCTGCCAGAAGCGATATGTCACTAGTTGTGTACCATAAAAGAGTGATCGTTTCTCCTCCCAGGGGATATTCGAGATATCTTAATCGAAACCCTAGTAACGAGGCATTGGCTACCTTAAGAGAGTCATAGTTACTCGTCCCAATTGCTCACCCAGTCCAACATTATTTCTTACTGCAGCTAGTCTGCCAGAAGCGATATGTCACTAGTTGTGTATCATAGAAGAGTGATCGTTACTCTTCCCAGGGGTTATTCGAGATATCTTAATCGAAACCCTAGTAACGAGGCATTGGCTACCTTAAGAGAGTCATAGTTACTCGTCCCAATTGCTCACCCAGCCCAACATTTTTTCTTACTGTGGCCAGTCTGCCAGAACCGATATGTCACTAGATGTGTATCATAAAAGAGTGACCGTTTCTCCTCCCAGGGGTTATTCGAGATATCTTAATCGAAACCCTAGTAACGAGACATTGGCTACCTTAAGAGAGTCATAGTTACTCGTCCCAATTGCTCACCCAGTAAAACGTTTTTTCTTACTGCGGCCAGTCTGCCAGAAGCGATATGTCACTAGTTGTGTATCATAAAACAGTGATTGTTACTCCTCCCAGGGGTTATTCGAGATATCTTAATCGAAAACCTAGTAACGAGGCATTGGCTACCCATAGTTACTCGTCCCAATTGCTCACCCAGTCCAACATTTTTTCTTACTGTGGCCAGTCTGCCAGAAGCGATATGTCACTAGTTGTGTATTATAAAAGAGTCACCGTTTCTCCTCCCAGGGTTTATTCGAGATATCTTAATCGAAACCCTAGTAACGAGGCATTGGCTACCTTAAAAGAGTCATAGTTTCTCGTCCCAATTGCTCACCAAGTCTGCCATATTTTCTTACTGTGGCCAGTGTGCCAGAAGCGATATGTCACTAGTTGTGTATCATAAAAGAGTCATCGTTACTCCGCCCAGGGGTTATTCGAGATATCTTAATCGAAACCCTAGTAACGAGACATTGGCTACCTTAAGAGAGTCATAGTTACTCGTCCCAATTGCTCACCCAGTAAAACGTTTTTTCTTACTGCGGCCAGTCTGCCAGAAGCGATATTTCACTAGTTGTGTATCATAAAAGAGTGATCTTTACTCATGCCAGGGGTTATTCGAGATATCTTAATCGAAACCCTAGTAACGAGGCATTGGCTACCTTAAGAGAGTCACAGTTACTCGTCCCAATTGCTCACCCAGTCCAACATTTTTTCTTACTGCGGCCAGTCTGCCAGAAGCGATATGTCACTAGATGTGTATCATAAAAGAGTGATGGTTTCTCCTCCCAGGGGTTATTCGAGATATCTTAATCGAAACTCTAGTAACGAGGGTTTGGCTACCTTAAGAGAGTCATAGTTACTCGTCCCAATTGCTCACCCAGTCCAACATTATTTCTTACTGCGACCAGTCTGCCAGAACCGATATGTCACTAGTTGTGTATCATAAGAGAGTGATCGTTACTCTTCCCAGGGGTTATTCGAGATATCTTAATCGAAACCCTAGTAACGAGGCATTGGCTACCTTAAGAGAGTCATAGTTAGTTGTCCCAATTGCCCACCCAGTAAAACGTTTTTTCTCACTGCGGCCAGTCTGCCAGAAGCGATAAGTCACTAGTTGTGTATCATAAAAGAGTCATCGTTACTCCTCCCAGGGGTTATTCGAGATATCTTAATCGAAACCCTAGTAACGAGGCATTGGCTACCTTAAGAGAGTCATAGTTACACGTCCCAATTGCTCACCCAGTCTGCCATCTTTTCTTACTGTGGCCAGTCTGCCAGAAGCGATATGTCACTAGTTGTGTAACATAAAAGAGTCATCGTTACTCCTCCCAGGGGTTATTCGAGATATCTTAATCGAAACCCTAGTAACGAGGCATTGGCTACCTTAAGAGAGTCATAGTTACTCGTCCACATTGCTCACCCAGTCCAACATTTTTTCTTACTGCAGTCAGTCTGCCAGAAGCGATATGTCAATAGTTGTGTATCATAAAAGAGTCATCGTTACTCCTTCGAGGGGTTATTCGAGATATCTTAATCGAAACCCTAGTAACGAGGCATTGGCTACCTTAAGAGAGTCATAGTTACTCGTCCACATTGCTCACCCAGTCCAACATTTTTTCTTACTGCGACCAGTCTGCCAGAAGCGATATGTCACTAGTTGTGTATCATAAAAGAGTCATCGTTACTCCTCCCAGTTGTTATTCGAGATATCTTAATCGAAACCCTAGTAACGAGGCATTGGCTACCTTAAGAGAGTCATAGTTTCTCGTCCCAATTGCTCACCCAGTCTGCCATCTTTTCTTACTGTGTCCAGTCTGCCAGAAGCTATATGTCACTAGTTGTGTATAATAAAAGAGTCATCGTTTCTCCTCCCAGGGGTTATTCGAGATATCTTAATCGGAACCCTAGTAACGAGGCATTGGCTACCTTAAGAGAGTCATAGTTACTCGTCCCAATTGCTCACCCAGTCCAACATTATTTCTTACTGCAGCCAGTCTGCCAGAAGCGATATGTCACTAGTTGTGTATCATAAAAGAGTCGTCGTTACTCCTCTGAGGGGTTATTCGAGATATCTTAATCGAAACCCTAGTAACGAGGCATTGGCTACCTTAAGAGGGTCATAGTTACTTGCCCCAATTGCTCACCCAGTCTGCCATTTTTTCTTACTGTGGCCAGTCTGCCAGTTTCGATATGTCACTAGTTGTGTATCATAAAAGAGTGATCGTTTCTCCTCTCAGGGATTATTCGAGATATCTTAATCGAAACCCTAGTAACGAGACATTGGCTACCTTAAGAGAGTCATAGTTACTCGTCCCAATTGCTTACCCAGTAAAACGTTTTTTCTTACTGCGGCCAGTCTGCCAGAAGCGATATGTCACTAGTTGTGTATCATAAAAGAGTGATTGTTACTCCTCCCAGGGGTTATTCGAGATATCTTAATCGAAAACCTAGTAACGAGGCATTGGCTACCCATAGTTACTCGTCCCAATTGCTCACCCAGTCCAACATTTTTTCTTACTGTGGCCAGTCTGCCAGAAGCGATATGTCACTAGTTGTGTATTATAAAAGAGTCATCGTTTCTCCTCCCAGGGGTTATTCGAGATATCTTAATCGAAACCCTAGTAACGAGGCCTTGGCTACCTTAAGAGAGTCATAGTTTCTCGTCCCAATTGCTCACCAAGTCTGCCATATTTTCTTACTGTGGCCAGTGTGCCAGAAGCGATATGTCACTAGTTGTGTATCATAAAAGAGTCATCGTTACTCCGCCCAGGGGTTATTCGAGATATCTTAATCGAAACCTTAGTAACGAGTCATTGGCTACCTTAAGAGAGTCATAGTTACTCGTCCCAATTGCTCACCCTGTCCAACATTTTTTCTTACTGCGGCCAGTCTGCCAGAAGCGATATGTCACTAGTTGTGTATCATAAAAGAGTGATTGTTACTCCTCCAAGGGGTTATTCGAGATATCTTAATCGAAACCCTAGTAATGAGACATTGGCTACCTTAAGAGAGTCATAGTTACTCGTCCCAATTGTTCACCCAGTAAAACGTTTTGTCTTACTGCGGCCAGTCTGCCAGAAGTGATATTTCACTAGTTGTGTATCATAAAAGAGTAATCGTTACTCCTCCCAGGGGTTATTCGAGATATCTTAATCGAAACCCTAGTAACGAGACATTGGCTACCTTAAGAGAGTCATAGTTATTCGTCCCAATTGCTCACCCAGTAAAACGTTTTTTCTTACTGCGGCCAGTCTGACAGAAGCGATATTTCACTAGTTGTGTATCGTAAAAGAGTGATCGTTACTCATCCAGGGGTTATTCGAGATATCTTAATCGAAACCCTAGTAACGATGCATTGGCTACCTTAAGAGAGTCAGAGTTACTCGTCCCTATTGCTCACCCAGTCCAACATTTTTTCTTACTGTGGCCAGTCTGCCAGAAGCGATATGTCACTAGTTGTGTACCATAAAAGAGTGATCGTTTCTCCTCCCAGGGGATATTCGAGATATCTTAATCGAAACCCTAGTAACGAGGCATTGGCTACCTTAAGAGAGTCATAGTTACTCGTCCCAATTGCTCACCCAGTCCAACATTATTTCTTACTGCAGCTAGTCTGCCAGAAGCGATATGTCACTAGTTGTGTATCATAGAAGAGTGATCGTTACTCTTCCCAGGGGTTATTCGAGATATCTTAATCGAAACCCTAGTAACGAGGCATTGGCTACCTTAAGAGAGTCATAGTTACTCGTCCCAATTGCTCACCCAGTCTGCCATCTTTTCTTACTGTGGCAAGTCTGCCAGAAGCGATATGTCACTAGTTGTGTATCATAAAAGAGTCATCGTTTCTCCTCCCAGGGGTTATTCGAGATATCTTAATCGAAACCCTAGTAACGAGGCATTGGCTACCTTAAGAGAGTCTTAGTTAGTCGTCCCAATAGCTCACCCAGTCCAACATTATTTCTTACTGCAGCCAGTCTGCCAGAAGCGATATGTCACTAGTTGTGTATCATAGAAGAGTGATCGTTACTCTTCCCAGGGGTAATTCGAGTTATCTTAATCGAAACCCTAGTAACGAGGCATTGGCTACCTTAAGAGAGTCAGAGTTACTCGTCCCTATTGCTCACCCAGTCCAACATTTTTTCTTACTGTGGCCAGTCTGCCAGAAGCGATATGTCACTAGTTGTGTATCATAAAAGAGTCATCGTTTCTCCTCCCAGGGGTTATTCGAGATATCTTAATCGAAACCCTAGTAACGAGGCATTGGCTACCTTAAGAGAGTCATAGTTACTCGTCCCAATAGCTTACCCAGTCCAACATTATTTCTTACTGCAGCCAGTCTGCCAGAAGCGATATGTCACTAGTTGTGTATCATAAAAGAGTCATCGTTTCTCCTCCCAGTGGTTATTCGAGATATCTTAATCGAAACACTAGTAACGAGGCATTGGCTACCTTAAGAGAGTCATAGTTACTCGTCCCAATAGCTCACCCAGTCCAACATTTTTTCTTACTGTGGCCAGTCTGCCAGAACCGATATGTCACTAGATGTGTATCATAAAAGAGTGACCGTTTCTCCTCCCAGAGGTTATTCGAGATATCTTAATCGAAACCCTAGTAACGAGACATTGGCTACCTTAAGAGAGTCATAGTTACTCGTCCCAATTGCTCACCCAGTAAAACGTTTTTTCTTACTGCGGCCAGTCTGCCAGAAGCGATATGTCACTAGTTGTGTATCATAAAAGAGTGATTGTTACTCCTCCCAGGGGTTATTCGAGATATCTTAATCGAAAACCTAGTAACGAGGCATTGGCTACCCATAGTTACTCGTCCCAATTACTCACCAAGTCTGCCATATTTTCTTACTGTGGCCAGTGTGCCAGAAGCGATATGTCACTAGTTGTGTATCATAAAAGAGTCATCGTTACTCCGCCCAGGGGTTATTCGAGATATCTTAATCGAAACCCTAGTAACGAGGTATTGGCTACCTTAAGAGAGTCATAGTTACTCGTCCCAATTGCTCACCCAGTCTGCCATCTTTTCTTACTGTGGCCAGTCTGCCAGAAGCGATATGTCACTAGATGTGTATCATAGAAGAGTGATGGTTACTCTTCCCAGGGGTTATTCGAGTTATCTTAATCGAAACCCTAGTAACGAGGCATTGGCTAACTTAAGAGAGTCATAGTTAGTTGTCCAAATTGCTCACCCAGTAAAACGTTTTTTCTCACTGCGGCCAGTCTGCCAGAAGCGATATGTCACTAGTTGTGTATCATAAAAGGGTCATCGTTACTCCTCCCAGGGGTTATTCGAGATACCTTAATCGAAACCCCAGTAACGAAGCATTGGCTACCTTAAGAGTGTCATAGTTACTCGTCCCAATTGCTCACCCAGTCTGCCATCTTTTCTTACTGTGGCCAGTCTGCCAGAAGCGATATGTCACTAGTTGTGTATCATAAAAGAGTCATCGTTTCTCCTCCCAGGGGTTATTCGAGATATCTTAATCGAAACCCTAGTAACGAGACATTGGCTACCTTAAGAGAGTCATAGTTACTCGTCCCAATTGCTCACCCAGTAAAACGTTTTTTCTTACTGCGGCCAGTCTGCCAGAAGCGATATTTCACTAGTTGTGTATCATAAAAGAGTGATCTTTACTCATGCCAGGGGTTATTCGAGATATCTTAATCGAAACCCTAGTAACGAGGCATTGGCTACCTTAAGAGAGTCACAGTTACTCGTCCCAATTGCTCACCCAGTCCAACATTTTTTCTTACTGCGGCCAGTCTGCCAGAAGCGATATGTCACTAGATGTGTATCATAAAAGAGTGATGGTTTCTCCTCCCAGGGGTTATTCGAGATATCTTAATCGAAACTCTAGTAACGAGGGTTTGGCTACCTTAAGAGAGTCATAGTTACTCGTCCCAATTGCTCACCCAGTCCAACATTATTTCTTACTGCGACCAGTCTGCCAGAACCGATATGTCACTAGTTGTGTATCATAAGAGAGTGATCGTTACTCTTCCCAGGGGTTATTCGAGATATCTTAATCGAAACCCTAGTAACGAGGCATTGGCTACCTTAAGAGAGTCATAGTTAGTTGTCCCAATTGCCCAACCAGTAAAACGTTTTTTCTCACTGCGGCCAGTCTGCCAGAAGCGATAAGTCACTAGTTGTGTATCATAAAAGAGTCATCGTTACTCCTCCCAGGGGTTATTCGAGATATCTTAATCGAAACCCTAGTAACGAGGCATTGGCTACCTTAAGAGAGTCATAGTTACACGTCCCAATTGCTCACCCAGTCTGCCATCTTTTCTTACTGTGGCCAGTCTGCCAGAAGCGATATGTCACTAGTTGTGTAACATAAAAGAGTCATCGTTACTCCTCCCAGGGGTTATTCGAGATATCTTAATCGAAACCCTAGTAACGAGGCATTGGCTACCTTAAGAGAGTCATAGTTACTCGTCCACATTGCTCACCCAGTCCAACATTTTTTCTTACTGCAGTCAGTCTGCCAGAAGCGATATGTCAATAGTTGTGTATCATAAAAGAGTCATCGTTACTCCTTCGAGGGGTTATTCGAGATATCTTAATCGAAACCCTAGTAACGAGGCATTGGCTACCTTAAGAGAGTCATAGTTACTCGTCCACATTGCTCACCCAGTCCAACATTTTTTCTTACTGCGACCAGTCTGCCAGAAGCGATATGTCACTAGTTGTGTATCATAAAAGAGTCATCGTTACTCCTCCCAGTTGTTATTCGAGATATCTTAATCGAAACCCTAGTAACGAGGCATTGGCTACCTTAAGAGAGTCATAGTTACTCGTCCCAATTGCTCACCCAGTCTGCCATCTTTTCTTACTGTGTCCAGTCTGCCAGAAGCGATATGTCACTAGTTGTGTATAATAAAAGAGTCATCGTTTCTCCTCCCAGGGGTTATTCGAGATATCTTAATCGAAACCCTAGTAACGAGGCATTGGCTACCTTAAGAGAGTCATAGTTACTCGTCCCAATTGCTCACCCAGTCCAACATTATTTCTTACTGCAGCCAGTCTGCCAGAAGCGATATGTCACTAGTTGTGTATCATAAAAGAGTCGTCGTTACACCTCTGAGGGGTTATTCGAGATATCTTAATCGAAACCCTAGTAACGAGGCATTGGCTACCTTAAGAGGGTCATAGTTACTTGCCCCAATTGCTCACCCAGTCTGCCATTTTTTCTTACTGTGGCCAGTCTGCCAGTTTCGATATGTCACTAGTTGTGTATCATAAAAGAGTGATCGTTTCTCCTCTGAGGGATTATTCGAGATATCTTAATCGAAACACTAGTAACGAGACATTGGGTACCTTAAGAGAGTCATAGTTACTCGTCCCAATTGCTTACCCAGTAAAACGTTTTTTCTTACTGCGGCCAGTCTGCCAGAAGCGATATGTCACTAGTTGTGTATCATAAAAGAGTGATTGTTACTCCTCCCAGGGGTTATTCGAGATATTTTAATCGAAAACCTAGTAACGAGGCATTGGCTACCCATAGTTACTCGTCCCAATTGCTCACCCAGTCCAACATTTTTTCTTACTGTGGCCAGTCTGCCAGAAGCGATATGTCACTAGTTGTGTATTATAAAAGAGTCATCGTTTCTCCTCCCAGGGGTTATTCGAGATATCTTAATCGAAACCCTAGTAACGAGGCCTTGGCTACCTTAAGAGAGTCATAGTTTCTCGTCCCAATTGCTCACCAAGTCTGCCATATTTTCTTACTGTGGCCAGTGTGCCAGAAGCGATATGTCACTAGTTGTGTATCATAAAAGAGTCATCGTTACTCCGCCCAGGGGTTATTCGAGATATCTTAATCGAAACCTTAGTAACGAGTCATTGGCTACCTTAAGAGAGTCATAGTTACTCGTCCCAATTGCTCACCCTGTCCAACATTTTTTCTTACTGCGGCCAGTCTGCCAGAAGCGATATGTCACTAGTTGTGTATCATAAGAGAGTGATTGTTACTCCTCCAAGGGGTTATTCGAGATATCTTAATCGAAACCCTAGTAATGAGACATTGGCTACCTTAAGAAAGTCATAGTTACTCGTCCCAATTGTTCACCCTGTAAAACGTTTTGTCTTACTGCGGCCAGTCTGCCAGAAGTGATATTTCACTAGTTGTGTATCATAAAAGAGTAATCGTTACTCCTCCCAGGGGTTATTCGAGATATCTTAATCGAAACCCTAGTAACGAGACATTGGCTACCTTAAGAGAGTCATAGTTATTCGTCCCAATTGCTCACCCAGTAAAACGTTTTTTCTTACTGCGGCCAGTCTGACAGAAGCGATATTTCACTAGTTGTGTATCGTAAAAGAGTGATCGTTACTCATCCAGGGGTTATTCGAGATATCTTAATCGAAACCCTAGTAACGAGGCATTGGCTACCTTAAGAGAGTCAGAGTTACTCGTCCCTATTGCTCACCCAGTCCAACATTTTTTCTTACTGTGGCCAGTCTGCCAGAAGCGATATGTCATTAGTTGTGTATCATAAAAGAGTCATCGTTTCTCCTCCCAGGGGTTATTCGAGATATCTTAATCGAAACCCTAGTAACGAGGCATTGGCTACCTTAAGAGAGTCATAGTTAGTCGTCCCAATAGCTCACCCAGTCCAACATTATTTCTTACTGCAGCCAGTCTGCCAGAAGCGATATGTCACTAGTTGTGTATCATAGAAGAGTGATCGTTACTCTTCCCAGGGGTAATTCGAGTTATCTTAATCGAAACCCTAGTAACGAGGCATTGGCTACCTTAACAGAGTCATAGTTAGTTGTCCAAATTGCTCACCCAGTAAAACGTTTTTTCTCACTGCGGCCAGTCTGCCAGAAGCGATATGTCACTAGTTGTGTATCATAAAAGAGTCATCGTTACTCCTCCCAAGGGTTATTCGAGATATCTTAATCGAAACCCTAGTAACGAGGCATTGGCTACCTTAAGAGAGTCATAGTTACTCGTCCCAATTGCTCACCCAGTCTGCCATTTTTCTTACTTTGGCCAGTCTGCCAGAAGCGATATGTCACTAGTTGTGTATCATAAAAGAGTCATCGTTTCTCCTCCCAGGGGTTATTCGAGATATCTTAATCGAAACCCTAGTAACGAGGCATTGGCTACCTTAAGAGAGTCATAGTTACTCGTCCCAATAGCTTACCCAGTCCAACATTATTTCTTACTGCAGCCAGTCTGCCAGAAGCGATATGTCACTAGTTGTGTATCATAAAAGAGTCATCGTTTCTCCTCCCAGGGGTTATTCGAGATATCTTAATCGAAACACTAGTAACGAGGCATTGGCTACCTTAAGAGAGTCATAGTTACTCGTCCCAATTGCTCACCCAGTCCAACATTTTTTCTTACTGTGGCCAGTCTGCCAGAACCGATATGTCAATACATGTGTATCATAAAAGAGTGACCGTTTCTCCTCCCAGGGGTTATTCGAGATATCTTAATCGAAACCCTAGTAACGAGACATTGGCTACCTTAAGAGAGTCATAGTTACTCGTCCCAATTGCTCACCCAGTAAAACGTTTTTTCTTACTGCGGCCAGTCTGCCAGAAGCGATATGTCACTACTTGTGTATCATAAAAGAGTGATTGTTACTCCTCCCAGGGGTTATTCGAGATATCTTAATCGAAAACCTAGTAACGAGGCATTGGCTACCCATAGTTACTCGTCCCAATTGCTCACCCAGTCCAACATTTTTTCTTACTGTGGCCAGTCTGCCAGAAGCGATATGTCACTAGTTGTGTATTATAAAAGAGTCATCGTTTCTCCTCCCAGGGGTTATTCGAGATATCTTAATCGAGACCCTAGTAACGAGGCATTGGCTACCTTAAGAGAGTCATAGTTACTCGTCCCAATAGCTCACCCAGTCCAACATTATTTCTTACTGCAGCCAGTCTGCCAGAATCGATATGTCACTAGTTGTGTATCGTTAAAGAGTGATCGTTACTCATCCAGGGGTTATTCGAGATATCTTAATCGAAACCCTAGTAACGAGGCATTGGCTACCTTAAGAGAGTCAGAGTTACTCGTCCCTATTGCTCACCCAGTCCAACATTTTTTCTTACTGTGGCCAGTCTGCCAGAAGCGATATGTCACTAGTTGTGTACCATAAAAGAGTGATCGTTTCTCCTCCCAGGGGATATTCGAGATATCTTAATCGAAACCCTAGTAACGAGGCATTGGCTACCTTAAGAGAGTCATAGTTACTCGTCCCAATTGCTCACCCAGTCCAACATTATTTCTTACTGCAGCCAGTCTGCCAGAAGCGATATGTCACTAGTTATGTATCATAAAAGAGTCATCGTTTCTCCTCCCAGGGGTTATTCGAGATATCTTAATCGAAACCCTAGTAACGAGGCATTGGCTACCTAAAGAGAGTCATAGTTAGTCGTCCCAATAGCTCACCCAGTCCAACATTATTTCTTACTGCAGCCAGTCTGCCAGAAGCGATATGTCACTAGTTGTGTATCATAGAAGAGTGATCGTTACTCTTCCCAGGGGTAATTCGAGTTATCTTAATCGAAACCCTAGTAACGAGGCATTGGCTACCTTAACAGAGTCATAGTTAGTTGTCCAAATTGCTCACCCAGTAAAACGTTTTTTCTCACTGCGGCCAGTCTGCCAGAAGCGATATGTCACTAGTTGTGTATCATAAAAGAGTCATCGTTACTCCTCCCAAGGGTTATTCGAGATATCTTAATCGAAACCCTAGTAACGAGTCATTGGCTACCTTAAGAGAGTCATAGTTACTCGTCCCAATTGCTCACCCAGTCTGCCATCTTTTCTTATTGTGGCCAGTCTGCCAGAAGCGATATGTCACTAGTTGTGTATCATAAAAGAGTCATCGTTTCTCCTCCCAGGGGTTATTCGAGATATCTTAATCGAAACCCTAGTAACGAGGCATTGGCTACCTTAAGAGAGTCATAGTTACTCGTCCCAATAGCTTACCCAGTCCAACATTATTTCTTACTGCAGCCAGTCTGCCAGAAGCGATATGTCACTAGTTGTGTATCATAAAAGAGTCATCGTTTCTCCTCCCAGGGGTTATTCGAGATATCTTAATCGAAACCCTAGTAACGAGGTATTGGCTACCTTAAGAGAGTCATAGTTACTCGTCCCAATTGCTCACCCAGTCTGCCATCTTTTCTTACTGTGGCCAGTCTGCCAGAAGCGATATGTCACTAGATGTGTATCATAGAAGAGTGATGGTTACTCTTCCCAGGGGTTATTCGAGTTATCTTAATCGAAACCCTAGTAACGATGCATTGGCTACCTTAAGAGAGTCATAGTTAGTTGTCCAAATTGCTCACCCAGTAAAACGTTTTTTCTCACTGCGGCCAGTCTGCCAGAAGCGATATGTCACTAGTTGTGTATAATAAAAGAGTCATCGTTACTCCTCCCAGGGGTTATTCGAGATATCTTAATCGAAACCCCAGTAACGAGGCATTGGCTACCTTAAGAGAGTCATAGTTACTCGTCCCAATTGCTCACCCAGTCTGCCATCTTTTCTTACTGTGGCCAGTCTGCCAGAAGCGATATGTCACTAGATGTGTATCATAGAAGAGTGATGGTTACTCTTCCCTGGGGTTATTCGAGTTATCTTAATCGAAACCCTAGTAACGATGCATTGGCTACCTTAAGAGAGTCATAGTTAGTTGTCCAAATTGCTCACCCAGTAAAACGTTTTTTCTCACTGCGGCCAGTCTGCCAGAAGCGATATGTCACTAGTTGTGTATCATAAAAGAGTCATCGTTACTCCTCCCAGGGGTTATTCGAGATATCTTAATCGAAACCCCAGTAACGAGGCATTGGCTACCTTAAGAGAGTCATAGTTACTCGTCCCAATAGCTCACCCAGTCCAACATTATTTCTTACTGCAGCCAGTCTGCCAGAAGCGATATGTCACTAGTTGTGTATCATAAAAGAGTCATCGTTTCTCCTCCCAGGGGTTATTCGAGATATCTTAATCGAAACCCTAGTAACGAGGCATTGGCTACCTTAAGAGAGTCATAGTTACTCGTCCCAATAGCTCACCCAGTCCAACATTATTTCTTACTGCAGCCAGTCTGCCAGAATCGATATGTCACTAGTTGTGTATCATAAAAGAGTCATCGTTACTCCTCCGATGGGTTATTCGAGATATCTTAATCGAAACCCTAGTAACGAGGCATTGGCTACCTTAAGAGAGTCAGAGTTACTCGTCCCTATTGCTCACCCAGTCCAACATTTTTTCTTACTGTGGCCAGTCTGCCAGAAGCGATATGTCACTAGTTGTGTACCATAAAAGAGTGATCGTTTCTCCTCCCAGGGGATATTCGAGATATCTTAATCGAAACCCTAGTAACGAGGCATTGGCTACCTTAAGAGAGTCATAGTTACTCGTCCCAATTGCTCACCCAGTCCAACATTATTTCTTACTGCAGCCAGTCTGCCAGAAGCGATATGTCACTAGTTGTGTATCATAGAAGAGTGATCGTTACTCTTCCCAGGGGTTATTCGAGATATCTTAATGGAAACCCTAGTAACGAGGCATTGGCTACCTTAAGAGAGTCATAGTTACTCGTCCCAATTGCTCACAAAGTCTGCCATCTTTTCTTACTGTGGCAAGTCTGCCAGAAGCGATATGTCACTAGTTGTGTATCATAAAAGAGTCATCGTTTCTCCTCCCAGGGGTTATTCGAGATATCTTAATCGAAACCCTAGTAACGAGGCATTGGCTACCTTAAGAGAGTCATAGTTAGTCGTCCCAATAGCTCACCCAGTCCAACATTATTTCTTACTGCAGCCAGTCTGCCAGAAGCGATATGTCACTAGTTGTGTATCATAGAAGAGTGATCGTTACTTTTCCCAGGGGTAATTCGAGTTATCTTAATCGAAACCCTAGTAACGAGGCATTGGCTACCTTAACAGAGTCATAGTTAGTTGTCCAAATTGCTCACCCAGTAAAACGTTTTTTCTCACTGCGGCCAGTCTGCCAGAAGCGATATGTCACTAGTTGTGTATCATAAAAGAGTCATCGTTACTCCTCCCAAGGGTTATTCGAGATATCTTAATCGAAACCCTAGTAACGAGTCATTGGCTACCTTAAGAGAGTCATAGTTACTCGTCCCAATTGCTCACCCAGTCTGCCATCTTTTCTTACTGTGGCCAGTCTGCCAGAAGCGATATGTCCCTAGTTGTGTATCATAAAAGAGTCATCGTTTCTCCTCCCAGGGGTTATTCGAGATATCTTAATCGAAACCCTAGTAACGAGGCATTGGCTACCTTAAGAGAGTCATAGTTACTCGTCCCAATAGCTTACCCAGTCCAACATTATTTCTTACTGCAGCCAGTCTGCCAGAAGCGATATGTCACTAGTTGTGTATCATAAAAGAGTCATCGTTTCTCCTCCCAGGGGTTATTCGAGATATCTTAATCGAAACACTAGTAACGAGGCATTGGCTACCTTAAGCGAGTCATAGTTATTCGTCCCAATAGCTCACCCAGTCCAACATTATTTCTTACTGCAGCCAGTCTGCCAGAATCGATATGTCACTAGTTGTGTATCATAAAAGAGTCTTTGTTACTCCTCCGATGGGTTATTCGAGATATCTTAATCGAAACCCTAGTAACGAGGTATTGGCTACCTTAAGAGAGTCATAGTTACTCGTCCCAATTGCTCACCCAGTCTGCCATCTTTTCTTACTGTGGCCAGTCTGCCAGAAGCGATATGTCACTAGATGTGTATCATAGAAGAGTGATGGTTACTCTTCCCAGGGGTTATTCGAGTTATCTTAATCGAAACCCTAGTAACGATGCATTGGCTACCTTAAGAGAGTCATAGTTAGTTGTCCAAATTGCTCACCCAGTAAAACGTTTTTTCTCACTGCGGCCAGTCTGCCAGAAGCGATATGTCACTAGTTGTGTATCATAAAAGAGTCATCGTTACTCCTCCCAGGGGTTATTCGAGATATCTTAATCGAAACCCCAGTAACGAGGCATTGGCTACCTTAAGAGAGTCATAGTTACTCGTCCCAATTGCTCACCCAGTCTGCCATCTTTTCTTACTGTGGCCAGTCTGCCAGAAGCGATATGTCACTAGTTGTGTATCATAAAAGAGTCATCGTTTCTCCTCCCAGGGCTTATTCGAGATATCTTAATCGAAACCCTAGTAACGAGGCATTGGCTACCTTAAGAGAGTCATAGTTACTCGTCCCAATAGCTCACCCAGTCCAACATTATTTCTTACTGCAGCCAGTCTGCCAGAAGCGATATGTCACTAGTTGTGTATCATAAAAGAGTCATCGTTTCTCCTCCCAGGGGTTATTCGAGATATCTTAATCGAAACCCTAGTAACGAGGCATTGGCTACCTTAAGAGAGTCATAGTTACTCGTCCCAATAGCTCACCCAGTCCAACATTATTTCTTACTGCAGCCAGTCTGCCAGAATCGATATGTCACTAGTTGTGTATCATAAAAGAGTCATCGTTACTCCTCCGATGGGTTATTCGAGATATCTTAATCGAAACCCTAGTAACGAGGCATTGGCTACCTTAAGAGAGTCATAGTTACTCGTCCCAATTGCTCACCCAGTCTGCCATCTTTTCTTACTGTGGCCAGTCTGCCAGAAGCGATATGTCACTAGTTGTGTGTCATAAAAGAGTCATCGTTTCTCCTCCCAGGGGTTATTCGAGATATCTTAATCGAAACCCTAGTAACGAGGCATTGGCTACCTTAAGAGAGTCATAGTTACTCGTCCCAATAGCTCACCCAGTCCAACATTATTTCTTACTGCAGCCAGTCTGCCAGAAGCGATATGTCACTAGTTGTGTATCATAAAAGAGTAATCGTTTCTCCTCCCAGGGGTTATCTGAGATATCTTAATCGAAACCCTAGTAACGAGGCATTGGCTACCTTAAGAGAGTCATAGTTACTCGTCCCAATTGCTCACCCAGTCTGCCATTATTTCTTACTGTGGCCAGTCTGCCAGTACCGATATGTCACTAGTTGTGTATCATAAAAGAGTGATCGTTTCTCCTCCCAGGGATTATTCGAGATATCTTAATCGAAACCCTAGTAACGAGACATTGGCTACCTTAAGAGAGTCTTAGTTACTCGTCCCAATTGCTCACCCAGTAAAACGTTTTTTCTTACTGCGGCCAGTCTGCCAGAAGCGTTATTTCACTAGTTGTGTATCATAAAAGAGTGATCGTTACTCCTCCCAGGGGTTATTCGTGATGTCTTAATCGAAACCCTAGTAACGAGACATTGGCTACCTTAAGAGAGTCATAGTTACTCGTCCCAATTGCTCACCCAGTCCAGCATTTTTTCTTACTGCGGCCAGTCTGCCAGAAGCGATATGTCACTAGTTGTGTATCATAAAAGAGTCATCGTTTCTCCTCCCAGGGCTTATTCGAGATATCTTAATCGAAACCCTAGTAACGAGGCATTGGCTACCTTAAGAGAGTCATAGTTACTCATCCCAATTGCTCACCCAGTCTGCCATTTTTTCTTACTGTGGCCAGTCTGCCAGTACCGATATGTCACTAGTTGTGTATCATAAAAGAGTGGTCGGTTCTCCTCCCAGGGATTATTCGAGATATCTTAATCGAAACCCTAGTAACGAGGCATTGGCTACCTTAAGAGAGTCATAGTTACTCGTCCCAATTGCTCACCCAGTAAAACGTTTTTTCTTATTGTGGCCAGTCTGCCAGAAGCGATATTTCACTAGTTGTGTATCATAAAAGAGTGATCGTTACTCCTCCCAGGGGTTATTCGAGATATCTTAATCAAAACACTAGTAACGAGACATTGGCTAACTTAAGAGAGTCATAGTTACTCGTCCCAATTGCTCACCCAGTCTGCCATCTTTTCTTACTGTGGCCAGTCTGCCAGAAGCGATATGTCACTAGTTGTGTATCATAAAAGAGTCATCGTTTCTCCTCCCAGGGGTTATTCGAGATATCTTAATCGAAACCCTAGTAACGAGGCATTGGCTACCTTAAGAGAGTCATAGTTACTCGTCCCAATAGCTTACCCAGTCCAACATTATTTCTTACTGCAGCCAGTCTGCCAGAAGCGATATGTCACTAGTTGTGTATCATAAAAGAGTCATCGTTTCTCCTCCCAGGGGTTATTCGAGATATCTTAATCGAAACCCTAGTAACGAGGCATTGGCTACCTTAAGAGAGTCATAGTTACTCGTCCCAATAGCTCACCCAGTCCAACATTATTTCTTACTGCAGCCAGTCTGCCAGAATCGATATGTCACTAGTTGTGTATCATAAAAGAGTCTTTGTTACTCCTCCGATGGGTTATTCGAGATATCTTAATCGAAACCCTAGTAACGAGGTATTGGCTACCTTAAGAGAGTCATAGTTACTCGTCCCAATTGCTCACCCAGTCTGCCATCTTTTCTTACTGTGGCCAGTCTGCCAGAAGCGATATGTCACTAGATGTGTATCATAGAAGAGTGATGGTTACTCTTCCCAGGGGTTATTCGAGTTATCTTAATCGAAACCCTAGTAACGATGCATTGGCTACCTTAAGAGAGTCATAGTTAGTTGTCCAAATTGCTCACCCAGTAAAACGTTTTTTCTCACTGCGGCCAGTCTGCCAGAAGCGATATGTCACTAGTTGTGTATCATAAAAGAGTCATCGTTACTCCTCCCAGGGGTTATTCGAGATATCTTAATCGAAACCCCAGTAACGAGGCATTGGCTACCTTAAGAGAGTCATAGTTACTCGTCCCAATTGCTCACCCAGTCTGCCATCTTTTCTTACTGTGGCCAGTCTGCCAGAAGCGATATGTCACTAGTTGTGTATCATAAAAGAGTCATCGTTTCTCCTCCCAGGGCTTATTCGAGATATCTTAATCGAAACCCTAGTAACGAGGCATTGGCTACCTTAAGAGAGTCATAGTTACTCGTCCCAATAGCTCACCCAGTCCAACATTATTTCTTACTGCAGCCAGTCTGCCAGAAGCGGTATGTCACTAGTTGTGTATCATAAAAGAGTCATCGTTTCTCCTCCCAGGGGTTATTCGAGATATCTTAATCGAAACCCTAGTAACGAGGCATTGGCTACCTTAAGAGAGTCATAGTTACTCGTCCCAATAGCTCACGCAGTCCAACATTATTTCTTACTGCAGCCAGTCTGCCAGAAGCGATATGTCACTAGTTGTGTATCATAAAAGAGTCATCGTTTCTCCTCCCAGGGGTTATTCGAGATATCTTAATCGAAACCCTAGTAACGAGGCATTGGCTACCTTAAGAGAGTCATAGTTACTCGTCCCAATAGCTCACCCAGTCCAACATTATTTCTTACTGCAGCCAGTCTGCCAGAATCGATATGTCACTAGTTGTGTATCATAAAAGAGTCATCGTTACTCCTCCGATGGGTTATTCGAGATATCTTAATCGAAACCCTAGTAACGAGGCATTGGCTACCTTAAGAGAGTCATAGTTACTCGTCCCAATTGCTCACCCAGTCTGCCATCTTTTCTTACTGTGGCCAGTCTGCCAGAAGCGATATGTCACTAGTTGTGTGTCATAAAAGAGTCATCGTTTCTCCTCCCAGGGGTTATTCGAGATATCTTAATCGAAACCCTAGTAACGAGGCATTGGCTACCTTAAGAGAGTCATAGTTACTCGTCCCAATAGCTCACCCAGTCCAACATTATTTCTTACTGCAGCCAGTCTGCCAGAAGCGATATGTCACTAGTTGTGTATCATAAAAGAGTAATCGTTTCTCCTCCCAGGGGTTATCTGAGATATCTTAATCGAAACCCTAGTAACGAGGCATTGGCTACCTTAAGAGAGTCATAGTTACTCGTCCCAATTGCTCACCCAGTCTGCCATTATTTCTTACTGTGGCCAGTCTGCCAGTACCGATATGTCACTAGTTGTGTATCATAAAAGAGTGATCGTTTCTCCTCCCAGGGATTATTCGAGATATCTTAATCGAAACCCTAGTAACGAGACATTGGCTACCTTAAGAGAGTCTTAGTTACTCGTCCCAATTGCTCACCCAGTAAAACGTTTTTTCTTACTGCGGCCAGTCTGCCAGAAGCGTTATTTCACTAGTTGTGTATCATAAAAGAGTGATCGTTACTCCTCCCAGGGGTTATTCGTGATGTCTTAATCGAAACCCTAGTAACGAGACATTGGCTACCTTAAGAGAGTCATAGTTACTCGTCCCAATTGCTCACCCAGTCCAGCATTTTTTCTTACTGCGGCCAGTCTGCCAGAAGCGATATGTCACTAGTTGTGTATCATAAAAGAGTCATCGTTTCTCCTCCCAGGGCTTATTCGAGATATCTTAATCGAAACCCTAGTAACGAGGCATTGGCTACCTTAAGAGAGTCATAGTTACTCATCCCAATTGCTCACCCAGTCTGCCATTTTTTCTTACTGTGGCCAGTCTGCCAGTACCGATATGTCACTAGTTGTGTATCATAAAAGAGTGGTCGGTTCTCCTCCCAGGGATTATTCGAGATATCTTAATCGAAACCCTAGTAATGAGGCATTGGCTACCTTAAGAGAGTCATAGTTACTCGTCCCAATTGCTCACCCAGTAAAACGTTTTTTCTTATTGTGGCCAGTCTGCCAGAAGCGATATTTCACTAGTTGTGTATCATAAAAGAGTGATCGTTACTCCTCCCAGGGGTTATTCGAGATATCTTAATCAAAACCCTAGTAACGAGACATTGGCTAACTTAAGAGAGTCATAGTTACTCGTCCCAATTGCTCACCCAGTCTGCCATCTTTTCTTACTGTGGCCAGTCTGCCAGAAGCGATATGTCACTAGTTGTGTATCATAAAAGAGTCATCGTTTCTCCTCCCAGGGGTTATTCGAGATATCTTAATCGAAACCCTAGTAACGAGGCATTGGCTACCTTAAGAGAGTCATAGTTACTCGTCCCAATAGCTTACCCAGTCCAACATTATTTCTTACTGCAGCCAGTCTGCCAGAAGCGATATGTCACTAGTTGTGTATCATAAAAGAGTCATCGTTTCTCCTCCCAGGGGTTATTCGAGATATCTTAATCGAAACCCTAGTAACGAGGCATTGGCTACCTTAAGAGAGTCATAGTTACTCGTCCCAATAGCTCACCCAGTCCAACATTATTTCTTACTGCAGCCAGTCTGCCAGAATCGATATGTCACTAGTTGTGTATCATAAAAGAGTCTTTGTTACTCCTCCGATGGGTTATTCGAGATATCTTAATCGAAACCCTAGTAACGAGGTATTGGCTACCTTAAGAGAGTCATAGTTACTCGTCCCAATTGCTCACCCAGTCTGCCATCTTTTCTTACTGTGGCCAGTCTGCCAGAAGCGATATGTCACTAGATGTGTATCATAGAAGAGTGATGGTTACTCTTCCCAGGGGTTATTCGAGTTATCTTAATCGAAACCCTAGTAACGATGCATTGGCTACCTTAAGAGAGTCATAGTTAGTTGTCCAAATTGCTCACCCAGTAAAACGTTTTTTCTCACTGCGGCCAGTCTGCCAGAAGCGATATGTCACTAGTTGTGTATCATAAAAGAGTCATCGTTACTACTCCCAGGGGTTATTCGAGATATCTTAATCGAAACCCCAGTAACGAGGCATTGGCTACCTTAAGAGAGTCATAGTTACTCGTCCCAATTGCTCACCCAGTCTGCCATCTTTTCTTACTGTGGCCAGTCTGCCAGAAGCGATATGTCACTAGTTGTGTATCATAAAAGAGTCATCGTTTCTCCTCCCAGGGCTTATTCGAGATATCTTAATCGAAACCCTAGTAACGAGGCATTGGCTACCTTAAGAGAGTCATAGTTACTCGTCCCAATAGCTCACCCAGTCCAACATTATTTCTTACTGCAGCCAGTCTGCCAGAAGCGGTATGTCACTAGTTGTGTATCATAAAAGAGTCATCGTTTCTCCTCCCAGGGGTTATTCGAGATATCTTAATCGAAACCCTAGTAACGAGGCATTGGCTACCTTAAGAGAGTCATAGTTACTCGTCCCAATAGCTCACGCAGTCCAACATTATTTCTTACTGCAGCCAGTCTGCCAGAATCGATATGTCACTAGTTGTGTATCATAAAAGAGTCATCGTTACTCCTCCGATGGGTTATTCGAGATATCTTAATCGAAACCCTAGTAACGAGGCATTGGCTACCTTAAGAGAGTCATAGTTACTCGTCCCAATTGCTCACCCAGTCTGCCATCTTTTCTTACTGTGGCCAGTCTGCCAGAAGCGATATGTCACTAGTTGTGTATCATAAAAGAGTCATCGTTTCTCCTCCCAGGGCTTATTCGAGATATCTTAATCGAAACCCTAGTGACGAGGCATTGGCTACCTTAAGAGAGTCATAGTTACTCGTCCCAATAGCTCACCCAGTCCAACATTATTTCTTACTGCAGCCAGTCTGCCAGAAGCGATATGTCACTAGTTGTGTATCATAAAAGAGTCATCGTTTCTCCTCCCAGGGGTTATTCGAGATATCTTAATCGAAACCCTAGTAACGAGGCATTGGCTACCTTAAGAGAGTCATAGTTACTCGTCCCAATAGCTCACCCAGTCCAACATTATTTCTTACTGCAGCCAGTCTGCCAGAATCGATATGTCACTAGTTGTGTATCGTAAAAGAGTGATCGTTACTCATCCAGGGGTTATTCGAGATATCTTAATCGAAACCCTAGTAACGAGGCATTGGCTACCTTAAGAGAGTCAGAGTTACTCGTCCCTATTGCTCACCCAGTCCAACATTTTTTCTTACTGTGGCCAGTCTGCCAGAAGCGATATGTCACTAGTTGTGTACCATAAAAGAGTGATCGTTTCTCCTCCCAGGGGATATTCGAGATATCTTAATCGAAACCCTAGTAACGAGGCATTGGCTACATTAAGAGAGTCATAGTTACTCGTCCCAATTGCTCACCCAGTCCAACATTATTTCTTACTGCAGCCAGTCTGCCAGAAGCGATATGTCACTAGTTGTGTATCATAGAAGAGTAATCGTTACTCTTCCCAGGGGTTATTCGAGATATCTTAATCGAAACCCTAGTAACGAGGCATTGGCTACCTTAAGAGAGTCATAGTTACTCGTCCCAATTGCTCACAAAGTCTGCCATCTTTTCTTACTGTGGCAAGTCTGCCAGAAGCGATATGTCACTAGTTGTGTATCATAAAAGAGTCATCGTTTCTCCTCCCAGGGGTTATTCGAGATATCTTAATCGAAACCCTAGTAACGAGGCATTGGCTACCTTAAGAGAGTCATAGTTAGTCGTCCCAATAGCTCACCCAGTCCAACATTATTTCTTACTGCAGCCAGTCTGCCAGAAGCGATATGTCACTAGTTGTGTATCATAGAAGAGTGATCGTTACTTTTCCCAGGGGTAATTCGAGTTATCTTAATCGAAACCCTAGTAACGAGGCATTGGCTACCTTAACAGAGTCATAGTTAGTTGTCCAAATTGCTCACCCAGTAAAACGTTTTTTCTCACTGCGGCCAGTCTGCCAGAAGCGATATGTCACTAGTTGTGTATCATAAAAGAGTCATCGTTACTCCTCCCAAGGGTTACTCGAGATATCTTAATCGAAACCCTAGTAACGAGTCATTGGCTACCTTAAGAGAGTCATAGTTACTCGTCCCAATTGCTCACCCAGTCTGCCATCTTTTCTTACTGTGGCCAGTCTGCCAGAAGCGATATGTCCCTAGTTTTGTATCATAAAAGAGTCATCGTTTCTCCTCCCAGGGGTTATTCGAGATATCTTAATCGAAACCCTAGTAACGAGGCATTGGCTACCTTAAGAGAGTCATAGTTACTCGTCCCAGTAGCTTACCCAGTCCAACATTATTTCTTACTGCAGCCAGTCTGCCAGAAGCGATATGTCACTAGTTGTGTATCATAAAAGAGTCATCGTTTCTCCTCCCAGGGGTTATTCGAGATATCTTAATCGAAACACTAGTAACGAGGCATTGGCTACCTTAAGCGAGTCATAGTTATTCGTTCCAATAGCTCACCCAGTCCAACATTATTTCTTACTGCAGCCAGTCTGCCAGAATCGATATGTCACTAGTTGTGTATCATAAAAGAGTCTTTGTTACTCCTCCGATGGGTTATTCGAGATATCTTAATCGAAACCCTAGTAACGAGGTATTGGCTACCTTAAGAGAGTCATAGTTACTCGTCCCAATTGCTCACCCAGTCTGCCATCTTTTCTTACTGTGGCCAGTCTGCCAGAAGCGATATGTCACTAGATGTGTATCATAGAAGAGTGATGGTTACTCTTCCCAGGGGTTATTCGAGTTATCTTAATCGAAAACCTAGTAACGATGCATTCGCTACCTTAAGAGAGTCATAGTTAGTTGTCCAAATTGCTCACCCAGTAAAACGTTTTTTCTCACTGCGCCCAGTCTGCCAGAAGCGATATGTCACTAGTTGTGTATCATAAAAGAGTCATCGTTACTCCTCCCAGGGGTTATTCGAGATATCTTAATCGAAACCCCAGTAACGAGGCATTGGCTACCTTAAGAGAGTCATAGTTACTCGTCCCAATTGCTCACCCAGTCTGCCATCTTTTCTTACTGTGGCCAGTCTGCCAGAAGCGATATGTCACTAGTTGTGTATCATAAAAGAGTCATCGTTTCTCCTCCCAGGGCTTATTCAAGATATCTTAATCGAAACCCTAGTAACGAGGCATTGGCTACCTTAAGAGAGTCATAGTTACTCGTCCCAATAGCTCACCCAGTCCAACATTATTTCTTACTGCAGCCAGTCTGCCAGAAGCGATATGTCACTAGTTGTGTATCATAAAAGAGTCATCGTTTCTCCTCCCAGGGGTTATTCGAGATATCTTAATCGAAACCCTAGTAACGAGGCATTGGCTACCTTAAGAGAGTCATAGTTACTCGTCCCAATAGCTCACCCAGTCCAACATTATTTCTTACTGCAGCCAGTCTGCCAGAATCGATATGTCACTAGTTGTGTATCATAAAAGAGTCATCGTTACTCCTCCGATGGGTTATTCGAGATATCTTAATCGAAACCCTAGTAACGAGGCATTGGCTACCTTAAGAGAGTCATAGTTACTCGTCCCAATTGCTCACCCAGTCTGCCATCTTTTCTTACTGTGGCCAGTCTGCCAGAAGCGATATGTCACTAGTTGTGTCTCATAAAAGAGTCATCGTTTCTCCTCCCAGGGGTTATTCGAGATATCTTAATCGAAACCCTAGTAACGAGGCATTGGCTACCTTAAGAGAGTCATAGTTACTCGTCCCAATAGCTCACCCAGTCCAACATTATTTCTTACTGCAGCCAGTCTGCCAGAAGCGATATGTCACTAGTTGTGTATCATAAAAGAGTAATCGTTTCTCCTCCCAGGGGTTATCAGAGATATCTTAATCGAAACCCTAGTAACGAGGCATTGGCTACCTTAAGAGAGTCATAGTTACTCGTCCCAATTGCTCACCCAGTCTGCCATTTTTTCTTACTGTGGCCAGTCTGCCAGTACCGATATGTCACTAGTTGTGTATCATAAAAGAGTGATCGTTTCTCCTCCCAGGGATTATTCGAGATATCTTAATCGAAACCCTAGTAACGAGACATTGGCTACCTTAAGAGAGTCTTAGTTACTCGTCCCAATTGCTCACCCAGTAAAACGTTTTTTCTTACTGCGGCCAGTCTGCCAGAAGCGATATTTCACTAGTTGTGTATCATAAAAGAGTGATCGTTACTCCTCCCAGGGGTTATTCGTGATGTCTTAATCGAAACCCTAGTAACGAGACATTGGCTACCTTAAGAGAGTCATAGTTACTCGTCCCAATTGCTCACCCAGTCCAGCATTTTTTCTTACTGCGGCCAGTCTGCCAGAAGCGATATGTCACTAGTTGTGTATCATAAAAGAGTAATCGTTTCTCCTCCTAGGGGTTATTCGAGATATCTTAATCGAAACCCTAGTAACGAGGCATTGGCTACCTTAAGAGAGTCATAGTTACTCATCCCAATTGCTCACCCAGTCTGCCATTTTTTCTTACTGTGGCCAGTCTGCCAGTACCGATATGTCACTAGTTGTGTATCATAAAAGAGTGGTCGGTTCTCCTCCCAGGGATTATTCGAGATATCTTAATCGAAACCCTAGTAACGAGGCATTGGCTACCTTAAGAGAGTCATAGTTACTCGTCCCAATTGCTCACCCAGTAAAACGTTTTTTCTTATTGTGGCCAGTCTGCCAGAAGCGATATTTCACTAGTTGTGTATCATAAAAGAGTGATCGTTACTCCTCCCAGGGGTTATTCGAGATATCTTAATCAAAACCCTAGTAACGAGACATTGGCTAACTTAAGAGAGTCATAGTTATTCGTCCCAATTGCTTACCGAGTAAAACGTTTTTTCTTACTGCGGCCAGTCTGCCAGAAGCGATATTTCACTAGTTGTGTATCATAAAAGAGTGATCGTTACTCATCCAGGGGTTATTCGAGATATCTTAATCGAAACCCTAGTAACGAGGCATTGGCTACCTTAAGAGAGTCATAGTTACTCGTCCCTATTGCTCACCCAGTCGAACATTTTTTCTTACTGTGGCCAGTCTGCCAGAAGCGATATGTCACTAGTTGTGTATCATAAAAGAGTGATCGTTTCTCCACCCAGGGGATATTCGAGATATCTTAATCGAAACCCTAGTAACGAGGCATTGGCTACCTTAAGAGAGTCATAGTTACTCGTCCCAATTGCTCACCCAGTCCAACATTATTTCTTACTGCGACCAGTCTGCCAGAAGCGATATGTCACTATTTGTGTATCATAAAAGAGTGATCATTATTCTTCCCAGGGGTTATTCGAGTTATCTTAATCGAGCCCTAGTAACGAGGCATTGGCTACCTTAAGAGAGTCATAGTTAGTTGTCCACATTGCTCACCCAGTAAAACGTTTTTTCTCACTGCGGCCAGTCTGCCAGAAGCGATATGTCACTAGTTGTGTATCATAAAAGAGTCATCGTTACTCCTCCCAGGGGTTATTCGAGATATCTTAATCGAAACCCTAGTAACGAGGCATTGGCTACCTTAAGAGAGTCATAGTTACTCGTCCCAATTGCTCACCCAGTCTGCCATCTTTTCTTACTGTGGCCAGTGTGCCAGAATCGATATGTCACTAGTTGTGTATCATAAAAGAGTCATCGTTACTCCTCCGATGGGTTATTCGAGATATTTTAATCGAAACCCTAGTAACGAGGCATTTTCTACCTTAAGAGAGTCATAGTTACTCGTCCCAATTGCTCACCCAGTCCAACATTTTTTCTTACTGCGACCAGTCTGCCAGAAGCGATATGTCACTAGTTGTGTATCATAAAAGAGTCATCGTTACTCCTCCCAGGGGTTATTCGAGATATCTTAATCGAAACCCTAGTAACGAGGCATTGGCTACATTAAGAGAGTCATAGTTACTCGTCCCAATTGCTCACCCAGTTTAACATTTTTTCTTACTGCAGCTAGTCTGCCACAAGCGATATGTCACTAGTTGTGTATCATAAAAGAGTCGTCGATACTCCTCCGAGGGGTTATTCGAGATATCTTAATCGAAACCCTAGTGACGAGGCATTGGCTACCTTAAGAGAGTCATAGTTACTCGTCCCAATTGCTCACCCAGTCTGCCATCTTTTCTTACTGTGGCCAGTCTGCCAGAACCGATATGTAACTAGTTGTGTCTCATAAAAGAGTCATCGTTTCTCCTCCCAGGGGTTATTCGAGATATCTTAATCGAAACCCTAGTAACGAGGCATTGGCTACCTTAAGAGAGTCATAGTTAGTCGTCCCAATAGCTCACCCAGTCCAACATTATTTCTTACTGCAGCCAGTCTGCCAGAAGCGATATGTCACTATTTGTGTATCATAAAAGAGTAATCGTTTCTCCTCCCAGGGGTTATTCGAGATATCTTAATCGAAACCCTAGTAACGGGGCATTGGCTACCTTAAGAGAGTCATAGTTAGTCGTCCCAATTGCTCACCCAGTCCAACATTTTTTCTTACTGTGGCCAGTCTGCCAGTACCGATATGTCACTAGTTGTGTATCATAAAAGAGTGATCGTTTCTCCTCCCAGGGATTATTCGAGATATCTTAATCGAAACCCTAGTAACGAGACATTGGCTACCTTAAGAGAGTCATAGTTACTCGTCCCAATTGCTCAACCAGTAAAACGTTTTTTCTTACTGCGGCCAGTCTGCCAGAAGCGATATTTCACTAGTTGTGTATCATAAAAGAGTGATCGTTACTCCTCCCAGGGGTTATTCGAGATATCTTAATCGAAACCCTAGTAACGAGACATTGGCTACCTTAAGAGAGTCATAGTTATTCGTCCCAATTGCTTACCGAGTAAAACGTTTTTTCTTACTGAGGCCAGTCTGCCAGAAGCGATATTTCACTAGTTGTGTATCATAAAAGAGTGATCGTTACTCATCCAGGGGTTATTGAGATATCGTAATCGAAACCCTAGTAACGAGGCATTTTCTACCTTAAGAGTGTCATAGTTACTCGTCCCTATTGCTCACCCAGTCTGCCATCTTTTCTTACTGTGGCCAGTCTGCCAGAACCGATATGTCACTAGTTGTGTATCATAAAAGAGTGATCGTTTCTCCTCCCAGGGGATATTCGAGATATCTTAATCGAAACCCTAGTAACGACGCATTGGCTACCTTAAGAGAGTCATAGTTACTCGTCCCAATTGCTCACCCAGTCCAACATTATTTCTTACTGCGACCAGTCTGCCAGAAGCGATATGTCACTATTTGTGTATCATAAAAGAGTGATCGTTACTCTTCCCAGGGGTTATTCGAGTTACCTTAATCGAAACCCAAGTTACGAGGCATTGGCTACCTTAAGAGAGTCATAGTTAGTTGTCCAAATTGCTCACCCAGTAAAATGTTTTTTCTCACTGCGGCCAGTCTGCCAGAAGCGATATGTCACTCGTTGTGTATCATAAAAGAGTCATCGTTACTCCTCCCAGGGGTTATTCGAGATATCTTAATCGAAACCCTAGTAACGAGGCATTGGCTACCTTAAGAGAGTCATAGTTACTCGTCCCAATTGCTCACCCAGTCCAAAATTTTTTCTTACTGCGGCCAGTCTGCCAGAAGCGATATGTCACTAGTTGTGTATCATAAAAGAGTCATCGTTTCTCCTCCCAGGGGTTATTCGAGATATCTTAATCAATACCCTAGTAACGAGGCATTGGCTACCTTAGGAGAGTCATTGTTACTCGTCCCAATTGCTCACCCAGTCCAACATTTTTTCTTACTGCAGCCAGTCTGCCAGAAGCGATATGTCACTAGTTGTGTATCATAAAAGAGTCATTGTTACTCCTCCCAGGGGTTATTTGAGATATCTTAAACGAAACCCTAGTAACGATTCATTGGCTACATTAAGAGAGTCATAGTTACTCGTCCCAACTGCTCACCCAGTCCAACATTTTTTCTTACTGCAGCCAGTCTGCCAGAAGCGATATGTCACTAGTTGTGTATCATAAAAGAGTCGTCGTTACTCCTCCGAGGGGTTATTCGAGATATCTTAATCGAAGCCCTAGTAACGAGGCATTGGTTACCTTAAGAGAGTCATAGTTACTCGTCCCAATTGCTCACCCAGTCCAGCATTTTTTCTTACTGCGGCCAGTCTGCCAGAACCGATATGTCACTTGTCGTGTATCATAAAAGAGTAATCGTTTCTCCTCCCAGGGGTTATTCGAGATATCTTAATCGAAACCCTAGTAACGAGGCATTGGCTACCTTAAGAAAGTCAGAGTTACTCGTCCCTATTGCTCACCCAGACCAACATTTTTTCTTACTGTGGTCAGTCTTCCAGAACCGATATGTCACAAGTTGTGTATCATGAAAGAGTGATCGTTACTCCTCCCAGGGTTTATTCGATATATTTTAAACGAAACCCTAGTAACGAGGCATTGGCTACCTTAAGAGAGTCATAGTTAGTCGTCCCAATTGCTCACCCAGTAAAACGTTTTTTCTTACTGCGGCCAGTCTGCCAGAAGCGATATGTCACTAGTTGTGTATCATAAAAGAGTCATCGTTACTCCTCCCAGGGGTTATTCGAGATATCTTAATCGAAACCCTAGTAACGAGGCATTGGCTACCTTAACAGAGTCATAGTTACTCGTCCCAATTGCTCACCCAGTCTGCCATTTTTTCTTACTGTGGCCAGTCTTCCAGAAGCGATATGTCACTAGTTGTGTATCATAATAGAGTCATCGTTTCTCCTCCCAGGGGTTATTCGAGATATCTTAATCGAAACCCTTGTTACGCGGCATAGGCTACCTTAAGAGAGTCATAGTTACTCGTCCCAATTGCTCACCCAGTCCAACATTTTTTCTTACTGCAGCCAGTCTGCCAGAAGCGATATGTCACTAGTTGTGTATCATAAAAGAGTCGTCGTTACTCCTCCCAGGGGTTATTCGAGATATCATAATCGAAATCCTAGTAACGAGGCATTGGCTACCTTAAGAGAGTCATAGTTACTCGTCCCAATTGCTCACCCAGTCCAACATTTTTTCTTACTGCGACTAGTCTGCCAGAAGCGATATGTCACTAGTTGTGTATCATAAAAGAGTGATCGTTTCTCCTCCCAGGGATTATTCGAGATATCTTAATCGAAACCCTAGTAACGAGACATTGGCTACCTTAAGAGAGTCATAGTTACTCGTCCCAAATGCTCACCCAGTAAAACGTTTTTTCTTACTCCGACCAGTCTGCCAAAAGCGATATTTCACTAGTTGTGTATCATAGAAGAGTGATCGTTACTCCTCCCAGGGGTTATTCGAGATATCTTAATCGCAACCCTAGTAACGAAGCTTCGGCTACCTTAAGAGAGTCATAGTTACTCGTCCCAATTGCTCACCCAGTCCAACATTTTTTCTTACTGCAGCCAGTCTGCCAGAAGCGATATGTCACTAGTTGTGTATCATAAAAGAGTCGTCGTTACTCCTCCCATTGGTTATTCGAGATATCATAATCGAAATCCTAGTAACGAGGCATTGGCTACCTTAAGAGAGTCATAGTTACTCGTCCCAATTGCTCACCCAGTCTGCCATCTTTTCTTACTGTGTCCAGTCTGCCAGAACCGATATGTCACTAGTTGTGTCTCATAAAAGAGTCATCGTTTCTCCTCCCAGGGGTTATTCGAGATATCTTATTCGAAACCCTAGTAACGAGGCATTGGCTACCTTAAGAGAGTCATAGTTAGTCGTCCCAATAGCTCACCCAGTCCAACATTATTTCTTACTGCAGCCAGTCTGCCAGAAGCGATATGTCACTAGTTGTGTATCATAAAAGAGTAATCGTTTCTCCTCCCAGGGGTTATTCGAGATATCTTAATCGAAACCCTAGTAACGAGGCATTGGCTACCTTAAGAGAGTCATAGTTAGTCGTCCCAATTGCTCACCCAGTCCAACATTTTTTCTTACTGTGGCCAGTCTGCCAGTACCGATATGTCACTAGTTGTGTATCATAAAAGAGTGATCGTTTCTCCTCCCAGGGATTATTCGAGATATCTTAATCGAAACCCTAGTAACGAGACATTGGCTACCTTAAGAGAGTCATAGTTACTCGTCCCAATTGCTCAACCAATAAACGTTTTTTCTTACTGCGGCCAGTCTGCCAGAAGCGATATTTCACTAGTTGTGTATCATAAAAGAGTGATCGTTACTCCTCCCAGGGGTTATTCGAGATATCTTAATCGAAACCCTAGTAACGAGACATTGGCTACCTTAAGAGAGTCATAGTTATTCGTCCCAATTGCTTACCGAGTAAAACGTTTTTTCTTACTGAGGCCAGTCTGCCAGAAGCCATATTTCACTAGTTGTGTATCATAAAAGAGTGATCGTTACTCCTCCAGGGGTTATTGAGATATCGTAATCGAAACCCTAGTAACGAGGCATTGGCTACCTTAAGAGAGTCATAGTTACTCGTCCCAATTGCTCACCCAGTCCAACATTTTATCTTACTGCGGCCAGTCTGAAAGAAGCGATATGTCACTAGATGTGTATCATAAAAGAGTGATCGTTTCTCCTCACAGGGGTTATTCGAGATATCTTAATCGAAACCCTAGTAACGAGGCATTGGCTACCTTAAGAGAGTCATAGTTACTCGTCCCTATTGCTCACCCAGTCTGCCATCTTTTCTTACTGTGGCCAGTCTGCCAGAACCGATATGTCACTAGTAGTGTATCATAAAAGAGTGATCGTTTCTCCTCCCAGGGGATATTCGAGATATCTTAATCGAAACCCTAGTAACGAGGCATTGGCTACCTTAAGAGAGTCATAGTTACTCGTCCCAATTGCTCACCCAGTCCAACATTATTTCTTACTGCGACCAGTCTGCCAGAAGCGATATGTCACTATTTGTGTATCATAAAAGAGTGATCGTTACTCTTCCCAGGGGTTATTCGAGTTACCTTAATCGAAACCCAAGTTACGAGGCATTGGCTACCTTAAGAGAGTCATAGTTAGTTGTCCAAATTGCTCACCCAGTAAAACGTTTTTTCTCACTGCGGCCAGTCTGCCAGAAGCGATATGTCACTAGTTGTGTATCATAAAAGAGTCATCGTTACTCCTCCCAGGGGTTATTCGAGATATCTTAATCGAAACCCTAGTAACGAGGCATTGGCTACCTTAAGAGAGTCATAGTTACTCGTCCCAATCGCTCACCCAGTCTGCCATATTTTCTTACTGTGGTCAGTCTGCCAGAAGCGATATGTCACTAGTTGTGTATCATAAAAGAGTCATCGTTTCTCCTCCCAGGGGTTATTCGAGATATCTTAATCGAAACCCTAGTAACGAGGCATTGGCTACCTTAAGAGAGTCATAGTTAGTCGTCCAAATAGCTCACCCAGTCCAACATTATTTCTTACTGCAGCCAGTCTGCCAGAAGCGATATGTCACTAGTTGTTTATCATAAAAGAGTCATAGTTACTCCTCCGAGGGGTTATTCGAGATATCTTAATCGAAACCCTAGTAACGAGGCATTGACTACCTTAAGAGAGTCATAGTTACTCGTCCCAATTGCTCACCCAGTCCAACATTATTTCTTACTGCGACCAATCTGCCACAAGCGATATGTCACAAGTTGTGTATCATAAAAGAGTTATCGTTACTCCTCCCAGGGGTTATTCGAGGTATCTTAATCGAAACCCTAGTAACGAGGCATTTCTACCTTAAGAGAGTCATAGTTACTCGTCCCAATTGCTCACCCAGTCTGCCATCTTTTCTTACTGTGGCCAGTCTGCCAGAAGCGATATGTCACTAGTTTTGTATCATAAAAGAGTCATCGTTTCTCCTCCCAGGGGTTATTCGAGATATCTTAATCGAAACCCTAGTAACGAGGCATTGGCTACCTTAAGAGAGTCATAGTTACTCGTCCCAATTGCTCACCCAGTCCAAAATTTTTTCTTACTGCGGCCAGTCTGCCATAAGGGATATGTCACTAGTTGTGTATCATAAAAGAGTCATCGTTTCTCCTCCCAGGGGTTACGCGAGATATCTTAATCAATACCCTAGTAACGAGGCATTGGCTACCTTAGGAGAGTCATTGTTACTCGTCCCAATTGCTCACCCAGTCCAACATTTTTTCTTACTGCAGCCAGTCTGCCAGAAGCGATATGTCACTAGTTGTGTATCATAAAAGAGTCATTGTTACTCCTCCCAGGGGTTATTCGAGATATCTTAAACGAAACCCTAGTAACGATTCATTGGCTACATTAAGAGAGTCATAGTTACTCGTCCCAATTGCTCACCCAGTCCAACATTTTTTCTTACTGCAGCCAGTCTGCCAGAAGCGATATGTCACTAGTTGTGTATCATAAAAGAGTCGTCGTTACTCCTCCGAGGGGTTATTCGAGATATCTTAATCGAAGCCCTAGTAACGAGGCATTGGCTACCTTAAGAGAGTCATAGTTACTCGTCCCAATTGCTCACCCAGTCTGCCATTTTTTCGTACTGTGGCCAGTCTGCCAGTACCGATATGTCACTAGTTGTGTATCATAAAAGAGTGATCGTTTCTCCTCCCAGGGATTATTCGAGATATCTTAATCGAAACCCTAGTAACGAGACATTGGCTACCTTAAGACAGTCATAGTTACCCGTCCCAATTGCTCACCCAGTAAAACGTTTTTTCTTACTGCGGCCAGTCTGCCAGAAGCGATATTCCACTAGTTGTGTATCATAAAAGAGTGATCGTTACTCCTTCCAGGGGTTATTCGAGATATCTTAATCGAAACCCTAGTAACGAGGCATTGGCTACCTTAAGAGAGTCATAGTTACTCGTCACAATTGCTCACCCTGTCCAGCATTTTTTCTTACTGCGGCCAGTCTGCCAGAACCGATATGTCACTAGTCGTGTATCATAAAAGAGTAATCGTTTCTCCTCCCAGGGGTTATTCGAGATATCTTAATCGAAACCCTAGTAACGAGGCATTGGCTACCTTAAGAAAGTCAGAGTTACTCGTCCCTATTGCTCACCCAGACCAACATTTTTTCTTACTGTGGTCAGTCTTCCAGAACCGATATGTCACAAGTTGTGTATCATGAAAGAGTGATCGTTACTCCTCCCAGGGTTTATTCGATATATTTTAAACGAAACCCTAGTAACGAGGCATTGGCTACCTTAAGAGAGTCATAGTTAGTCGTCCCAATTGCTCACCCAGTAAAACGTTTTTTCTTACTGCGGCCAGTCTGCCAGAAGCGATATGTCACTAGTTGTGTATCATAAAAGAGTCATCGTTACTCCTCCCAGGGGTTATTCGAGATATCTTAATCGAAACCCTAGTAACGAGGCATTGGCTACCTTAAGAGAGTCATAGTTACTCGTCCCAATTGCTCACCCAGTCTGCCATTTTTTCTTACTGTGGCCAGTCTTCCAGAAGCGATATGTCACTAGTTGTGTATCATAATAGAGTCATCGTTTCTCCTCCCAGGGGTTATTCGAGATATCTTAATCGAAACCCTTGTTACGCGGCATAGGCTACCTTAAGAGAGTCATAGTTACTCGTCCCAATTTCTGACCAAGTCTGCCATTTTTTCTTACTGTGGCCAGTCTGCCAGAAGCGATATGTCATTAGTTGTGTATCATAAAAGAGTCATCGTTACTCCTCCCAGGGGTTATTCTAGATATCTTAATCGAAACCCTAGTAACTAGGCATTGGCTACCTTAAGAGAGTCATAGTTACTCGTCCCAATTGCTCACCCAGTAAAACGTTTTTTCTTACTCCGACCAGTCTGCCAAAAGCGATATTTCACTAGTTGTGTATCATAAAAGAGTGATCGTTACTCCTCCCAGGGGTTATTCGAGATATCTTAATCGCAACCCTAGTAACGAAGCTTCGGCTACCTTAAGAGAGTCATAGTTACTCGTCCCAATTGCTCACCCAGTCCAACATTTTTTCTTACTGCAGCCAGTCTGCCAGAAGCGATATGTCACTAGTTGTGTATCATAAAAGTGTGATCGTTTCTCCTCCCAGAGGTTATTCGAGATATCTTAATCGAAACCCTAGTAACGAGGCATTGGCTAACTTAAGAGAGTCATAGTTACTCGTCCCTATTGGTCACCCAGTCCAACATTTTTTCTTACTGTGGCCAGTCTTCCAGAAGCGATATGTCACTAGTTGTGTATCATAATAGAGTCATCGTTTCTCCTCCCAGGGGTTATTCGAGATATCTTAATCGAAACCCTTGTTACGCGGCACAGGCTACCTTAAGAGAGTCATAGTTACTCGTCCCAATTTCTCACCAAGTCTGCCATTTTTTCTTACTGTGGCCAGTCTGCCAGAAGCGATATGTCATTAGTTGTGTATCATAAAAGAGTCATCGTTACTCCTCCCAGGGGTTATTCGAGATATCTTAATCGAAACCCTAGTAACTAGGCATTGGCTACCTTAAGAGAGTCATAGTTACTCGTCCCAATTGCTCACCCAGTCCAACATTTTTTCTTACTGCAGCCAGTCTGCCAGAAGCGATATGTCACTAGTTGTGTATCATAAAAGAGTCGTCGTTACTCCTCCCAGGGGTTATTCGAGATATCTTAATCGAAATCCTAGTAACGAGGCATTGGCTACCTTAAGAGAGTCATAGTTACTCGTCCCAATTGCTCACCCAGTCCAACATTTTTTCTTACTGCGACTAGTCTGCCAGAAGCGATATGTCACTAGTTGTGTATCATAAAAGAGTGATCGTTTCTCCTCCCAGGGATTATTCGAGATATCTTAATCGAAACCCTAGTAACGAGACATTGGCTACCTAAAGAGAGTCATAGTTACTCGTCCCAATTGCTCACCCAGTAAAACGTTTTTTCTTACTCCGACCAGTCTGCCAAAAGCGATATTTCACTAGTTGTGTATCATAAAAGAGTGATCGTTACTCCTCCCAGGGGTTATTCGAGATATCTTAATCGCAACCCTAGTAACGAAGCTTCGGCTACCTTAAGAGAGTCATAGTTACGCGTCCCAGTTGCTCACCCAGTAAAACGTTTTCTCTCACTGCGGCCAGTCTGCCAGAAGCGATATGTCACTAACTGTGTATCATAAAAGAGTGATCGTTACTCCTCCCAGGGGTTATTCGAGATATCTTAATCGAAACCCTAGTAACGAGGCATTGGCTACCTTAAGAGAGTCATAGTTACTCGTCCCTATTGCTCACCCAGTCCAACATTTTTTCTTACTTTGGTCTGTCTGCCAGAACCGATATGTCACTAGTTGTGTATCATAAAAGAGTGATCGTTACTCTTCCCAGGGGTTAATCGATATAATTTAATCTAAACCCTAGTAGCGAGGCATTGGCTACCTGAAGAGAGTCATAGTTAGTCGTCCCAATTGCTCACCCAGTAAAACGTATTTTCTTACTGCGGCCAGTCTGTCAGAAGCCATATGTCACTAGTTGTGTATCATAAAAGAGTGATTGTTACCCCTCTCAGGGGTTATTCGAGATATCTTAATCGAATCCCTAGTAACGAGGCATTGGCTACCTTAAGAGAGTCATAGTTACTCGTCCCAATTGCTCATCCAGTCTGCCATTTTTTCTTCCTGCGGCCAGTCTGCCAGAAGCGATATGTCACTAGTTGTGTATCATAAAAGAGACATCGTTTCTCCTCCCAGGGGTTATTCGAGTAATCTTAATCGAAACCCCAGTAACGAGGCATTGGCTACCTTAAGAGAGTCATAGTTACTCGTTCCAATTTCTCACCCAGTCCAACATTTTTTCTTACTGCGGCCAGTCTGCCAGAAGCGATATGTCACTAGTTGTGTATCATAAAAGAGTGATCGATTCTCCTCCCAGGGGTTATTCGAGATATCTTAATCGAAACCCTAGTAACGAGGCATTGGCTACCTTAAGAGAGTCATAGTTACTCGTCCCAATTGCTCACCCAGTCTGCCATCTTTTCTTACTGTGGCCAGTCTGCCAGAAGCGATATGTCACTAGTTGTGTATCATAAAAGAGTCATCGTTACTCCTCCGAGGGGTTATTCGAGATATCTTAATCGAAACCCTAGTAACGAGGCATATGCTACCTTAAGAGAGTCATAGTTATCGTCCCAATTGCTCACCCAGTCCAACATTTTTTCTTACTGCGACCAGTCTTCCAGAAGCGATATGTCACTAGTTGTGTATCATAAAAGAGTCATCGTTACTCCTCCCAGGGGTTATTCGAGATATCTTAATCGAATCCCTAGTAACGAGGCATTGGCTACCTTAAGAGAGTCATAATTACTCGTCCCAATTGCTCACCTAGTCCAACATTTTTTCTTACTGCAGCCAGTCTGCCAGAAGCGATATGTCACTAGTTGTGTATCATAAAAGAGTCGTCGTTACTCCTCCGATGGGTTATTAGAGATATCCTAATCGAAACCCTAGTAACGAGGCATTGGCAACCTTAAGAGAGTCATAGTTATCGTCCCAATTGCTCACCCAGTCCAACATTTTTTCTTACTGCGACCAGTCTTCCAGAAGCGATATGTCACTAGTTGTGTATCATAAAAGAGTCATCGTTACTCCTCCCAGGGGTTATTCGAGATATCTTAATCGAAACCCTAGTAACGAGGCATTGGCTACATTAAGAGAGTCATAGTTACTCGTCCCAATTGCTCACCCAGTCCAACATTTTTTCTTACTGCGGCCAGTCTGCCAGAAGCGATATGTCACTAGTTGTGTATCATAAAAGAGTCATCGTTTCTCCTCCCAGGGGTTATGGGGTTATTCGAGATATCTTAATCGAAACCCTAGTAACGAGGCATTGGCTACCTTAAGAGAGTCATAGTTACTCGTCCCAATTGCTCACCCAGTCTGCCATTTTTTCTTACTGTGTCCAGTCTGCCAGAAGCGATATGTCACTAGTTGTGTATCATAAAAGAGTCATCGTTACTCCTCCCAGGGGTTATTCGAGATATCTTAATCGAATCCCTAGTAACGAGGGAATTGGCTACCTTAAGAGAGTCATAGTTACTCGTCCCAATTGCTCACCTAGTCCAACATTTTTTCTTACTGCAGCCAGTCTGCCAGAAGCGATATGTCACTAGTTGTGTATCATAAAAGAGTCGTCGTTACTCCTCCGATGGGTTATTAGAGATATCCTAATCGAAACCCTAGTAACGAGGCATTGGCAACCTTAAGAGAGTCATAGTTATCGTCCCAATTGCTCACCCAGTCCAACATTTTTTCTTACTGCGACCAGTCTTCCAGAAGCGATATGTCACTAGTTGTGTATCATAAAAGAGTCATCGTTACTCCTCCCAGGGGTTATTCGAGATATCTTAATCGAAACCCTAGTAACGAGGCATTGGCTACATTAAGAGAGTCATAGTTACTCGTCCCAATTGCTCACCCAGTCCAACATTTTTTCTTACTGCGGCCAGTCTGCCAGAAGCGATATGTCACTAGTTGTGTATCATAAAAGAGTCATCGTTTCTCCTCCCAGGGGTTATGGGGTTATTCGAGATATCTTAATCGAAACCCTAGTAACGAGGCATTGGCTACCTTAAGAGAGTCATAGTTACTCGTCCCAATTGCTCACCCAGTCTGCCATTTTTTCTTACTGTGTCCAGTCTGCCAGAAGCGATATGTCATTAGTTGTGTATCATAAAAGAGTCATCGTTACTCCTCCCAGGGGTTATTCTAGATATCTTAATCGAAACCCTAGTAACTAGGCATTGGCTACCTTAAGAGAGTCATAGTTACTCGTCCCAATTGCTCACCCAGTAAAACGTTTTTTCTTACTCCGACCAGTCTGCCAAAAGCGATATTTCACTAGTTGTGTATCATAAAAGAGTGATCGTTACTCCTCCCAGGGGTTATTCGAGATATCTTAATCGCAACCCTAGTAACGAAGCTTCGGCTACCTTAAGAGAGTCATAGTTACTCGTCCCAATTGCTCACCCAGTCCAACATTTTTTCTTACTGCAGCCAGTCTGCCAGAAGCGATATGTCACTAGTTGTGTATCATAAAAGTGTGATCGTTTCTCCTCCCAGAGGTTATTCGAGATATCTTAATCGAAACCCTAGTAACGAGGCATTGGCTAACTTAAGAGAGTCATAGTTACTCGTCCCAATTGCTCACCCAGTCTGCCATTTTTTCTTACTGTGGCCAGTCTGCCAGAAGCGATATGTCATTAGTTGTGTATCATAAAAGAGTGATCGTTACTCCTCCCAGGGGTTATTCGAGATATCTTAATCGCAACCCTAGTAACGAAGCTTCGGCTACCTTAAGAGAGTCATAGTTACTCGTCCCAATTGCTCACCCAGTCCAACATTTTTTCTTACTGCAGCCAGTCTGCCAGAAGCGATATGTCACTAGTTGTGTATCATAAAAGTGTGATCGTTTCTCCTCCCAGAGGTTATTCGAGATATCTTAATCGAAACCCTAGTAACGAGGCATTGGCTAACTTAAGAGAGTCATAGTTACTCGTCCCTATTGCTCACCCAGTCCAACATTTTTTCTTACTGTGGCCAGTCTGCCAGAAGCGATATGTCACTAGTTGTGTATCATAAAAGAGTCATCGTTACTCCTCCCAGGGGTTATTCAAGATATCTTAATCGAAACCCTAGTAACGAGGCATTGGCTACCTTAAGAGAGTCATAGTTACTCGTCCCAATTGCTCACCCAGTCCAACATTTTTTCTTACTGTGGCCAGTCTGCCAGAACAGATATGTCACTAGTTGTGTATCATAAGAGAGTCATCGTTATTCCTCCCAGGGGTTATTCGAGATATCTTAATCGAAACCCTAGTAACGAGGCATTGGCTACCTTAAGAGAGTCATAGTTACTCGTCCCAATTGCTCACCCAGCCCAACATTTTTTCTTACTGCAGCCAGTCTGCCAGAAGCGATATGTCACTAGTTGTGTATCATAAAAGAGTCGTCGTTACTCCTCCCAGGGGTTATTCGAGATATCTTAATCGAAACCCTAGTAACGAGGCATTGGCTACCTTAAGAGAGTCATAGTTACTCGTCCCAATTGCTCACCCAGTCCAACATTTTTTCTTACTGTGGCAAGTCTGCCAGAACCGATATGTCACTAGTTGTGTATCATAAAAGAGTGATCGTTTCTCCTCCCAGGAATTATTCGAGATAAATTAATCGAAACCCTAGTAACGAGACATTGGCTACCTTAAGAGAGTCATAGTTACTCGTCCCAATTGCTCACCCAGTAAAACGTTTTTTCTTACTGCGACCAGTCTGCCAGAAGCGATATTTCACTAGTTGTGTATCATAAAAGTGTGATCGTTTCTCCTCCCAGGGGTTATTCGAGATATCTTAATCGAAACCCTAGTAACGAGGCATTGGATACCTTAAGAGAGTCATAGTTACGCGTCCCAGTTGCTCACCCAGTAAAACGTTTTCTCTCACTGCGGCCAGTCTGCCAGAAGCGATATGTCACTAGCTGTGTATCATAAAAGAGTGATCGTTACTCCTCCCAGGGGTTATTCGAGATATCTTAATCGAAACCCTAGTAACGAGGCATTGGCTACCTTAAGAGAGTCATAGTTACTCGTTCCAATTGCTCACCCAGTCCAACATTTTTTCTTACTGCGGCCAGTCTGCCAGAAGCGATATGTCACTAGTTGTGTATCATAAAAGATTGATCGATTCTCCTCCCAGGGGTTATTTGAGATATCTTAATCGAAACCTTAGTAACGAGGCATTGGCTACCTTAAGAGAGTCATAGTTACTCGTCCCTATTGCTCACCCAGTCCAATATTTTTTCTTACTTTGGTCTGTCTGCCAGAACCGATATGTCACTAGTTGTGTATCATAAAAGAGTGATCGTTACTCTTCCCAGGGGTTAATCGATATAATTTAATCTAAACCCTAGTAGCGAGGCATTGGCTACCTGAAGAGAGTCATAGTTAGTCGTCCCAATTGCTCACCCAGTAAAACGTATTTTCTTACTGCGGCCAGTCTGTCAGAAGCCATATGTCACTAGTTGTGTATCATAAAAGAGTGATTGTTACCCCTCTCTGGGGTTATTCGAGATATCTTAATCGAATCCCTAGTAACGAGGCATTGGCTACCTTAAGAGAGTCATAGTTACTCGTCCCAATTGCTCATCCAGTCTGCCATTTTTTCTTCCTGCGGCCAGTCTGCCAGAAGCGATATGTCACTAGTTGTGTATCATAAAAGAGACATCGTTTCTCCTCCCAGGGGTTATTCGAGTAATCTTAATCGAAACCTCAGTAACGAGGCATTGGCTACCTTAAGAGAGTCATAGTTACTCGTCCCAATTGCTCACCCAGTAAAACGTTTTTTCTTACTCCGACCAGTCTGCCAAAAGCGATATTTCACTAGTTGTGTATCATAAAAGAGTGATCGTTACTCCTCCCAGGGGTTATTCGAGATATCTTAATCGCAACCCTAGTAACGAAGCTTCGGCTACCTTAAGAGAGTCATAGTTACTCGTCCCAATTGCTCACCCAGTCCAACATTTTTTCTTACTGCAGCCAGTCTGCCAGAAGCGATATGTCACTAGTTGTGTATCATAAAAGTGTGATCGTTTCTCCTCCCAGAGGTTATTCGAGATATCTTAATCGAAACCCTAGTAACGAGGCATTGGCTAACTTAAGAGAGTCATAGTTACTCGTCCCTATTGCTCACCCAGTCCAACATTTTTTCTTACTGTGGCCAGTCTGCCAGAAGCGATATGTCACTAGTTGTGTATCATAAAAGAGTCATCGTTACTCCTCCCAGGGGTTATTCAAGATATCTTAATCGAAACCCTAGTAACGAGGCATTGGCTACCTTAAGAGAGTCATAGTTACTCGTCCCAATTGCTCACCCAGTCCAACATTTTTTCTTACTGTGGCCAGTCTGCCAGAACAGATATGTCACTAGTTGTGTATCATAAGAGAGTCATCGTTATTCCTCCCAGGGGTTATTCGAGATATCTTAATCGAAACCCTAGTAACGAGGCATTGGCTACCTTAAGAGAGTCATAGTTACTCGTCCCAATTGCTCACCCAGCCCAACATTTTTTCTTACTGCAGCCAGTCTGCCAGAAGCGATATGTCACTAGTTGTGTATCATAAAAGAGTCGTCGTTACTCCTCCCAGGGGTTATTCGAGATATCTTAATCGAAACCCTAGTAACGAGGCATTGGCTACCTTAAGAGAGTCATAGTTACTCGTCCCAATTGCTCACCCAGTCCAACATTTTTTCTTACTGTGGCAAGTCTGCCAGAACCGATATGTCACTAGTTGTGTATCATAAAAGAGTGATCGTTTCTCCTCCCAGGAATTATTCGAGATAAATTAATCGAAACCCTAGTAACGAGACATTGGCTACCTTAAGAGAGTCATAGTTACTCGTCCCAATTGCTCACCCAGTAAAACGTTTTTTCTTACTGCGACCAGTCTGCCAGAAGCGATATTTCACTAGTTGTGTATCATAAAAGTGTGATCGTTTCTCCTCCCAGGGGTTATTCGAGATATCTTAATCGAAACCCTAGTAACGAGGCATTGGATACCTTAAGAGAGTCATAGTTACGCGTCCCAGTTGCTCACCCAGTAAAACGTTTTCTCTCACTGCGGCCAGTCTGCCAGAAGCGATATGTCACTAGCTGTGTATCATAAAAGAGTGATCGTTACTCCTCCCAGGGGTTATTCGAGATATCTTAATCGAAACCCTAGTAACGAGGCATTGGCTACCTTAAGAGAGTCATAGTTACTCGTTCCAATTGCTCACCCAGTCCAACATTTTTTCTTACTGCGGCCAGTCTGCCAGAAGCGATATGTCACTAGTTGTGTATCATAAAAGATTGATCGATTCTCCTCCCAGGGGTTATTTGAGATATCTTAATCGAAACCTTAGTAACGAGGCATTGGCTACCTTAAGAGAGTCATAGTTACTCGTCCCTATTGCTCACCCAGTCCAACATTTTTTCTTACTTTGGTCTGTCTGCCAGAACCGATATGTCACTAGTTGTGTATCATAAAAGAGTGATCGTTACTCTTCCCAGGGGTTAATCGATATAATTTAATCTAAACCCTAGTAGCGAGGCATTGGCTACCTGAAGAGAGTCATAGTTAGTCGTCCCAATTGCTCACCCAGTAAAACGTATTTTCTTACTGCGGCCAGTCTGTCAGAAGCCATATGTCACTAGTTGTGTATCATAAAAGAGTGATTGTTACCCCTCTCTGGGGTTATTCGAGATATCTTAATCGAATCCCTAGTAACGAGGCATTGGCTACCTTAAGAGAGTCATAGTTACTCGTCCCAATTGCTCATCCAGTCTGCCATTTTTTCTTCCTGCGGCCAGTCTGCCAGAAGCGATATGTCACTAGTTGTGTATCATAAAAGAGACATCGTTTCTCCTCCCAGGGGTTATTCGAGTAATCTTAATCGAAACCCCAGTAACGAGGCATTGGCTACCTTAAGAGAGTCATAGTTACTCGTTCCAATTTCTCACCCAGTCCAACATTTTTTCTTACTGCGGCCAGTCTGCCAGAAGCGATATGTCACTAGTTGTGTATCATAAAAGAGTGATCGATTCTCCTCCCAGGGGTTATTCGAGATATCTTAATCGAAACCCTAGTAACGAGGCATTGGCTACCTTAAGAGAGTCATAGTTACTCGTCCCAATTGCTCACCCAGTCTGCCATCTTTTCTTACTGTGGCCAGTCTGCCAGAAGCGATATGTCACTAGTTGTGTATCATAAAAGAGTCATCGTTACTCCTCCGAGGGGTTATTCGAGATATCTTAATCGAAACCCTAGTAACGAGGCATATGCTACCTTAAGAGAGTCATAGTTATCGTCCCAATTGCTCACCCAGTCCAACATTTTTTCTTACTGCGACCAGTCTTCCAGAAGCGATATGTCACTAGTTGTGTATCATAAAAGAGTCATCGTTACTCCTCCCAGGGGTTATTCGAGATATCTTAATCGAAACCCTAGTAACGAGGCATTGGCTACATTAAGAGAGTCATAGTTACTCGTCCCAATTGCTCACCCAGTCCAACATTTTTTCTTACTGCGGCCAGTCTGCCAGAAGCGATATGTCACTAGTTGTGTATCATAAAAGAGTCATCGTTTCTCCTCCCAGGGGTTATGGGGTTATTCGAGATATCTTAATCGAAACCCTAGTAACGAGGCATTGGCTACCTTAAGAGAGTCATAGTTACTCGTCCCAATTGCTCACCCAGTCTGCCATTTTTTCTTACTGTGTCCAGTCTGCCAGAAGCGATATGTCACTAGTTGTGTATCATAAAAGAGTCATCGTTACTCCTCCCAGGGGTTATTCGAGATATCTTAATCGAATCCCTAGTAACGAGGCATTGGCTACCTTAAGAGAGTCATAGTTACTCGTCCCAATTGCTCACCTAGTCCAACATTTTTTCTTACTGCAGCCAGTCTGCCAGAAGCGATATGTCACTAGTTGTGTATCATAAAAGAGTCGTCGTTACTCCTCCGATGGGTTATTAGAGATATCCTAATCGAAACCCTAGTAACGAGGCATTGGCAACCTTAAGAGAGTCATAGTTATCGTCCCAATTGCTCACCCAGTCCAACATTTTTTCTTACTGCGACCAGTCTTCCAGAAGCGATATGTCACTAGTTGTGTATCATAAAAGAATCATCGTTACTCCTCCCAGGGGTTATTCGAGATATCTTAATCGAAACCCTAGTAACGAGGCATTGGCTACATTAAGAGAGTCATAGTTACTCGTCCCAATTGCTCACCCAGTCCAACATTTTTTCTTACTGCGGCCAGTCTGCCAGAAGCGATATGTCACTAGTTGTGTATCATAAAAGAGTCATCGTTTCTCCTCCCAGGGGTTACGCGAGATATCTTAATCAATACCCTAGTAACGAGGCATTGGCTACCTTAGGAGAGTCATTGTTACTCGTCCCAATTGCTCACCCAGTCCAACATTTTTTCTTACTGCAGCCAGTCTGCCAGAAGCGATATGTCACTAGTTGTGTATCATAAAAGAGTCATTGTTACTCCTCCCAGGGGTTATTCGAGATATCTTAATCGAATCCCTAGTAACGAGGCGTTGGCTACCTTAAGAGAGTCATATTTACTCGTCCCAATTGCTCACCTAGTCCAACATTTTTTCTTACTGCAGCCAGTCTGCCAGAAGCGATATGTCACTAGTTGTGTATCATAAAAGAGTCGTCGTTACTCCTCCGATGGGTTATTAGACATATCCTAATCGAAACCCTAGTAACGAGGCATTGGCAACCTTAAGAGAGTCATAGTTACTCGTCCCAATTGCTCACCCATTCTGCCATTTTTTCTTACTGTGGCCAGTCTGCCAGTACCGATATGTCACAAGTTGTGTATCATGAAAGAGTGATCGTTACTCCTCCCAGGGGTTATTCGATATATTTTAATCGAAACCCTAGTAACGAGGCATTGGCTATCTTAAGAGAGTCATAGTTAGTCGTCCCAATTGCTCACCCAGTAAAACGATTTTTCTTACTGCGGCCAGTCTGCCAGAAGCGATATGTCACTAGTTTTGTATCATAAAAGAGTCATCGTTACTCCTCCCAGGGGTTATTCGAGATATCTTAATCAAAACCCTAGTAACGAGGCATTGGCTACCTTAAGAGAGTCATAGTTACTCGTCCCAATTGCTCACCCAGTCCAGCATATTTTCTTACTGCGGCCAGTCTGCCAGAAGCGATATGTCACTAGTTGTGTATCATAAAAGTGTGATCGTTTCTCCTCCCAGGGGTTATTCGAGATATCTTAATCGAAACCCTAGTAACGAGGCATTGGATACCTTAAGAGAGTCATAGTTACTCGTTCCAATTGCTCACCCAGTCCAACATTTTTTCTTACTTTGGTCTGTCTGCCAGAACCGATATGTCACTAGTTGTGTATCATAAAAGAGTGATCGTTACTCTTCCCAGGGGTTAATCGATATAATTTAATCTAAACCCTAGTAGCGAGGCATTGGCTACCTGAAGAGAGTCATAGTTAGTCGTCCCAATTGCTCACCCAGTAAAACGTATTTTCTTACTGCGGCCAGTCTGTCAGAAGCCATATGTCACTAGTTGTGTATAATAAAAGAGTGATTGTTACCCCTCTCTGGGGTTATTCGAGATATCTTAATCGAATCCCTAGTAACGAGGCATTGGCTACCTTAAGAGAGTCATAGTTACTCGTCCCAATTGCTCATCCAGTCTGCCATTTTTTCTTCCTGCGGCCAGTCTGCCAGAAGCGATATGTCACTAGTTGTGTATCATAAAAGAGACATCGTTTCTCCTCCCAGGGGTTATTCGAGTAATCTTAATCGAAACCCCAGTAACGAGGCATTGGCTACCTTAAGAGAGTCATAGTTACTCGTTCCAATTTCTCACCCAGTCCAACATTTTTTCTTACTGCGGCCAGTCTGCCAGAAGCGATATGTCACTAGTTGTGTATCATAAAAGAGTGATCGATTCTCCTCCCAGGGGTTATTCGAGATATCTTAATCGAAACCCTAGTAACGAGGCATTGGCTACCTTAAGAGAGTCATAGTTACTCGTCCCAATTGCTCACCCAGTCTGCCATCTTTTCTTACTGTGGCCAGTCTGCCAGAAGCGATATGTCACTAGTTGTGTATCATAAAAGAGTCATCGTTACTCCTCCGAGGGGTTATTCGAGATATCTTAATCGAAACCCTAGTAACGAGGCATATGCTACCTTAAGAGAGTCATAGTTATCGTCCCAATTGCTCACCCAGTCCAACATTTTTTCTTACTGCGACCAGTCTTCCAGAAGCGATATGTCACTAGTTGTGTATCATAAAAGAGTCATCGTTACTCCTCCCAGGGGTTATTCGAGATATCTTAATCGAAACCCTAGTAACGAGGCATTGGCTACATTAAGAGAGTCATAGTTACTCGTCCCAATTGCTCACCCAGTCCAACATTTTTTCTTACTGCGGCCAGTCTGCCAGAAGCGATATGTCACTAGTTGTGTATCATAAAAGAGTCATCGTTTCTCCTCCCAGGGGTTATGGGGTTATTCGAGATATCTTAATCGAAACCCTAGTAACGAGGCATTGGCTACCTTAAGAGAGTCATAGTTAATCGTCCCAATTGCTCACCCAGTCTGCCATTTTTTCTTACTGTGTCCAGTCTGCCAGAAGCGATATGTCACTAGTTGTGTATCATAAAAGAGTCATCGTTACTCCTCCCAGGGGTTATTCGAGATATCTTAATCGAATCCCTAGTAACGAGGCATTGGCTACCTTAAGAGAGTCATAGTTACTCGTCCCAATTGCTCACCTAGTCCAACATTTTTTCTTACTGCAGCCAGTCTGCCAGAAGCGATATGTCAGTAGTTGTGTATCATAAAAGAGTCGTCGTTACTCCTCCGATGGGTTATTAGAGATATCCTAATCGAAACCCTAGTAACGAGGCATTGGCAACCTTAAGAGAGTCATAGTTATCGTCCCAATTGCTCACCCAGTCCAACATTTTTTCTTACTGCGACCAGTCTTCCAGAAGCGATATGTCACTAGTTGTGTATCATAAAAGAATCATCGTTACTCCTCCCAGGGGTTATTCGAGATATCTTAATCGAAACCCTAGTAACGAGGCATTGGCTACATTAAGAGAGTCATTGTTACTCGTCCCAATTGCTCACCCAGTCCAACATTTTTTCTTACTGCAGCCAGTCTGCCAGAAGCGATATGTCACTAGTTGTGTATCATAAAAGAGTCATTGTTACTCCTCCCAGGGGTTATTCGAGATATCTTAATCGAATCCCTAGTAACGAGGCATTGGCTACCTTAAGAGAGTCATAGTTACTCGTCCCAATTGCTCACCTAGTCCAACATTTTTTCTTACTGCAGCCAGTCTGCCAGAAGCGATATGTCACTAGTTGTGTATCATAAAAGAGTCGTCGTTACTCCTCCGATGGGTTATTAGACATATCCTAATCGAAACCCTAGTAACGAGGCATTGGCAACCTTAAGAGAGTCATAGTTACTCGTCCCAATTGCTCACCCATTCTGCCATTTTTTCTTACTGTGGCCAGTCTGCCAGTACCGATATGTCACAAGTTATGTATCATGAAAGAGTGATCGTTACTCCTCCCAGGGGTTATTCGATATATTTTAATCGAAACCCTAGTAACGAGGCATTGGCTATCTTAAGAGAGTCATAGTTAGTCGTCCCAATTGCTCACCCAGTAAAACGATTTTTCTTACTGCGGCCAGTCTGCCAGAAGCGATATGTCACTAGTTTTGTATCATAAAAGAGTCATCGTTACTCCTCCCAGGGGTTATTCGAGATATCTTAATCAAAACCCTAGTAACGAGGCATTGGCTACCTTAAAAGAGTCATAGTTACTCGTCCCAATTGCTCACCCAGTCCAGCATATTTTCTTACTGCGGCCAGTCTGCCAGAAGCGATATGTCACTAGTTGTGTATCATAAAAGTGTGATCGTTTCTCCTCCCAGGGGTTATTCGAGATATCTTAATCGAAACCCTAGTAACGAGGCATTGGATACCTTAAGAGAGTCATAGTTACTCGTCCCAGTTGCTCACCCAGTAAAACGTTTTCTCTCACGGCGGCCAGTCTGCCAGAAGCGATATGTCACTAGTTGTGTATCATAAAAGAGTCATCGTTACTCCTCCCAGGGGTTATTCGAGATATCTTAATCGAAACCCTAGTAACGAGGCATTGGCTACCTTAAGAGAGTCATAGTTACTCATCCCAATTGCTCACCCAGTAAAACGTTTTTTCTTACTGCGGCCAGTCTGCCAGAAGCGATATTTCACTAGTTGTGTATCATAAAAGAGTGATCGATTCTCCTCCCAGGGGTTATTCTAGATATCTTAGTCGAAACCCAAGTAACGAGGCATTGGCTACCTTAAGAAAGTCATAGTTACTCGTCCCTATTGCTCACCCAGTCCAACATTTTTTCTTACTGTGGCCAGTCTGCCAGAAGCGATATGTCACTAGTTGTGTATCATAAAAGTGTCATCGTTACTCCTCCCAGGGGTTATTCAAGATATCTTAATCGAAACCCTAGTAACAATTCATTGGCTACCTTAAGAGAGTCATAGTTACTCGTCCCAATTGCTCACCCAGTCCAAAATTTTTTCTTACTGTGACCAGTCTGCCAGAACCGATATGTCACTAGTTGTGTATCATAAAAGAGTCATCGTTACTCCTCCCAGGGGTTATTCGAGATATCTTAATCGAATCCCTAGTAACGAGGCATTGGCTACCTTAAGAGAGTCATAGTTACTCGTCCCAATTGCTCACCTAGTCCAACATTTTTTCTTACTGCAGCCAGTCTGCCAGAAGCGATATGTCACTAGTTGTGTATCATAAAAGAGTCGTCGTTACTCCTCCGATGGGTTATTAGAGATATCCTAATCGAAACCCTAGTAACGAGGCATTGGCAACCTTAAGAGAGTCATAGTTACTCGTCCCAATTGCTCACCCATTCTGCCATTTTTTCTTACTGTGGCCAGTCTGCCAGTACCGATATGTCACAAGTTGTGTATCATGAAAGAGTGATCGTTACTCCTCCCAGGGGTTATTCGATATATTTTAATCGAAACCCTAGTAACGAGGCATTGGCTATCTTAAGAGAGTCATAGTTAGTCGTCCCAATTGCTCACCCAGTAAAACGATTTTTCTTACTGCGGCCAGTCTGCCAGAAGCGATATGTCACTAGTTTTGTATCATAAAAGAGTCATCGTTACTCCTCCCAGGGGTTATTCGAGATATCTTAATCAAAACCCTAGTAACGAGGCATTGGCTACCTTAAGAGAGTCATAGTTACTCGTCCCAATTGCTCACCCAGTCCAGCATATTTTCTTACTGCGGCCAGTCTGCCAGAAGCGATATGTCACTAGTTGTGTATCATAAAAGTGTGATCGTTTCTCCTCCCAGGGGTTATTCGAGATATCTTAATCGAAACCCTAGTAACGAGGCATTGGATACCTTAAGAGAGTCATAGTTACTCGTCCCAGTTGCTCACCCAGTAAAACGTTTTCTCTCACTGCGGCCAGTCTGCCAGAAGCGATATGTCACTAGTTGTGTATCATAAAAGAGTCATCGTTACTCCTCCCAGGGGTTATTCGAGATATCTTAATCGAAACCCTAGTAACGAGGCATTGGCTACCTTAAGAGAGTCATAGTTACTCATCCCAATTGCTCACACAGTAAAACGTTTTTTCTTACTGCGGCCAGTCTGCCAGAAGCGATATTTCACTAGTTGTGTATCATAAAAGAGTGATCGATTCTCCTCCCAGGGGTTATTCTAGATATCTTAGTCGAAACCCAAGTAACGAGGCATTGGCTACCTTAAGAGAGTCATAGTTACTCGTCCCTATTGCTCACCCAGTCCAACATTTTTTCTTACTGTGGCCAGTCTGCCAGAAGCGATATGTCACTAGTTGTGTATCATAAAAGTGTCATCGTTACTCCTCCCAGGGGTTATTCAAGATATCTTAATCAAAACCCTAGTAACAATTCATTGGCTACCTTAAGAGAGTCATAGTTACTCGTCCCAATTGCTCACCCAGTCCAACATTTTTTCTTACTGTGGCCAGTCTGCCAGAAACGATATGTCACTAGTTGTGTATCATAAAAGAGTCATCGTTACTCCTCCCAGGGGTTATTCGAGATATCTTAATTGAAACCCTAGTAACGAGGCATTGGCTACCTTAAGAGAGTCATAGTTACTCGTCCCAATTGCTCACCCAGTCCAACATTTTTTCTTACTGCAGCCAGTCTGCCAGAAGCGATATGTCACTAGTTGTGTATCATAAAAGAGTCGTCGTTACTCCTCCCAGGGGTTATTCGAGATATCTTAATCGAAACCCTAGTAACGTGGCATTGGCTACCTTAAGAGAGTCATGGTTACTCGTCCCAATTGCTCACCCAGTCCAACATTTTTTCTTACTGTGGCCAGTCTGCCAGAACCGATATGTCACTAGTTGTGTATCATAAAAGAGTGATCGTTTCTCCTCCCAGGAATTATTCGCGATATCTTAATCGAAACCCTAGTAGCGAGACATTGGCTACCTTAAGAGAGTCATAGTTACTCGTCCCAAATGCTCACCCAGTAAAACGTTTTTTCTTACTGCGACCAGTCTGCCAGGAGCGATATTTCACTAGTTGTGTATCATAAAAGAGTGATCGTTACTCCTCCCAGGGGTTATTCGAGATATCTTAATCGAAACCCTAGTAACGAGGCATTGGCTACCTTAAGAGAGTCATAGTTACTCGTCCCTATTGCTCACCCAGTCCAACATTTTTTCTTACTGTGGTCAGTCTGCCAGAACCGATATGTCACTAGTTGTGTATCATAAAAGAGTGATCGTTACTCCTCCCAGGGGTTATTCGATATAATTTTATCGAAACCCTAGTAACGAGGCATTGGCTACCTGAAGAGAGTCATAGTTAGTCGTCCCAATTGCTCACCCAGTAAAACGTATTTTCTTACTGCGGCCAGTCTGTCAGAAGCCATATGTCACTAGTTGTGTATCATAAAAGAGTGATTGTTACCCCTCTCAGGGGTTATTCAAAATATCTTAATCGAATCCCTAGTAACGAGGCATTGGCTACCTTAAGAGAGTCATACTTACTCGTCCCAATTGCTCACCCAGTCTGCCATTTTTTCTTCCTGCGGCCAGTCTGCCAGAAGCGATATGTCACTAGTTGTGTATCATAAAAGAGACATCGTTTCTCCTCCCAGGGGTTATTCGAGTAATCTTAATCGAAACCCTAGTAACGAGGCTTTGGCTACCTTAAGAGAGTCATCGTTACTCGTCCCAATTGCTCACCCAGTCCAACATTTTTTATTACTGCAGCCAGTCTGCCAGAAGCGATATGTCACTAGTTGTGTATCATAAAAGAGTCATCGTTACTCCTCCCAGGGGTTATTCGAGATATCTTAATCGAAACCCTAGTAACGAGGCATTGGCTACCTTAAGAGAGTCATAGTTACTCGTCCCAATTGCTCACCCAGTCCAACATTTTTTCTTTTTGCGACCAGTCTACCAGAAGCGATATGTCACTAGTTGTGTATCATAAAAGAGTCATCGTTACCCCTCCCAGGGGTTATTCTAGATATCTTAATCGAAACCCTAGTAACGAGGCATTGGCTACCTTAAGAGAGTCATAGTTACTCGTCCCAATTGCTCACCCAGTCTGCCGTCTTTTCTTACTGTGGCCAGTCTGCCAGAAGCGATATGTCACTAGTTGTGTATCATAAAAGAGTCATCGTTACTCCTCCGAGGGGTTATTCGAGATATCTTAATCGAAACCCTAGTAACGAGGCATATGCTACCTAAAGAGAGTCATAGTTACTCGTCCCAATTGCTCACCCAGTCCAACATTTTTTCTTACTGCGACCAGTCTGCCAGAAGCGATATGTCACTAGTTGTGTATCATAAAAGAGTCATCGTTACTCCTCCCAGGGGTTATTCGAGATATCTTAATCGAAACCCTAGTAACGAGGCATTGGCTACATTAAGAGAGTCATAGTTACTCGTCCCAATTGCTCACCCAGTCCAACATTTTTTCTTACTGCGGCCAGTCTGCCAGAAGCGATATGTCACTAGTTGTGTATCATAAAAGAGTCATCGTTTCTCCTCCCAGGGGTTATTCGAGATATCTTAATCAAAACCCTAGTAACGAGGCATTGGCTACCTTAAGAGAGTCATAGTTACTCGTCCCAATTGCTCACCCATTCTGCCATTTTTCTTACTGTGTCCAGTCTGCCAGTACCGATATGTCACTAGTTGTGTATCATAAAAGAGTGATCGTTTCTCCTCCCAGGGATTATTCGAGATATCTTAATCGAAACCCTAGTAACGAGACATTGGCTACCTTAAGAGAGTCATAGTTACTCGTCCCAATTGCTCACCCAGTAAAACGTTTTTTCTTACTGCGGCCAGTCTGCCAGAAGCGATATTTCACTAGTTGTGTATCATAAAAGAGTGATCGTTACTCCTCCCAGGGGTTATTCGAGATATCTTAATCGAAACCCTAGTAACGATGCATTGGCTACCTTAAGAGAGTCATAGTTACTCGTCCCAATTGCTCACCCAGGCCAGCATTTTTTCTTACTGCGGCCAGTCTGCCAGAAGCTATATGTCACTAATTGTGTATCATAAAAGAGTCATCGTTACTCCTCCGAGGGGTTATTCGAGATATCTTAATCGAAACCCTAGTAACGAGGCATATGCTACCTTAAGAGAGTCATAGTTATCGTCCCAATTGCTCACCCAGTCCAACATTTTTTCTTACTGCGACCAGTCTGCCAGAAGCGATATGTCACTAGTTGTGTATCATAAAAGAGTCATCGTTACTCCTCCCAGGGGTTATTCGAGATATCTTAATCGAAACCCTAGTAACGAGGCATTGGCTACATTAAGAGAGTCATAGTTACTCGTCCCAATTGCTCACCCAGTCCAACATTTTTTCTTACTGCGGCCAGTCTGCCAGAAGCGATATGTCACTAGTTGTGTATCATAAAAGAGTCATCGTTTCTCCTCCCAGGGGTTATTCGAGATATCTTAATCGAAACCCTAGTAACGAGGCATTGGCTACCTTAAGAGAGTCATAGTTACTCGTCCCAATTGCTCACCCAGTCTGCCATTTTTTCTTACTGTGTCCAGTCTGCCAGAAGCGATATGTCACTAGTTGTGTATCATAAAAGAGTCATCGTTACTCCTCCCAGGGGTTATTTGAGATATCTTAATCGAATCCCTAGTAACGAGGCATTGGCTACCTTAAGAGAGTCATAGTTACTCGTCCCAATTGCTCACCTAGTCCAACATTTTTTCTTACTGCAGCCAGTCTGCCAGAAGCGATATGTCACTAGTTGTGTATCATAAAAGAGTCGTCGTTACTCCTCCGATGGGTTATTAGAGATATCCTAATCGAAACCCTAGTAACGAGGCATTGGCAACCTTAAGAGAGTCATAGTTACTCGTCCCAATTGCTCACCCATTCTACCATTTTTTCTTACTGTGGCCAGTCTGCCAGAACCGATATGTCACTAGTTGTGTATCATAAAAGAGTGATCGTTTCTCCTCCCAGGAATTATTCGCGATATCTTAATCGAAACCCTAGTAGCGAGACATTGGCTACCTTAAGAGAGTCATAGTTACTCGTCCCAAATGATCACCCAGTAAAACGTTTTTTCTTACTGCGACCAGTCTGCCAGAAGCGATATTTCACTAGTTGTGTATCATAAAAGAGTGATCGTTACTCCTCCCAGGGGTTATTCGAGATATCTTAATCGAAACCCTAGTAACGAGGCATTGGCTACCTTAAGAGAGTCATAGTTACTCGTAACCATTACTCACCCAGTCCAACATTTTTTCTTACTGCAGCCAGCCTGCCAGAAGCGATATGTCACTAGTTGTGTATCATAAAAGTGTGATCGTTTCTCCTCCCAGGGGTTATTCGTGATATCTTAATCGAAACCCTAGTAACGAGGCATTGGATACCTTAAGAGAGTCATAGTTACGCGTCCCAGTTGCTCACCCATTAAAACGTTTTCTCTCACTGTGGCCAGTCTGCCAGAAGCGATATGTCACTAGTTGTGTATCATAAAAGAGTGATCGTTACTCCTCCCAGGGGTTATTCGAGATATCTTAATCGAACCCTAGTAACGAGGCATTGGCTACCTTAAGAGAGTCATAGTTACTCGTTCCAATTGCTCACCCAGTCCAACATTTTTTCTTACTGCGGCCAGTCTGCCAGAAGCGATATGTCACTAGTTGTGTATCATAAAAGAGTGATCGATTCTCCTCCCAGGGGTTATTCGAGATATCTTAATCGAATCCCTAGTAACGAGGCATTGGCTACCTTAAGAGAGTCATAGTTACTCGTCCCTATTGCTCACCCAGTCCAACATTTTTTCTTACTGTGGTCAGTCTGCCAGAACCGATATGTCACTAGTTGTGTATCATAAAAGAGTGATCGTTACTCCTCCCAGGGGTTATTCGATATAATTTAATCGAAACCCTAGTAACGAGGCATTGGCTACCTGAAGAGAGTCATAGTTAGTCGTCCCAATTGCTCACCCAGTAAAACGTATTTTCTTACTGCGGCCAGTCTGTCAGAAGCCATATGTCACTAGTTGTGTATCATAAAAGAGTGATTGTTACCCCTCTCAGGGGTTATTCAAAATATCTTAATCGAATCCCTAGTAACGAGGCATTGGCTATCTTAAGAGAGTTATACTTACTCGTCCCAATTGCTCACCCAGTCTGCCATTTTTTCTTCCTGCGGCCAGTCTGCCAGAAGCGATATGTCACTAGTTGTGTATCATAAAAGAGACATCGTTTCTCCTCCCAGGGGTTATTCGAGTAATCTTAATCGAAACCCTAGTAACGAGGCTTTGGCTACCTTAAGAGAGTCATCGTTACTCGTCCCAATTGCTCACCCAGTCCAACATTTTTTATTACTGCAGCCAGTCTGCCAGAAGCGATATGTCACTAGTTGTGTATCATAAAAGAGTCATCGTTACTCCTCCCAGGGGTTATTCGAGATATCTTAATCGAAACCCTAGTAACGAGGCATTGGCTACCTTAAGAGAGTCATAGTTACTCGTCCCAATTGCTCACCCAGTCCAACATTTTTTCTTTTTGCGACCAGTCTGCCAGAAGCGATATGTCACTAGTTGTGTATCATAAAAGAGTCATCGTTACCCCTCCCAGGGGTTATTCTAGATATCTTAATCGAAACCCTAGTAACGAGGCATTGGCTACCTTAAGAGAGTCATAGTTACTCGTCCCAATTGCTCACCCAGTCTGCCGTCTTTTCTTACTGTGGCCAGTCTGCCAGAAGCGATATGTCACTAGTTGTGTATCATAAAAGAGTCATCGTTACTCCTCCGAGGGGTTATTCGAGATATCTTAATCGAAACCCTAGTAACGAGGCATATGCTACCTAAAGAGAGTCATAGTTACTCGTCCCAATTGCTCACCCAGTCCAACATTTTTTCTTACTGCGACCAGTCTGCCAGAAGCGATATGTCACTAGTTGTGTATCATAAAAGAGTCATCGTTACTCCTCCCAGGGGTTATTCGAGATATCTTAATCGAAACCCTAGTAACGAGGCATTGGCTACATTAAGAGAGTCATAGTTACTCGTCCCAATTGCTCACCCAGTCCAACATTTTTTCTTACTGCGGCCAGTCTGCCAGAAGCGATATGTCACTAGTTGTGTATCATAAAAGAGTCATCGTTTCTCCTCCCAGGGGTTATTCGAGATATCTTAATCAAAACCCTAGTAACGAGGCATTGGCTACCTTAAGAGAGTCATAGTTACTCGTCCCAATTGCTCACCCATTCTGCCATTTTTCTTACTGTGTCCAGTCTGCCAGTACCGATATGTCACTAGTTGTGTATCATAAAAGAGTGATCGTTTCTCCTCCCAGGGATTATTCGAGATATCTTAATCGAAACCCTAGTAACGAGACATTGGCTACCTTAAGAGAGTCATAGTTACTCGTCCCAATTGCTCACCCAGTAAAACGTTTTTTCTTACTGCGGCCAGTCTGCCAGAAGCGATATTTCACTAGTTGTGTATCATAAAAGAGTGATCGTTACTCCTCCCAGGGGTTATTCGAGATATCTTAATCGAAACCCTAGTAACGATGCATTGGCTACCTTAAGAGAGTCATAGTTACTCGTCCCAATTGCTCACCCAGGCCAGCATTTTTTCTTACTGCGGCCAGTCTGCCAGAAGCTATATGTCACTAATTGTGTATCATAAAAGAGTCATCGTTACTCCTCCGAGGGGTTATTCGAGATATCTTAATCGAAACCCTAGTAACGAGGCATATGCTACCTTAAGAGAGTCATAGTTATCGTCCCAATTGCTCACCCAGTCCAACATTTTTTCTTACTGCGACCAGTCTGCCAGAAGCGATATGTCACTAGTTGTGTATCATAAAAGAGTCATCGTTACTCCTCCCAGGGGTTATTCGAGATATCTTAATCGAAACCCTAGTAACGAGGCATTGGCTACATTAAGAGAGTCATAGTTACTAGTCCCAATTGCTCACCCAGTCCAACATTTTTTCTTACTGCGGCCAGTCTGCCAGAAGCGATATGTCACTAGTTGTGTATCATAAAAGAGTCATCGTTTCTCCTCCCAGGGGTTATTCGAGATATCTTAATCGAAACCCTAGTAACGAGGCATTGGCTACCTTAAGAGAGTCATAGTTACTCGTCCCAATTGCTCACCCAGTCTGCCATTTTTTCTTACTGTGTCCAGTCTGCCAGAAGCGATATGTCACTAGTTGTGTATCATAAAAGAGTCATCGTTACTCCTCCCAGGGGTTATTTGAGATATCTTAATCGAATCCCTAGTAACGAGGCATTGGCTACCTTAAGAGAGTCATAGTTACTCGTCCCAATTGCTCACCTAGTCCAACATTTTTTCTTACTGCAGCCAGTCTGCCAGAAGCGATATGTCACTAGTTGTGTATCATAAAAGAGTCGTCGTTACTCCTCCGATGGGTTATTAGAGATATCCTAATCGAAACCCTAGTAACGAGGCATTGGCAACCTTAAGAGAGTCATAGTTACTCGTCCCAATTGCTCACCCATTCTACCATTTTTTCTTACTGTGGCCAGTCTGCCAGTACCGATATGTCACTAGTTGTGTATGATAAAAGAGTGATCGTTTCTCCTCCCAGGGATTATTCGAGATATCTTAATCGAAACCCCTAGTAACGAGACATTGGCTACCTTAAGAGAGTCATAGTTACTCGTCCCAATTGCTCACCCAGTCCAGCATTTTTTCTTACTGTGGCCAGTCTGCCAGAACCGATATGTCACAAGTTGTGTATCATGAAAGAGTGATCGTTACTCCTCCCAGGGGTTATTCGAGATATCTTAATCGAAACCCTAGTAACGAGGCATTGGCTACCTTAAGAGAGTCATAGTTACTCGTCCCAATTGCTCACCCAGTCTGCCATTTTTTCTTATAGTGTCCAGTCTGCCAGAAGCGATATGTCACTAGTTGTGTATCATAAAAGAGTCATCGTTACTCCTCCCAGGGGTTATTTGAGATATCTTAATCGAATCCCTAGTAACGAGGCATTGGCTATCTTAAGAGAGTCATAGTTAGTCGTCCCAATTGCTCACCCAGTAAAACGATTTTTCTTACTGCGGCCAGTCTGCCAGAAGCGATATGTCACTAGTTTTGTATCATAAAAGAAACATCGTTACTCCTCCCAGGGGTTATTCGAGATATCTTAATCAAAACCCTAGTAACGAGGCATTGGCTACCTTAAGAGAGTCATAGTTACTCGTCCCAATTGCTCACCCAGTCCAGCATATTTTCTTACTGCGGCCAGTCTGCCAGAAGCGATATGTCACTAGTTGTGTATCATAAAAGTGTGATCGTTTCTCCTCCCAGGGGTTATTCGAGATATCTTAATCGAAACCCTAGTAACGAGGCATTGGATACCTTAAGAGAGTCATAGTTACTCGTCCCAGTTGCTCACCCAGTAAAACGTTTTCTCTCACTGCGGCCAGTCTGCCAGAAGCGATATGTCACTAGTTGTGTATCATAAAAGAGTCATCGTTACTCCTCCCAGGGGTTATTCGAAATATCTTAATCGAAACCCTAGTAACGAGGCATTGGCTACCTTAAGAGAGTCATAGTTACTCATCCCAATTGCTCACCCAGTAAAACGTTTTTTCTTACTGCGGCCAGTCTGCCAGAAGCGATATTTCACTAGTTGTGTATCATAAAAGAGTCATCGATTCTCCTCCCAGGGGTTATTCTAGATATCTTAGTCGAAACCCAAGTAACGAGGCATTGGCTACCTTAAGAGAGTCATAGTTACTCGTCCCTATTGCTCACCCAGTCCAACATTTTTTCTTACTGTGGCCAGTCTGCCAGAAGCGATTTGTCACTAGTTGTGTATCATAAGAGAGTCATCGTTACTCCTCCCAGGGGTTATTCAAGATATCTTAATCGAAACCCTAGTAACAATTCATTGGCTACCTTAAGAGAGTCATAGTTACTCGTCCCAATTGCTCACCCAGTCCAACATTTTTTCTTACTGTGGCCAGTCTGCCAGAACCGATATGTCACTAGTTGTGTATCATAAAAGAGTCATCGTTACTCATCCCAGGGGTTATTCGAGATATCTTAATCGAAACCCTAGTAACGAGGCATTGGCTACCTGAACAGAGTCATAGTTACTCGTCCCAATTGCTCACCCAGTCCAACATTTTTTCTTACTGCAGCCAGTCTGCCAGAAGCGATATGTCACTAGTTGTGTATCATAAAAGAGTCGTCGTTACTCCTCCCAGGGGTTATTTGAGATATCTTAATCGAAACCCTAGTAACGTGGCATTGGCTACCTTAAGAGAGTCATGGTTACTCGTCCAAATTGCTCACCCAGTCCAACATTTTTTCTTACTGTGGCCAGTCTGCCAGAACCGATATGTCACTAGTTGTGTATCATAAAAGAGTGATCGTTTCTCCTCCCAGGAATTATTCGCGATATCTTAATCGAAACCCTAGTAACGAGACATTGGCTACCTTAAGAGAGTCATAGTTACTCGTCCCAATTGCTCACTCAGTAAAACGTTTTTTCTTACTGCGACCAGTCTGCCAGAAACGATATTTCACTAGTTGTGTATCATAAAAGAGTGATCGTTACTCCTCCCAGGGGTTATTCGAGATATCTTAATCGAAACCCTAGTAACGAGGCATTGGCTACCTTAAGAGAGTCATAGTTACTCGTAACAATTACTCACCCAGTCCAACATTTTTTCTTACTGCAGCCAGCCTGCCAGAAGCGATATGTCACTAGTTGTGTATCATAAAAGTGTGATCGTTTCTGCTCCCAGGGGTTATTCGTGATATCTTAATCGAAACCCTTGTAACGAGGCATTGGATACCTTAAGAGAGTCATAGTTACGCCTCCCAGTTGCTCACCCATTAAAACGTTTTCTCTCACTGCGGCCAGTCTGCCAGAAGCGATATGTCACTAGTTGTGTATCATAAAAGAGTGATCGTTACTCCTCCCAGGGGTTATTCGAGATATCTTAATCGAAACCCTAGTAACGAGGCATTGGCTACCTTAAGAGAGTCATAGTTACTCGTTCCAATTGCTCACCCAGTCCAACATTTTTTCTTACTGCGGCCAGTCTGCCAGAAGCGATATGTCACTAGTTGTGTATCATAAAAGAGTGATCGATTCTCCTCCCAGGGGTTATTCGAGATATCTTAATCGAAACCCTAGTAACGAGGCATTGGCTACCTTAAGAGAGTCATAGTTACTCGTCCCTATTGCTCACCCAGTCCAACATTTTTTCTTACTGTGGTCAGTCTGCCAGAACCGATATGTCACTAGTTGTGTATCATAAAAGAGTGATCGTTACTCCTCCCAGGGGTTATTCGATATAATTTAATCGAAACCCTAGTAACGAGGCATTGGCTACCTGAAGAGAGTCATAGTTAGTCGTCCCAATTGCTCACCCAGTAAAACGTATTTTCTTACTGCGGCCAGTCTGTCAGAAGCCATATGTCACTAGTTGTGTATCATAAAAGAGTGATTGTTACCCCTCTCAGGGGTTATTCAAAATATCTTAATCGAATCCCTAGTAACGAGGCATTGGCTACCTTAAGAGAGTCATAGTTACTCGTCCCAATTGCTCACCCAGTCTGCCATTTTTTCTTCCTGCGGCCAGTCTGCCAGAAGCGATATGTCACTAGTTGTGTATCATAAAAGAGACATCGTTTCTCCTCCCAGGGGTTATTCGAGTAATCTTAATCGAAACCCTAGTAACGAGGCTTTGGCTACCTTAAGAGAGTCATAGTTACTCGTCCCAATTGCTCACCCAATCCAACATTTTTTATTACTGCAGCCAGTCTGCCAGAAGCGATATGTCACTAGTTGTGTATCATAAAAGAGTCATCGTTACTCCTCCCAGGGGTTATTCGAGATATCTTAATCGAAACCCTAGTAACGAGGCATATGCTACCTTAAGAGAGTCATAGTTACTCGTCCCAATTGCTCACCCAGTCCAACATTTTTTCTTACTTCGACCAGTCTGCCAGAAGCGATATGTCACTAGTTGTGTATCATAAAAGAGTCATCGTTACCCCTCCCAGGGGTTATTCTAGATATCTTAAACGAAACCCTAGTAACGAGGCATTGGCTACCTTAAGAGAGTAATAGTTACTCGTCCCAATTGCTCACCCAGTCTGCCATTTTTTCTTACTGTGGCCAGTCTGCCAGAAGCGATATGTCACTAGTTGTGTATCATAAAAGAGTCATCGTTACTCCTCCGAGGGGTTATTCGAGATATCTTAATCGAAACCCTAGTAACGATGCATATGCTACCTAAAGAGAGTCATAGTTACTCGTCCCAATTGCTCACCCAGTCCAACATTTTTTCTTACTGCGACCAGTCTGCCAGAAGCGATATGTCACTAGTTGTGTATCATAAAAGAGTCATCGTTACTCCTCCCAGGGGTTATTCGAGATATCTTAATCGAAACCCTAGTAACGAGGCATTGGCTACATTAAGAGAGTCATAGTTACTCGCCCCAATTGCTCACCCAGTCCAACATTTTTTCTTACTGCGGCCAGTCTGCCAGAAGCGATATGTCACTAGTTGTGTATCATAAAAGAGTCATCGTTTCTCCTCCCAGGGGTTATTCGAGATATCTTAATCAAAACCCTAGTAACGAGGCATTGGCTACCTTAAGAGAGTCATAGTTACTCGTCCCAATTGCTCACCCAAGCTGCCATTTTTTCTTACTGTGTCCAGTCTGCCAGAAGCGATATGTCACTAGTTGTGTATCATAAAAGAGTCATCGTTACTCCTCCCAGGGGTTATTCGAGATATCTTAATCGAAACCCTAGTAACGAGGCATTGGCTACCTTAAGAGAGTCATAGTTACTCGTCCCAATTGCTCACCTAGTCCAACATTTTTTCTTACTACAGGCAGTCTGCCAGAAGCGATATGTCACTAGTTGTGTATCATAAAAGAGTCGTCGTTACTCCTCCGAGGGGTTATTAGAGATATCCTAATCGAAACCCAAGTAACGAGGCATTGGCTACCTTAAGAGAGTCATAGTTACTCGTCCCAATTGCTCACCCATTCTGCCATTTTTTCTTACTGTGCCCAGTCTGCCAGTACCGATATGTCACTAGTTGTGTATCATAAAAGAGTGACCGTTTCTCCTCCCAGGGATTATTCGAGATATCTTAATCGAAACCCTAGTAACGAGACATTGGCTACCTTAAGACAGTCATAGTTACTCGTCCCAATTGCTCACCCAGTAAAACGTTTTTTCTTACTGCGGCCAGTCTGCCAGAAGCGATATTTCACTAGTTGTGTATCATAAAAGAGTGATCGTTACTCCTCCCAGGGGTTATTCGAGATATCTGAATCGAAACCCTAGTAACGATGCATTGGCTACCTTAAGAGAGTCATAGTTACTCGTCCCAATTGCTCACCCAGGCCAGCATTTTTTCTTACTGCGGCCAGTCTGCCAGAAGCGATATGTCACTAGTTGTGTATCATAAAAGAGTGATCGTTTCTCCTCCCAGGGGTTATTTGAGATATCTTAATCGAAACCCTAGTAACGAGGCATTGGCTACCTTAAGAGAGTCATAGTTACTCGTCCCTATTGCTCACCCAGTCCAACATTTTTTCTTACTGTGGTCAGTCTGCCAGAACCGATATGTCACAAGTTGTGTATCATGAAAGAGTGATCGTTACTCCTCCCAGGGGTTATTCGATATATTTTAATCGAAACCCTAGTAACGAGGCATTGGCTACCTTAAGAGAGTCATAGTTAGTCGTCCCAATTGCTCACCCAGTAAAACGATTTTTCTTACTGCGGCCAGTCTGCCAGAAGCGATATGTCACTAGTTGTGTATCATAAAAGATTCATCGTTACTCCTCCCAGGGGTTATTCGAGATATCTTAATCAAAACCCTAGTAACGAGGCATTGGCTACCTTAAGAGAGTCATAGTTACTCGTCCCAATTGCTCACCCAGTCCAACATTATTTCTTACTGCGGCCAGTCTGCCAGAAGCGATATGTCACTAGTTGTGTATCATAAAAGTGTGATCGTTTCTCCTCCCAGGGGTTATTCGAGATATCTTAATCGAAACCCTAGTAACGAGGCATTGGATACCTTAAGAGTGTCATAGTTACTCGTCCCAGTTGCTCACCCAGTAAAACGTTTTCTCTCACTGCGGCCAGTCTGCCAGAAGCGATATGTCACTAGTTGTGTATCATAAAAGAGTCATCGTTACTCCTCCCAGGGGTTATTCGAGATATCTTAATTGAAACCCTAGTAACGAGGCATTGGCTACCTTAAGAGAGTCATAGTTACTCATCCCAATTGCTCACCCAGTAAAACGTTTTTTCTTACTGCGGCCAGTCTGCCAGAAGCGATATTTCACTAGTTGTGTATCATAAAAGAGTGATCGTTACTCCTCCCAGGGGTTATTCGAGATATCTTAATCGAAACCCTAGTAACGAGGCATTGGCTACCTTAAGAGAGTCATAGTTACTCGTTAAAATTGCTCACCCAGTCCAACATTTTTTCTTACTGCGGCCAGACTGCCAGAAGCGATATGTCACTAGTTGTGTATCATAAAAGAGTGATCGATTCTCCTCCCAGGGGTTATTCTAGATATCTTAGTCGAAACCCTAGTAACGAGGCATTGACTACCTTAAGAGAGTCATAGTTACTCGTCCCTATTGCTCACCCAGTCCAACATTTTTTCTTACTTGGTCAGTCTGCCAGAACCGATATGTCACTAGTTGTGTATCATAAAAGAGTGATCGTTACTCCTCCCAGGGGTTATTCGATATATTTTAATCGAAACCCTAGTAACGAGGCATTGGCTACCTGAAGAGAGTCATAGTTAGTCGTCCCAATTGCTCACCCAGTAAAACGTTTTTTCTTACTGCGGCCAGTCTGTCAGAAGCCATATGTCACTAGTTGTGTATCATAAAAGAGTGATTGTTACCCCTATCAGGGGTTATTCGAGATATCTTAATCGAATCCCTAGTAACGAGGCATTGGCTACCTTAAGAGAGTCATAGTTACTCGTCCCAAATGCTCACCCAGTCTGCCATTTTTTCTTACTGCGGCCAGTCTGCCAGAAGCGATATGTCACTAGTTGTGTATCATAAAAGAGACATCGTTTCTCCTCCCAGGGGTTATTCGAGTAATCTTAATTGAAACCCTAGTAACGAGGCTTTGGCTACCTTAAGAGAGTCATAGTTACTCGTCCCAATTGCTCACCCAGTCCAATATTTTTTATTGCTGCAGCCAGTCTGCCAGAAGCGATATGTCACTATTTGTGTATCATAAAAGAGTCATCGTTACTCCTCCCAGGGGTTATTCGAGATATCTTAATCGAAACCCTAGTAACGAGGCATTGGCTACCTTAAGAGAGTCATAGTTACTCGTCCCAATTGCTCACCCAGTCCAACATTGTTTCTTACTGCGACCAGTCTGCCAGAAGCAATATGTCACTAGTTGTGTATCATAAAAGAGTGATCGTTACTCCTGCCAGGGGTTATTCTAGATATCTTAATCGAAACCCTAGTAACGAGGCATTGTCTACCTTAAGAGAGTCATAGTTACTCGTCCCAATTGCTCACCCAGTCTGCCATCTTTTCTTACTTTGGCCAGTCTGCCAGAAGCGATATGTCACTAGTTGTGTATCATAAAAGAGACATCGTTTCTCCTCCCAGGGGTTATTCGAGTAATCTTAATCGAAACCCTAGTAACGAGGCTTTGGCTACCTTAAGAGAGTCATAGTTACTCGTCCCAATTGCTCACCCAATCCAACATTTTTTATTACTGCAGCCAGTTTGCCAGAAGCGATATGTCACTAGTTGTGTATCATAAAAGAGTCATCGTTACTCCTCCCAGGGGTTATTCGAGATATCTTAAACGAAACCCTAGTAACGAGGCATTGGCTACCTTAAGAGAGTAATAGTTACTCGTCCCAATTGCTCACCCAGTCTGCCATTTTTTCTTACTGTGGCCAGTCTGCCAGAAGCGATATGTCACTAGTTGTGTATCATAAAAGAGTCATCGTTACTCCTCCGAGGGGTTATTCGAGATATCTTAATCGAAACCCTAGTAACGATGCATATGCTACCTAAAGAGAGTCATAGTTACTCGTCCCAATTGCTCACCCAGTCCAACATTTTTTCTTACTGCGACCAGTCTGCCAGAAGCGATATGTCACTAGTTGTGTATCATAAAAGAGTCATCGTTACTCCTCCCAGGGGTTATTCGAGATATCTTAATCGAAACCCTAGTAACGAGGCATTGGCTACATTAAGAGAGTCATAGTTACTCGTCCCAATTGCTCACCCAGTCCAACATTTTTTCTTACTGCGGCCAGTCTGCCAGAAGCGATATGTCACTAGTTGTGTATCATAAAAGAGTCATCGTTTCTCCTCCCAGGGGTTATTCGAGATATCTTAATCAAAACCCTAGTAACGAGGCATTGGCTACCTTAAGAGAGTCATAGTTACTCGTCCCAATTGCTCACCCAAGCTGCCATTTTTTCTTACTGTGTCCAGTCTGCCAGAAGCGATATGTCACTAGTTGTGTATCATAAAAGAGTCATCGTTACTCCTCCCAGGGGTTATTCGAGATATCTTAATCGAAACCCTAGTAACGAGGCATTGGCTACCTTAAGAGAGTCATAGTTACTCGTCCCAATTGCTCACCTAGTCCAACATTTTTTCTGACTGCAGGCAGTCTGCCAGAAGCGATATGTCACTAGTTGTGTATCATAAAAGAGTCGTCGTTACTCCTCCCAGGGGTTATTAGAGATATCCTAATCGAAACCCAAGTAACGAGGCATTGGCTACCTTAAGAGAGTCATAGTTACTCGTCCCAATTGCTCACCCATTCTGCCATTTTTTCTTACTGTGTCCAGTCTGCCAGTACCGATATGTCACTAGTTGTGTATCATAAAAGAGTGATCGTTTCTCCTCCCATGGATTATTCGAGATATCTTAATCGAAACCCTAGTAACGAGACATTGGCTACCTTAAGACAGTCATAGTTACTCGTCCCAATTGCTCACCCAGTAAAACGTTTTTTCTTACTGCGGCCAGTCTGCCAGAAGCGATATTTCACTAGTTGTGTATCATAAAAGAGTGATCGTTACTCCTCCCAGGGGTTATTCGAGATATCTGAATCGAAACCCTAGTAACGATGCATTGGCTACCTTAAGAGAGTCATAGTTACTCGTCCCAATTGCTCACCCAGGCCAGCATTTTTTCTTACTGCGGCCAGTCTGCCAGAAGCGATATGTCACTAGTTGTGTATCATAAAAGAGTGATCGTTTCTCCTCCCAGGGGTTATTTGAGATATCTTAATCGAAACCCTAGTAACGAGGCATTGGCTACCTTAAGAGAGTCATAGTTACTCGTCCCTATTGCTCACCCAGTCCAACATTTTTTCTTACTGTGGTCAGTCTGCCAGAACTGATATGTCACAAGTTGTGTATCATGAAAGAGTGATCGTTACTCCTCCCAGGGGTTATTCGATATATTTTAATCGAAACCCTAGTAACGAGGCATTGGCTACCTTAAGAGAGTCATAGTTAGTCGTCCCAATTGCTCACCCAGTAAAACGATTTTTCTTACTGCGGCCAGTCTGCCAGAAGCGATATGTCACTAGTTGTGTATCATAAAAGATTCATCGTTACTCCTCCCAGGGGTTATTCGAGATATCTTAATCAAAACCCTAGTAACGAGGCATTGGCTACCTTAAGAGAGTCATAGTTACTCGTCCCAATTGCTCACCCAGTCCAGCATTATTTCTTACTCCGGCGTCTGCCAGAAGCGATATGTCACTAGTTGTGTATCATAAAAGTGTGATCGTTTCTCCTCCCAGGGGTTATTCGAGATATCTTAATCGAAACCCTAGTAACGAGGCATTGGATACCTTAAGAGAGTCATAGTTACTCGTCCCAGTTGCTCACCCAGTAAAACGTTTTCTCTCACTGCGGCCAGTCTGCCAGAAGCGATATGTCACTAGTTGTGTATCATAAAAGAGTCATCGTTACTCCTCCCAGGGGTTATTCGAGATATCTTAATTGAAACCCTAGTAACGAGGCATTGGCTACCTTAAGAGAGTCATAGTTACTCATCCCAATTGCTCACCCAGTAAAACGTTTTTTCATACTGCGGCCAGTCTGCCAGAAGCGATATTTCACTAGTTGTGTATCATAAAAGAGTGATCGTTACTCCTCCCAGGGGTTATTCGAGATATCTTAATCGAAACCCTAGTAACGAGGCATTGGCTACCTTAAGAGAGTCATAGTTACTCGTTAAAATTGCTCACCCAGTCCAACATTTTTTCTTACTGCGGCCAGACTGCCAGAAGCGATATGTCACTAGTTGTGTATCATAAAAGAGTGATCGATTCTCCTCCCAGGGGTTATTCTAGATATCTTAGTCGAAACCCTAGTAACGAGGCATTGGCTACCTTAAGAGAGTCATAGTTACTCGTCCCTATTGCTCACCCAGTCCAACATTTTTTCTTACTGTGGTCAGTCTGCCAGAACCGATATGTCACTAGTTGTGTATCATAAAAGAGTGATCGTTACTCCTCCCAGGGGTTATTCGATATATTTTAATCGAAACCCTAGTAACGAGGCATTGGCTACCTGAAGAGAGTCATAGTTAGTCGTCCCAATTGCTCACCCAGTAAAACGTTTTTTCTTACTGCGGCCAGTCTGTCAGAAGCCATATGTCACTAGTTGTGTATCATAAAAGAGTGATTGTTACCCCTATCAGGGGTTATTCGAGATATCTTAATCGAATCCCTAGTAACGAGGCATTGGCTACCTTAAGAGAGTCATAGTTACTCGTCCCAAATGCTCACCCAGTCTGCCATTTTTTCTTACTGCGGCCAGTCTGCCAGAAGCGATATGTCACTAGTTGTGTATCATAAAAGAGACATCGTTTCTCCTCCCAGGGGTTATTCGAGTAATCTTAATTGAAACCCTAGTAACGAGGCTTTGGCTACCTTAAGAGAGTCATAGTTACTCGTCCCAATTGCTCACCCAGTCCAATATTTTTTATTGCTGCAGCCAGTCTGCCAGAAGCGATATGTCACTATTTGTGTATCATAAAAGAGTCATCGTTACTCCTCCCAGGGGTTATTCGAGATATCTTAATCGAAACCCTAGTAACGAGGCATTGGCTACCTTAAGAGAGTCATAGTTACTCGTCCCAATTGCTCACCCAGTCCAACATTGTTTCTTACTGCGACCAGTCTGCCAGAAGCAATATGTCACTAGTTGTGTATCATAAAAGAGTGATCGTTACTCCTCCCAGGGGTTATTCTAGATATCTTAATCGAAACCCTAGTAACGAGGCATTGTCTACCTTAAGAGAGTCATAGTTACTCGTCCCAACTGCTCACCCAGTCTGCCATCTTTTCTTACTTTGGCCAGTCTGCCAGAAACGATATGTCACTAGTTGTGTATCATAAAAGAGTCATCGTTACTCCTCCGAGGGGTTATTCGAGATATCTTAATCGAAACCCTAGTAACGAGGCATATGCTACCTTAAGAGAGTCATAGTTACTCGTCCCAATTGCTCACCCAGTCCAACATTTTTTCTTACTGCGACCAGTCTGCCAGAAGCGAAATGTCACTATTTGTGTATCATAAAAGAGTCATCGTTACTCATCGCAGGGGTTATTCTAGATATCTTAATCGAAACCCTAGTAACGAGGCATTGGCTACATTAAGAGAGTCATAGTTACTCGTCCCAATTGCTCACCCAGTCCAACATTTTTTCTTACTGCGGCCAGTCTGCCAGAAGCGATATGTCACTAGTTGTGTATCATAAAAGAGTCATCGTTTCTACTCCCAGGGGTTATTCGAGATATCTTAATCAAAACCCTAGTAACGAGGCATTGGCTACCTTAAGAGAGTCATAGTTACTCGTCCCAATTGCTCACCCAAGCTGCCATTTTTTCTTACTGTGTCCAGTCTGCCAGAAGCGATATGTCACTAGTTGTGTATCATAAAAGAGTCATCGTTACTCCTCCCAGGGGTTATTCGAGATATCTTAATCGAAACCCTAGTAACGAGGCATTGGCTACCTTAAGAGAGTCATAGTTACTCGTCCCAATTGCTCACCTAGTCCAACATTTTTTCTTACTGCAGGCAGTCTGCCAGAAGCGATATGTCACTAGTTGTGTATCATAAAAGAGTCGTCGTTACTCCTCCGAGGGGTTATTAGAGATATCCTAATCGAAACCCAAGTAACGAGGCATTGGCTACCTTAAGAGAGTCATAGTTACTCGTCCCAATTGCTCACCCATTCTGCCATTTTTTCTTACTGTGTCCAGTCTGCCAGTACCGATATGTCACTAGTTGTGTATCATAAAAGAGTGATCGTTTCTCCTCCCAGGGATTATTCGAGATATCTTAATCGAAACCCTAGTAACGAGACATTGGCTACCTTAAGACAGTCATAGTTACTCGTCCCAATTGCTCACCCAGTAAAACGTTTTTTCTTACTGCGGCCAGTCTGCCAGAAGCGATATTTCACTAGTTGTGTATCATAAAAGAGTGATCGTTACTCCTCCCAGGGGTTATTCGAGATATCTGAATCGAAACCCTAGTAACGATGCATTGGCTACCTTAAGAGAGTCATAGTTACTCGTCCCAATTGCTCACCCAGGCCAGCATTTTTTCTTACTGCGGCCAGTCTGCCAGAAGCGATATGTCACTAGTTGTGTATCATAAAAGAGTGATCGTTTCTCCTCCCAGGGTTTATTTGAGATATCTTAATCGAAACCCTAGTAACGAGGCATTGGCTACCTTAAGAGAGTCATAGTTACTCGTCCCTATTGCTCACCCAGTCCAACATTTTTTCTTACTGTGGTCAGTCTGCCAGAACCGATATGTCACAAGTTGTGTATCATGAAAGAGTGATCGTTACTCCTCCCAGGGGTTATTCGATATATTTTAATCGAAACCCTAGTAACGAGGCATTGGCTACCTTAAGAGAGTCATAGTTAGTCGTCCCAATTGCTCACCCAGTAAAACGATTTTTCTTACTGCGGCCAGTCTGCCAGAAGCGATATGTCACTAGTTGTGTATCATAAAAGATTCATCGTTACTCCTCCCAGGGGTTATTCGAGATATCTTAATCAAAACCCTAGTAACGAGGCATTGGCTACCTTAAGAGAGTCATAGTTACTCGTCCCAATTGCTCACCCAGTCCAACATTATTTCTTACTGCGGCCAGTCTGCCAGAAGCGATATGTCACTAGTTGTGTATCATAAAAGTGTGATCGTTTCTCCTCCCAGGGGTTATTCGAGATATCTTAATCGAAACCCTAGTAACGAGGCATTGGATACCTTAAGAGAGTCATAGTTACTCGTCCCAGTTGCTCACCCAGTAAAACGTTTTCTCTCACTGCGGCCAGTCTGCCAGAAGCGATATGTCACTAGTTGTGTATCATAAAAGAGTCATCGTTACTCCTCCCAGGGGTTATTCGAGATATCTTAATTGAAACCCTAGTAACGAGGCATTGGCTACCTTAAGAGAGTCATAGTTACTCATCCCAATTGCTCACCCAGTAAAACGTTTTTTCTTACTGCGGCCAGTCTGCCAGAAGCGATATTTCACTAGTTGTGTATCATAAAAGAGTGATCGTTACTCCTCCCAGGGGTTATTCGAGATATCTTAATCGAAACCCTAGTAACGAGGCATTGGCTACCTTAAGAGAGTCATAGTTACTCGTTAAAATTGCTCACCCAGTCCAACATTTTTTCTTACTGCGGCCAGACTGCCAGAAGCGATATGTCACTAGTTGTGTATCATAAAAGAGTGATCGATTCTCCTCCCAGGGGTTATTCTAGATATCTTAGTCGAAACCCTAGTAACGAGGCATTGGCTACCTTAAGAGAGTCATAGTTACTCGTCCCTATTGCTCACCCAGTCCAACATTTTTTCTTACTTGGTCAGTCTGCCAGAACCGATATGTCACTAGTTGTGTATCATAAAAGAGTGATCGTTACTCCTCCCAGGGGTTATTCGATATATTTTAATCGAAACCCTAGTAACGAGGCATTGGCTACCTGAAGAGAGTCATAGTTAGTCGTCCCAATTGCTCACCCAGTAAAACGTTTTTTCTTACTGCGGCCAGTCTGTCAGAAGCCATATGTCACTAGTTGTGTATCATAAAAGAGTGATTGTTACCCCTATCAGGGGTTATTCGAGATATCTTAATCGAATCCCTAGTAACGAGGCATTGGCTACCTTAAGAGAGTCATAGTTACTCGTCCCAAATGCTCACCCAGTCTGCCATTTTTTCTTACTGCGGCCAGTCTGCCAGAAGCGATATGTCACTAGTTGTGTATCATAAAAGAGACATCGTTTCTCCTCCCAGGGGTAATTCGAGTAATCTTAATTGAAACCCTAGTAACGAGGCTTTGGCTACCTTAAGAGAGTCATAGTTACTCGTCCCAATTGCTCACCCAGTCCAATATTTTTTATTGCTGCAGCCAGTCTGCCAGAAGCGATATGTCACTATTTGTGTATCATAAAAGAGTCATCGTTACTCCTCCCAGGGGTTATTCGAGATATCTTAATCGAAACCCTAGTAACGAGGCATTGGCTACCTTAAGAGAGTCATAGTTACTCGTCCCAATTGCTCACCCAGTCCAACATTGTTTCTTACTGCGACCAGTCTGCCAGAAGCAATATGTCACTAGTTGTGTATCATAAAAGAGTGATCGTTACTCCTCCCAGGGGTTATTCTAGATATCTTAATCGAAACCCTAGTAACGAGGCATTGTCTACCTTAAGAGAGTCATAGTTACTCGTCCCAATTGCTCACCCAGTCTGCCATCTTTTCTTACTTTGGCCAGTCTGCCAGAAGCGATATGTCACTAGTTGTGTATCATAAAAGAGACATCGTTTCTCCTCCCAGGGGTTATTCGAGTAATCTTAATCGAAACCCTAGTAACGAGGCTTTGGCTACCTTAAGAGAGTCATAGTTACTCGTCCCAATTGCTCACCCAATCCAACATTTTTTATTACTGCAGCCAGTCTGCCAGAAGCGATATGTCACTAGTTGTGTATCATAAAAGAGTCATCGTTACTCCTCCCAGGGGTTATTCGAGATATCTTAAACGAAACCCTATTAACGAGGCATTGGCTACCTTAAGAGAGTAATAGTTACTCGTCCCAATTGCTCACCCAGTCTGCCATTTTTTCTTACTGTGGCCAGTCTGCCAGAAGCGATATGTCACTAGTTGTGTATCATAAAAGAGTCATCGTTACTCCTCCGAGGGGTTATTCGAGATATCTTAATCGAAACCCTAGTAACGATGCATATGCTACCTAAAGAGAGTCATAGTTACTCGTCCCAATTGCTCACCCAGTCCAACATTTTTTCTTACTGCGACCAGTCTGCCAGAAGCGATATGTCACTAGTTGTGTATCATAAAAGAGTCATCGTTACTCCTCCCAGGGGTTATTCGAGATATCTTAATCGAAACCCTAGTAACGAGGCATTGGCTACATTAAGAGAGTCATAGTTACTCGTCCCAATTGCTCACCCAGTCCAACATTTTTTCTTACTGCGGCCAGTCTGCCAGAAGCGATATGTCACTAGTTGTGTATCATAAAAGAGTCATCGTTTCTCCTCCCAGGGGTTATTCGAGATATCTTAATCAAAACCCTAGTAACGAGGCATTGGCTACCTTAAGAGAGTCATAGTTACTCGTCCCAATTGCTCACCCAAGCTGCCATTTTTTCTTACTGTGTCCAGTCTGCCAGAAGCGATATGTCACTAGTTGTGTATCATAAAAGAGTCATCGTTACTCCTCCCAGGGGTTATTCGAGATATCTTAATCGAAACCCTAGTAACGAGGCATTGGCTACCTTAAGAGAGTCATAGTTACTCGTCCCAATTGCTCACCTAGTCCAACATTTTTTCTTACTGCAGGCAGTCTGCCAGAAGCGATATGTCACTAGTTGTGTATCATAAAAGAGTCGTCGTTACTCCTCCGAGGGGTTATTAGAGATATCCTAATCGAAACCCAAGTAACGAGGCATTGGCTACCTTAAGAGAGTCATAGTTACTCGTCCCAATTGCTCACCCATTCTGCCATTTTTTCTCACTGTGTCCAGTCTGCCAGTACCGATATGTCACTAGTTGTGTATCATAAAAGAGTGATCGTTTCTCCTCCCAGGGATTATTCCAGATATCTTAATCGAAACCCTAGTAACGAGACATTGGCTACCTTAAGACAGTCATAGTTACTCGTCCCAATTGCTCACCCAGTAAAACGTTTTTTCTTACTGCGGCCAGTCTGCCAGAAGCGATATGTCACTAGTTGTGTATCATAAAAGAGTCGTCGTTACTCCTCCGAGGGGTTATTAGAGATATCCTAATCGAAACCCAAGTAACGAGGCATTGGCTACCTTAAGAGAGTCATAGTTACTCGTCCCAATTGCTCACCCATTCTGCCATTTTTTCTTACTGTGTCCAGTCTGCCAGTACCGATATGTCACTAGTTGTGTATCATAAAAGAGTGATCGTTTCTCCTCCCAGGGATTATTCGAGATATCTTAATCGAAACCCTAGTAACGAGACATTGGCTACCTTAAGACAGTCATAGTTACTCGTCCCAATTGCTCACCCAGTAAAACGTTTTTTCTTACTGCGGCCAGTCTGCCAGAAGCGATATGTCACTAGTTGTGTATCATAAAAGAGTCGTCGTTACTCCTCCCAGGGGTTATTCGAGATATCTGAATCGAAACCCTAGTAACGATGCATTGGCTACCTTAAGAGAGTCATAGTTACTCGTCCCAATTGCTCACCCAGGCCAGCATTTTTTCTTACTGCGGCCAGTCTGCCAGAAGCGATATGTCACTAGTTGTGTATCATAAAAGAGTGATCGTTTCTCCTCCCAGGGGTTATTTGAGATATCTTAATCGAAACCCTAGTAACGAGGCATTGGCTACCTTAAGAGAGTCATAGTTACTCGTCCCTATTGCTCACCCAGTCCAACATTTTTTCTTACTGTGGTCAGTCTGCCAGAACCGATATGTCACAAGTTGTGTATCATGAAAGAGTGATCGTTACTCCTCCCAGGGGTTATTCGATATATTTTAATCGAAACCCTAGTAACGAGGCATTGGCTACCTTAAGAGAGTCATAGTTAGTCGTCCCAATTGCTCACCCAGTAAAACGATTTTTCTTACTGCGGCCAGTCTGCCAGAAGCGATATGTCACTAGTTGTGTATCATAAAAGATTCATCGTTACTCCTCCCAGGGGTTATTCGAGATATCTTAATCAAAACCCTAGTAACGAGGCATTGGCTACCTTAAGAGAGTCATAGTTACTCGTCCCAATTGCTCACCCAGTCCAACATTATTTCTTACTGCGGCCAGTCTGCCAGAAGCGATATGTCACTAGTTGTGTATCATAAAAGTGTGATCGTTTCTCCTCCCAGGGGTTATTCGAGATATCTTAATCGAAACCCTAGTAACGAGGCATTGGATACCTTAAGAGAGTCATAGTTACTCGTCCCAGTTGCTCACCCAGTAAAACGTTTTCTCTCACTGCGGCCAGTCTGCCAGAAGCGATATGTCACTAGTTGTGTATCATAAAAGAGTCATCGTTACTCCTCCCAGGGGTTATTCGAGATATCTTAATTGAAACCCTAGTAACGAGGCATTGGCTACCTTAAGAGAGTCATAGTTACTCATCCCAATTGCTCACCCAGTAAAACGTTTTTTCTTACTGCGGCCAGTCTGCCAGAAGCGATATTTCACTAGTTGTGTATCATAAAAGAGTGATCGTTACTCCTCCCAGGGGTTATTCGAGATATCTTAATCGAAACCCTAGTAACGAGGCATTGGCTACCTTAAGAGAGTCATAGTTACTCGTTAAAATTGCTCACCCAGTCCAACATTTTTTCTTACTGCGGCCAGACTGCCAGAAGCGATATGTCACTAGTTGTGTATCATAAAAGAGTGATCGATTCTCCTCCCAGGGGTTATTCTAGATATCTTAGTCGAAACCCTAGTAACGAGGCATTGGCTACCTTAAGAGAGTCATAGTTACTCGTCCCTATTGCTCACCCAGTCCAACATTTTTTCTTACTGTGGTCAGTCTGCCAGAACCGATATGTCACTAGTTGTGTATCATAAAAGAGTGATCGTTACTCCTCCCAGGGGTTATTCGATATATTTTAATCGAAACCCTAGTAACGAGGCATTGGCTACCTGAAGAGAGTCATAGTTAGTCGTCCCAATTGCTCACCCAGTAAAACGTTTTTTCTTACTGCGGCCAGTCTGTCAGAAGCCATATGTCACTAGTTGTGTATCATAAAAGAGTGATTGTTACCCCTATCAGGGGTTATTCGAGATATCTTAATCGAATCCCTAGTAACGAGGCATTGGCTACCTTAAGAGAGTCATAGTTACTCGTCCCAAATGCTCACCCAGTCTGCCATTTTTTCTTACTGCGGCCAGTCTGCCAGAAGCGATATGTCACTAGTTGTGTATCATAAAAGAGACATCGTTTCTCCTCCCAGGGGTTATTCGAGTAATCTTAATTGAAACCCTAGTAACGAGGCTTTGGCTACCTTAAGAGAGTCATAGTTACTCGTCCCAATTGCTCACCCAGTCCAATATTTTTTATTGCTGCAGCCAGTCTGCCAGAAGCGATATGTCACTATTTGTGTATCATAAAAGAGTCATCGTTACTCCTCCCAGGGGTTATTCGAGATATCTTAATCGAAACCCTAGTAACGAGGCAATGGCTACCTTAAGAGAGTCATAGTTACTCGTCCCAATTGCTCACCCAGTCCAACATTGTTTCTTACTGCGACCAGTCTGCCAGAAGCAATATGTCACTAGTTGTGTATCATAAAAGAGTGATCGTTACTCCTCCCAGGCGTTATTCTAGATATCTTAATCGAAACCCTAGTAACGAGGCATTGTCTACCTTAAGAGAGTCATAGTTACTCGTCCCAACTGCTCACCCAGTCTGCCATCTTTTCTTACTTTGGCCAGTCTGCCAGAAACGATATGTCACTAGTTGTGTATCATAAAAGAGTCATCGTTACTCCTCCGAGGGGTTATTCGAGATATCTTAATCGAAACCCTAGTAACGAGGCATATGCTACCTTAAGAGAGTCATAGTTACTCGTCCCAATTGCTCACCCAGTCCAACATTTTTTCTTACTGCGGCCAGTCTGCCAGAAGCGATATGTCACTAGTTGTGTATCATAAAAGAGTCATCGTTTCTCCTCCCAGGGGTTATTCGAGATATCTTAATCGAATTCCTAGTAACGAGGCATTGGCTACATAAAGAGAGTCATAGTTACTCGTCCCAATTGCTCACCTAGTCCAACATTTTTTCTTACTGCAGCCAGTCTGCCAGAAGCGATATGTCACTAGTTGTGTATCATAAAAGAGTCGTAGTTACTCCTCCGAGGGGTTATTCGAGATATCTTAAACGAAACCCTAGTAACGAGGCATTGGCTACCTTAAGAGAGTCATAGTTACTCGTCCCAATTGCTCACTTATTCTGCCATTTTTTCTTACTGTGGCCAGTCTGCCAGTACCGATATGTCACTAGTTGTGTATCATAAAAGAGTGATCGTTTCTCCTCCCAGGGATTATTCGAGATATCTTAATCGAAACCCTAGTAACGAGACATTGGCTACCTTAAGAGAGTCATAGTCACTCGTCCCAATTGCTCACCCAGTAAAACGATTTTTCTTACTGCGGCCAGTCTGCCAGAAGCGATATTTCACTAGTTGTGTATCATAAAAGAGAATTCGTTATTCCTCCCAGGGGTTATTAGAGATATCTTAATCGAAACCCTAGTAACGATGCATTGGCTACCTTAAATGAGTCATAGTTACTCGTCCCAATTGCTCACCCAGTCCAGAATTTTTTCTTACTGCAGCCAGTCTGCCAGAAGCGATATGTCACTAGTTGTGTATCATAAAAGAGTGATCGTTTCTCCTCCCAGGGGTTATTCGAGATATCTTAATCGAAACCCTAGTAACGAGGCATTGGCTACCTTAAGAGAGTCATGGTTACTCGTCCCTATTGCTCACCAAGTCCAACATTTTTTCTTACTGTGGTCAGTCTGCCAGAACCGATATGTCACAAGTTGTGAATCATGAAAGAGTGATCGTTACTCCTCCCAGGGGTTATTCGATATATTTTAATCGAAACCCTAGTAACGAGGCATTGGCTATCTTAAGAGAGTCATAGTTAGTCGTCCCAATTGCTCACCCAGTAAAACGATTTTTCTTACTGTGGCCAGTCTGCCAGAAGCGATATGTCACTAGTTGTGTATCATAAAAGAGTCATCGTTACTCCTCCCAGGGGTTATTCGAGATATCTTAATCGAAACCCTAGTAACGAGGCATTGGCTACCTGAAGAGAGTCATAGTTACTCGTCCCAATTGCTCACACAGTCCAACATTTTTTCTTACTGCAGCCAGACTGCCAGAAGCGATATAACACTAGTTGTGTATCATAAAAGAGTCGTCGTTACTCCTCCCAGGGGTTATTCGATATATCTTAATCAAAACCCTAGTAACGAGGCATTGGCTACCTTAAGAGAGTCATAGTTACTCGTCCCAATTGCTCACCCAGTCCAACATTTTTTCTTACTGCGACCAGTCTGCCAGGAGCGATATGTCAATAGTTGTGTATCATAAAAGAGTGATCGTTTTTCCTCCCAGGGGTTATTCGAGATATCTTAATCGAAACCCTAGTAACGAGGCATTGGCTATCTTAAGAGAGTCATAGTTACTCATCCCAATTGCTCACCAAGTCTGCCATTTTTTCTTACTGTGGCCAGTCTGCCAGAAGCGATATGTCACTAGTTAGGTATCATAAAAGAGTCATCGTTACTCCTCCCAGGGGTTATTCGAGATATCTTAATCGAAACCCTAGTAACGAGGCATTGGCTACCTTAAGAGAGTCATAGTTACTCGTGACATTTGCTCACCCAGTCCAACATTTTTTCTTACTGCAGCCAGACTGCCAGAAGCGATATAACACTAGTTGTGTATCATAAAAGAGTCGTCGTTACTCCTCCCAGGGGTTATTCGAGATATCTTAATCAAAACCCTAGTAACGAGGCATTGGCTACCTTAAGAGAGTCATAGTTACTCGTCCCAATTGCTCACCCAGTCCAACATTTTTTCTTACTGCGACCAGTCTGCTAGGAGCGATATGTCAATAGTTGTGTATCATAAAAGAGTGATGGTTTCTCCTCCCAGGGGTTATTCGAGATATCTTAATCGAAACCCTAGTAACGAGGCATTGGCTACATTAAGAGAGTCATAGTTACTCGTCCCAATTGCTCACCCAGTCCAACATTTTTTCTTACTGCGGCCAGTCTGCCAGAAGCGATATGTCACTAGTTGTGTATCATAAAAGAGTCATCGTTTCTCCTCCCAGGGGTTATTCGAGATATCTTAATCAAAACCCTAGTAACGAGGCATTGGCTACCTTAAGAGAGTCATAGTTACTCGTCCCAATTGCTCACCCAAGCTGCCATTTTTTCTTATTGTGTCCAGTCTGACAGAAGCGATATGTCACTAGTTGTGTATCATAAAAGAGTGATCGTTTCTCCTCCCAGGGATTATTCGAGATATCTTAATCGAAACCCTAGTAACGAGACATTGGCTACCTTAAGAGAGTCATAGTTACTCGTCCCAATTGCTCACCCAGTCCAACATTTTTTCTTACTGTGGTCAGTCTGCCAGAAGCGATATGTCACTAGTTGTGTATCATAAAAGAGTCATCGTTACTCCTCCCAGGGGTTATTCGAGATATCTTAATCAAAACCCTAGTAACGAGGCATTGGCTACCTTAAGAGAGTCATAGTTACTCGTCCCAATTGCTCACCCAGTCCAACATTATTTCTTACTGCGGCCAGTCTGCCAGAAGCGATATGTCACTAGTTGTGTATCATAAAAGAGTCATCGTTTCTCCTCCCAGGGGTTATTCGAGATATCTTAATCGAATTCCTAGTAACGAGGCATTGGCTACATTAAGAGAGTCATAGTTACTCGTCCCAATTGCTCACCTAGTCCAACATTTTTTCTTACTGCAGCCAGTCTGCCAAAAGCGATATGTCACTAGTTGTGTATCATAAAAGAGTCGTAGTTACTCCTCCGAGGGGTTATTCGAGATATCTTAATCGAAACCCTAGTAACGAGGCATTGGCTACCTTAAGAGAGTCATAGTTACTCGTCCCAATTGCTCACTTATTCTGCCATTTTTTCTTACTGTGGCCAGTCTGCCAGTACCGATATGTCACTAGTTGTGTATCATAAAAGAGTGATCGTTTCTCCTCCCTGGGATTATTCGAGATATCTTAATCGAAACCCTAGTAACGAGACATTGGCTACCTTAAGAGAGTCATAGTCACTCGTCCCAATTGCTCACCCAGTAAAACGTTTTTTCTTACTGCGGCCAGTCTGCCAGAAGCGATATTTCACTAGTTGTGTATCATAAAAGAGAATTCGTTACTCCTCCCAGGGGTTATTCGAGATATCTTAATCGAAACCCTAGTAACGAGGCATTGGCTACCTTAAATGAGTCATAGTTACTCGTCCCAATTGCTCACCCAGTCCAGAATTTTTTCTTACTGCAGCCAGTCTGCCAGAAGCGATATGTCACTAGTTGTGTATCATAAAAGAGTGATCGTTTCTCCTCCCAGGGGTTATTCGAGATATCTTAATCGAAACCCTAGTAACGAGGCATTGGCTACCTTAAGAGAGTCATGGTTACTCGTCCCTATTGCTCACCAAGTCCAACATTTTTTCTTACTGTGGTCAGTCTGCCAGAACCGATATGTCACAAGTTGTGAATCATGAAAGAGTGATCGTTACTCCTCCCAGGGGTTATTCGATATATTTTAATCGAAACCCTAGTAACGAGGCATTGGCTATCTTAAGAGAGTCATAGTTAGTCGTCCCAATTGGTCACCCAGTAAAACGATTTTTCTTACTGTGGCCAGTCTGCCAGAAGCGATATGTCACTAGTTGTGTATCATAAAAGAGTCATCGTTACTCCTCCCAGGGGTTATTCGAGATATCTTAATCGAAACCCTAGTAACGAGGCATTGGCTACCTGAAGAGAGTCATAGTTACTCGTCCCAATTGCTCACCCAGTCCAACATTTTTTCTTACTGCAGCCAGACTGCCAGAAGCGATATAACACTAGTTGTGTATCATAAAAGAGTCGTCGTTACTCCTCCCAGGGGTTATTCGAGATATCTTAATCAAAACCCTAGTAACGAGGCATTGGCTACCTTAAGAGAGTCATAGTTACTCGTCCCAATTGCTCACCCAGTCCAACATTTTTTCTTACTGCGACCAGTCTGCCAGGAGCGATATGTCAATAGTTGTGTGTCATAAAAGAGTGATCGTTTTTCCTCCCAGGGGTTATTCGAGATATCTTAATCGAAACCCTAGTAACGAGGCATTGGCTATCTTAAGAGAGTCATAGTTACTCATCCCAATTGCTCACCAAGTCTGCCATTTTTTCTTACTGTGGCCAGTCTGCCAGAAGCGATATGTCACTAGTTGTGTATCATAAAAGAGTCATCGTTACTCCTCCCAGGGGTTATTCGAGATATCTTAATCGAAACCCTAGTAACGAGGCATTGGCTACCTTAAGAGAGTCATAGTTACTCGTGACATTTGCTCACCCAGTCCAACATTTTTTCTTTTTGCAGCCAGACTGCCAGAAGCGATATAACACTAGTTGTGTATCATAAAAGAGTCGTCGTTACTCCTCCCAGGGGTTATTCGAGATATCTTAATCAAAACCCTAGTAACGAGGCATTGGCTACCTTAAGAGAGTCATAGTTACTCGTCCCAATTGCTCACCCAGTCCAACATTTTTTCTTACTGCGACCAGTCTGCCAGGAGCGATATGTCAATAGTTGTGTATCATAAAAGAGTGATGGTTTCTCCTCCCAGGGGTTATTCGAGATATCTTAATCGAAACCCTAGTAACGAGGCATTGGCTACATTAAGAGAGTCATAGTTACTCGTCCCAATTGCTCACCCAGTCCAACATTTTTTCTTACTGCGGCCAGTCTGCCAGAAGCGATATGTCACTAGTTGTGTATCATAAAAGAGTCATCGTTTCTCCTCCCAGGGGTTATTCGAGATATCTTAATCAAAACCCTAGTAACGAGGCATTGGCTACCTTAAGAGAGTCATAGTTACTCGTCCCAATTGCTCACCCAAGCTGCCATTTTTTCTTATTGTGTCCAGTCTGCCAGAAACGATATGTCACTAGTTGTGTATCATAAAAGAGTCATCGTTACTCCTCAAAGGGGTTATTCGAGATATCTTAATCGAAACCCTAGTAACGAGGCATTGGCTACCTTAAGAGAGTCACAGTTACTCGTCCCAATTGCTCACCTAGTCCAACATTTTTTCTTACTGCAGCCAGTCTGCCAGAAGCGATATGTCACTAGTTGTGTATCATAAAAGAGTCGTCGTTACTCCTCCGAGGGGTTTATAGAGATATCCTAATCGAAACCCAAGTAACGAGGCATTGGCTACCTTAAGAGAGTCATAGTTACTCGTCCCAATTGCTCACCCATTCTGCCATTTTTTCTTACTGTGTCCAGTCTGCCAGTACCGATATGTCACTAGTTGTGTATCATAAAAGAGTGATCGTTTCTCCTCCCAGGGATTATTCGAGATATCTTAATCGAAACCCTAGTAACGAGACATTGGCTACCTTAAGAGAGTCATAGTTACTCGTCCCAATTGCTCACCCAGTAAAACGTTTTTTCTTACTGCGGCCAGTCTGCCAGAAGCGATATTTCACTAGTTGTGTATCATAAAAGAGTGATCGTTACTCCTCCCAGGGGTTATTCGAGATATCTTAATCGAAACCTAGTAACGATGCATTGGCTACCTTAAGAGAGTCATAGTTACTCGTCCCAATTGCTCACCCAGGCCAGCATTTTTTCTTACTGCGGCCAGTCTGCCAGAAGCGATATGTCACTAGTTGTGTATCATAAAAGAGTGATCGTTTCTCCTCCCAGGGGTTATTTGAGATATCTTAATCGAAACCCTAGTAACGAGGCATTGGCTACCTTAAGAGAGTCATAGTTACTCGTCCCAATTGCTCACCCAGTCCAACATTATTTCTTACTGCGGCCAGTCTGCCAGAAGCGATATGTCACTAGTTGTGTATCATAAAAGTGTGATCGTTTCTCCTCCCAGGGGTTATTCGAGATATCTTAATCGAAACCCTAGTAACGAGGCATTGGATACCTTAAGAGAGTCATAGTTACTCGTCCCAGTTGCTCACCCAGTAAAACGTTTTCTCTCACTGCGGCCAGTCTGCCAGAAGCGATATGTCACTAGTTGTGTATCATAAAAGAGTCATCGTTACTCCTCCCAGGGGTTATTCGAGATATCTTAATTGAAACCCTAGTAACGAGGCATTGGCTACCTTAAGAGAGTCATAGTTACTCATCCCAATTGCTCACCCAGTAAAACGTTTTTTCTTACTGCGGCCAGTCTGCCAGAGGCGATATTTCACTAGTTGTGTATCATAAAAGAGTGATCGTTACTCCTCCCAGGGGTTATTCGAGATATCTTAATCGAAACCCTAGTAACGAGGCATTGGCTACC